>NC_141048.1:26435851-26820851 GCF_041138505.1 Cibotium barometz | reverse complement strand
CGATAGAAACCAAGCACAAGCTCACACTATCTCTTTGCATTCACATGGCTACCCACTTTGACAACTTCCGTGAGTTCCTCTCCACCACCCCGTGGGCGGGCAAGAGCGAGCTCTTTGTCATGTTCTCTCGTGAAATCGACTTTGAAAAGTCGCTCACCCTTGCGTCCCAACATTATGAGACGCAGATTGCATACATGGAGCAATACTTGGCTCCCAACTCCATCTCCTTTCCCCATTGCCCCAATGATCGATGGGTGCCTGTTGAGCTGCTTAAGTACATTCAACAATATGTGCGCCCCTACATCCAGCGCCTTGAACGCTTCATCGACATCTGCATTCCCGCAGGAGCTTACTGTACCTTCAATAAGCAGGAGGTGAAGAGGGAAGGGCAATTTAGGAACTAGGTTCCTCTCGTGGCTCGCCACTTTTTTGTTCCTCATCAGCTCGATGAAGATTCGGATGAGGAGGTAGAGATGTCTACAGTTGGCAGGGTATTTGAGGGATGACAAGGAAGTGAAGGCAGTCTTAGAATTACAGCAATGTGATGAGCTATGGTGGATCAAATGCTAGAATCAACATCATTAACAAAGTGATTAGATGATAATTAAGACATGATTACTGAGTAATTAGGCATGGATAATAAAAAATCAATAAATTCTCATTAGGCCAATGCCTCAATTTATAGTGTTTACATCCAAGCATCTAATCCCACTGATTTCTCCTTGATTCACTCCACCTCTTTTGCTTAATTTAGGCATGGATAATCAAAAACCAATAAATTCTCATTAGGCCAATGCCTCAATTTATAGTGTTTACATCCAAGCATCTAATCCCACTGATTTCTCCTTGATTCACTCCACCTCTTTTGCTTGATTCTCTCCACCTCTCCCAGAATATATCCACACTTCCTAAATCTTCTCATGCTACCCTTTACTCTCCCAGTCGATTCTTCTCACCTTTTCACAGGTTCTCTCACATTTACATATTCTATTTTACAGCCTCTAACCAAGGGCTTGTTCCCGCACACACCCTATTCACTTGTATATTTCAACACCTCCCCTCAAGTGAATACTCCTAGCACACCTGGACCCTATACCAAGTTTCCCTCTTACTTGATAGTCCACGACTAGTGCCTAGCACACCTCCCCTCAAGTGAACTTAGCACACCTGGACCCTATACCAAGTTTCTCTCTTACTTGATAGTCCACGACCAGTGCCTCAAGTCCCTAAACTCATAGTCCTTTAACACACACTCTCTCTCTCTATGTGTCCAAGGCTACTACAAGTGCCTGTGACCTTGACTAAAGTGCTCACACATACATCTACCACATGGCCTACATCATCAGTGGCTCAGAGGTGGTTTTACTTTGTTGGGGTAGGTTACATTAGGCTATGGGGTCTCTCTCTCTCTCTCTCTCTCTCTCTCTCTCTCTCTCTCTCTCTCTCTCTCTCTCTCTCTCTCTCTCAGAGATTTTCACATGGCTTCTCACTCTTTGGAGCCTCACATCTTCTCTTGTCTTCAGTCTTCTTGTCGTGTGGCAGCTTCTCTTCACGCGTCCATGTCTTCCTCTTCTTTCAGTCTTCTTGTTGTGGCAGCTTCTCTTCTCGTGTCCATGTCTTCCTTCAATGCTTCCTTTAGCTTTTCTTCTTGGTGTGAATCTTCCTCTTGGAAAGAGATGTTCTTCTTCTTTCATGGTGGCTGGGGCCATGAGCTTGTCCGTCAGTTCTTGCTCCATGTGAGCAACATGTTTAAACATTTTGTTGACAGTTCTTTTGGGCTTTTGATGTTTATCTTGTATCATTATGCACTGCAAACCCAAATCTATGTGGGAGGTCTTACCTCTTGCCTTATTCTGGACAAGGGCAGTGTTTGATCCCATTTTTACACTGATGTAATGTGCCCAATACATAATGCATATAGCATTCATTCTTATGCACATTCCCAAATGCAACTCTGGTTGTGAATATTCTTGAATTTGAGTGTGATTTGCAGGCATTAATCCCCTAGGGTTAAATGCAAAATGATGATTACCACAAATTTATCAGCATAATTTTACCAAAAATTACATTAAATCAAGGGTAACCAATTTGTACAGAATGGTTGGAGTATCAAACCAACTCCGAATTGAAATCTGAAGTTATAGGGATCTGTCAGATACCTAATGGTTAATTGCACCAAAATACAGTGTATGCGGGAGCCCAGATCTGAGGCCTTAGAGTTCAAATCCTTTCAAGGCCATCAATAGCAATTAGTCTAGTAGAGGATTAAGCCAAGAAACACAAGATTTGACCAAACATTGAATGCTTAATCTCTGTTTTACCAAAGTCACAGGCAGATTTGATGAAGAGCTTGGATCTCACTGTAGACTTGATCAAATCAAATTCTGACTTCACCATCTTGTAGAGCATACTTGAAAACCCCCGGGGGGATAAGAGGAATTAGACCCATTTGATTGGATGAAGTAGAGATCTTATTTTTCACTCAGAAAATAGGCGCCAGTGAATTTGTGAATTTTTGGAGTTCTAGGTCGCAGTTTGCGCTTCTGATTAGATTGGCTGGAGCACATTGAAGTGGCTATCTATGGCTAGAAGGGTTTGGGCTAATTTGATGTGTGCAAGGAGAGGGAGCTCCTCCACTGGCTGGGGGTACAGAAAGCTTCTTGAAAATAACTAAAAAATTGATTATTTTTTAATTATCTACTAATCCTAATTAACTAGATAATGGGCTCATAAACTTGATGGATTCTAGGCTTGGCTTTGATACCATATTAGAATTATAGTAATGTGATGAGCTATGGTGGATCAAATGCTAGAATCAACATCCATAACGCCGCTATCTACGGGTGTTACCACAGGAGGGGACGGCCTCTGGCCATAGAGGAAGAATGAGGATTGCCCCTCATCCCCCAGGCTATATAGTGTGTGGCCTGCCGTCCACACTAGCTTGGCCGCCCATGACTCCGCACGGGTGTCCTCTCCCACTGAACCCCGGACATGGCCATCCGGTCTGCCAGTCTCACAGGCTTTACAGCCTACGTGATAGTAATTAACTAATAGCTTAATGTAGGCATGGATAATCAAAAACCAACAAATTCTCATTAGGCCAATGCCTCAATTTATAGTGTTTACATCCAAGCATCTAATCCCACTGATTTCTCCTCCTTGATTCACTCCACCTCTTTTGCTCGATTCTCTCCACCTCTCCCAATATCTCCACACTTCCTAAATCTTCTCATGCTACCCTTTATTCTCTCCTAGTAGATTCTTCTCACCTTTTCACAGGTTCTCTCACATTTACAGATTCTCTTTTACAGCCTCTAACCAAGGGCTTGTTCCCGCACCACACACCCTATTCACTTGTATATTTCAACAGGCAGGTAGCAATAGGAACGAGTGTTGGTGTAGAAGAGCAGCTTGCATCAGAGTACTTTTCCCAGAGGGTGCACAATCTGCACAGCTGTGCACAATCTGCACAGCTGAACAGCCCACTGTAGTAGAAGATGCGGGGTCATCTTCCCCACACCAGCAGGAGAGCAAGGTGCTGCCAGAGCTTGAGATCAATCTCTTGGGCATTATATGCACGCGATGTGAGGTGGATACGTCCAACCTCGGTCCTCACCTAAATAGTGCTATATTACCCCTTGGAGAATCTATCGCAGCAGAGACAGTTGCTTTGGTCAAGGAAACTGTGGTTGAGACCGCAGAGCAAGCCCTAGTTCCAGAGGAGAAATTCACAACCTTACAAGACAAGCTAGAGGCTGAAAAGGATACCCTTGCTGCTGGAGCAATGGAGGAGACCAAAGCACCAAAAAAGGATGAGGCTAAGTCCTCAATTGACCTCTCCGCCCCCACCAGCACTCACTTTGGCAAAAGAAGACATTGTGCAAGAGGTAATAATCGACCTTTTACAACCTAGAAACATTTGTAATTATGTACAAGAAAATATTTTGGATTTTCCTTTGATTGCAGAGGATGGTTGAAATTGACGCATTTGTTGGGAGAGGCGGCGACAGTAGAGACCAGGCCAAGGTCCATGGACATGACGCTGCGTTGGCGCATTATCTTGGTCGACTTCCTGTGGATGGCATCGCCATTATCCATAGGGACTACACCTTCCCTCAATCTGCCTTCACTCTCTTCTTTTTGTTGAAAGCCCTCTCTAAGGTGCTCTGTGTAGCCTCTATGGCACAGAGCACCAAATGTATAGTTCTAATTAAAAAATCCCTTGCCTTCCATGTTTTTGGTTCTGGATTTAGGGGTAAGCTTCTTGCTCGTATAGGTATAGCCAAAAGCATAGGCATAGAGGATCCTCAAGAAATAGCCCAATCACTCCTTGAGCACACTCTGCCCAATAACAAGAGAAGGAAGCTCAATATTGTAAGAAAGCTTTTGTAAAGATGATGTATCATTTCTTATTATGAATACAATACAATTTTTGCAAACTTATTTTCATCAAGTATATCATTGTTTTTTTTAGTTTGTACCATCAATGTTTTTGTGAATGCATCAAAAATGATCCTTTGGGAGCCTGGGGAGTAGTGCAAGAACAGCTTTCCTAGCCCTTCAGGAGCAATTATGATGCATTGGATGATAAATAATGTATTTTTACACATGATTAAATGTATTTTTATCTTATAAATTACAGTTTCTCATAATCAATGTACTCAACTTGATTATAAATGCATCAGAAATGATCCTGAGTGACTGGGGGAGCAATGCCAGAATAGTGCGAATTTTGAGCCTGCACCGTCGCTGTGCAGAGCCTAAATTCTCACTGTTCTGGCATAGCTTCCCCAGTCCTCCAGGAGCAATTCTGATGCATTGGATGATAAACAATATAATTTTACACATGATTAAAGCTGTTTTTATCTTATAAACTATTATTTCTCACAATTAATTTACTCTTCATAAATGCATCAGAAATGATCCTGAGTGGCTGGGGGAGCATTGCCAGAACAGTGCAAATTTTGATCCTGCACTGCCGATGCAGAGCCTAAATTTGCACTATTTTCTGGCACAGCTTCCTCAGTCCTCCAGGAGCAATTCTGATGCATTGGATGATAAATACTATATTTTTACACCTGATTAAAGGTATTTTTATCTTATAAACTAATATTTCTCACAATTAGTGTGCTCAACTTCATTATAAATGCATCAAAAATGATCCTGAGTGGCTGGGGGAGTAGTGCCAGAACAGTGCGAATTTTGAGCTTGCATTGCCGATGCAGAGCCTAAATTTGCACTGTTCTGGCTTCCTCAGTCCTCCAGGAGCAATTCTGATGCATTGGATGATAAACACTATATTTTTACACATGATTAAAGGTATTTTTATCTTATAAACTAATATTTCTCACAATTAGTGTGCTCAACTTCATTATAAATGCATCAGAAATGATCTTGAGTGGCTGGGGGAGCAGTGCCAGAACAGTGTGAATTTTCAGCCTACACCGCCTGCTGCTGTAGAGCCTAAATTCGCACTGTTCTAGCATAGCTTTCCTAGTCCTCCACGAGTAATTCTGATGCATTAGATGATAAATACTATATTTTTACACATGATTTAAGATGTTTTTATCTTATAAAATGCTATTTCTCACACAATTAGTGTACTCAACTTTATTATAAATGCATCAGAAATGACCCTGAGTTTCTGGGGGGAGCAGTGCCAGAACAGTGCGAATTTTGAGCCTGCACCACCATTGTAGAGCCTAAATTTGCACTATTTTGGAATAGCTTCCCCAGTCCTCCAAGAGCAATTCTGATGCATTAGATGATAAATACTATATTTTTACACATGATTTAAGATGTTTTTATCTTATAAACTGCTATTTCTCACAATTAGTGTGCTCAACTTCATTATAAATGCATCAAAAATGATCCTGAGTGGCTGGGGGAGCAGTGCCAGAACAGTGCGAATTTTAAGCCTGCACCGCCGTTACAGAGCCTAAATTTGCACTATTCTCGCATAGCTTCCCCAGTCCTCCAGGAGCAATTCTGATGCATTAGATGATAAATACTATATTTTTACACATGATTTAAGATGTTTTTATCTTATAAATTGCTATTTCTCATAATTAGTGTGCTCAACTTCATTATAAATGCATCAGAAATGATCCTGAGTAGCTGGGAAAGCAGTGCCAGAACAGTACGAATCTTGAGCCTGCACCACTGTTGTAGAGCCTAAATTCGCACTGTTCTGGCATAGCTTCCCCAGTCCTCCAAGAGCAATTCTGATGTATTGGATGATAAACACTATATTTTTACACATGATTAAAGGTATTTTTATCTTATAAACTACTGTTTCTCACAATTAGTGTGCTCAACTTCATTATAAATGCATCGGAAATGATCTTGAGTGGCTAGGAGTGAAGTGCCAGAATAGTACGAATTTTGAACCTACATCACCGTGTTGCAGAGGCCAAATTCGCACTGTTCTGGCACAGCTTCCTCAGCCCTCCAAGAGCATTTCTAATGCCTTGGGTGACAAACTGGCACATGATAGACACTCCATGTTAAACAAACATGATGACATCGAGACATTGTAAGAGAAACTTAAAATTTTAATTATCAAAAGGTTACAAATGAAAGCCAAATAGGCTTGTTACAAAGGGGGGTTTGAAACAAAAGAGTTGCTTCAAAAAAAAGGTTAACATCTAAGATCTCTAGATCGTGTCTCGCTCGCCTCGAATACGCCAAGCTAGTTGCATGTCCTTGTTGGCAGATATGGTAATCCTCTTTGTATGTATTGCAAGGAGGTTGGTGTCTTCAAGAAGCCCAACAAAGTAAGCCTCGGCTTCTTGCAATGCTTCAAGGGCAATCCCCTGCACACGGAACTCTGTTCTATATCGTTGGAGAATCTCCTTCACTGTGCAAGCAAAAGGGGCTCTTCTTATGAGCAACTCAATGTTCCTCTGATAAAACTTGATTTCTTGTAGAGCCCTATGCCCTTGGCACATCCTTCTCCTTGGAGCTCTCTGTGTTGTGTTAGTGCGTTGGTGGCGAGGTTGGGACTTCCTTGGCTTGAAGAGCTTGACCTTTCTACGCTTGCGCGCACTTACAGGAACCTCCTCTTGGTCTCTCTCATAGTCTGAATCCTCCTGCTCCTGTTGCTATGGTACCTGTGTATCAAGTTCCTCCCACCGTGTCCTGGTAGTAGGGTCTTGCCACCTATGGTGCTGCGCAATGTAGGAATGTTTTCACCAACCCAGTCGAACTGCTCATCATTGGCCTCTCTGTCTTGATCTCTAGTGTGGCTGCATTGTGGGGTCTTCTTCACACGCTTCCTCCCACTACTAGAAGGGCCTGCATGTGTGTGCGCTGGTGTTGCTGTGGGAGGAGGGTTGGACTCTGGTGATCCCATTGGGCGTGTCCTAGAATCCAAGGGGTCACTCTCTTCTGTGGTATCGCCAGTATGTTGTTGTTGGGTGCCTTGCACTGTGTTTTGTGAAGGCATGGTAACACATGCGGTGTTCTTGGTGCGTGCCATATCCATGTACGACTATGCTAATGTGGTGCATGCCATATCCATGTACGACTATGCTAATGTGGTGATGTGCTGGTGTCCTTACGTGGGTGTCTACGTAGATCTTGAGCTCAAGAGCTCTAAAAAAGTGAAATGAAAATGAAGTGAGAGAAGGAACTATTAATAGTTTTTTTAAGGGAAAAAAAACCTAACTTAACTTATTTTCTTAAACTTATTACATCTAGATTTATGCTGGTGTGTGCAAAACCCAACGCCTCCCTTGTCTCCTCATTCGTGCACGCCAAGCACCATGCCTATGGGGAGCATTGGTCTGCAACCATTCTAGCCGAGCATGACTTTTTGCAGCCTTGCGTGCCTCTTGCGCAAGAGAGAGAGAGAGAGGGAGATTGAGAGGGAGGGATCTTGAGAGAGGGAGAGCTTGAGAGGGATGGAGTTTCTGCAACAATGGAGAGCTTAGAAAAGGAAGAAAGAGGGAGAGGGAGCTTGAGACTGAGGGAGCTTGACAAGGAGGGAGAGCTTGAGAGGTATGGAGTTTCTGCACAGCAATGGAGAGCTTAGAAGAGGAAGAAAGAGGTTCAAAATGAGCTTTCCAAACCTAGAGTATGTTGGGGGGAAGTTTGAGAGGGAAAACACACTTTTGGGAAAAAATTAAATTTTTTTAATTTTTAGGGTTTTTCATATGCGCGATTCTAGGTGGGGGGACCTCTAAGTTTGGGCCCAAGAGGTAGAGGGACAAGAGTAGTAATTAGTCCCCATTAGCAAACCAAAGACTAGGCCCCCTAGGGTTAAAGAAGTCAAAAATGTGCACCCAGCCCTCTTCCTATTGGTCCATTCCTAATCAAAAGTTAATCCAAGAGGCCCTCTTTGGGTCCAAAAAATTCCTAATGCCTCCATGCTCAGCACTACAAAAGACATGATGAAGGGTATGCCTGCCACCTCAATCACCATGCCTTTCAAGATGCCCAAGGTTCGCACTCTCCTCTGATCAGCTATGCATACCAGAAATGGTGCAGGATCCCATGCTTGCCAACCCATGCGCTTACAGGTGGACTCCGTTGTTGCGATATTGACACCAGCTCCACCATCGATAAGCACTTGATCAATTATGAGGCCTTGTAAGCCTACAGAAATTTCTAGAATTCTGATATCAGCCACACGAGAACTGCCGCCACCACGATCTCCAGGTGAGCTACTTGCATGGATGACATCGCAGTCGGTGTGGATGCCTTGCCCATCTCCTCTGACGGAATCAATGCTTTATGAAAGTTTGGCACCAATTCAAGAAGGTGACTCAATTTGATTTGGAGAGGGACGTCAAGCAATCCATCCTAGTCTTCACTCTCTTGGCCAAACTCGGCTGTTGGGACAGTTGTTCCGAAAGATCCTGCTGCGCCTGTGTGGCAGAGGCTGCCCCGAACGACTAAGGTATGACGTTGATGAGAGACAGCGTCCCAAAATTGCACTTTACTTGGTCCGGACAGTGGAACACATTCGGGAGCTTGCTTGTCCACCCAAGAAGTAACTTGCTGGCAAACAGCTTCGTGTGTGGTCCAATCCAGAAGTGGTTGCGCTGTGCACCGACTGGGGGGCTTCAATTTGTGACCAGAGCATGTGACCACACACACCTCCGGATCTAGAGTCGCCTCCATCGACTCAATCTGAACCATGGCCATTGCTGGTTGTTTTCCTGTAGCTTTTGCCAATTTCTTAACTTTCTTCCGATCATACTCTCGAGCTTCTGGGCAATCTTGGCGCCAGTGTCCTTCCTCTGTGTAGAAAAGATAAATTTTTGGACGACGGCCCAGCCTCCGCAACCACGTCCATGATCGCCACCTCTACCACCACTGTTGTTGCGATAGGGTTGCTCAGAATTGTTCCCAACCTGTACCCATGCGACTGAGAGTTCTAGCAGTTCTGTGTCTTTCCCACTAATCATGACCTGGTTGCTGGGGCGAGCCTTATGTCCCCTCCCATGATAGTAACACTCCGACGTGTTATTGGAGTTGCTGATACAGATAGCACACCACTTGTTGTTCATCGCACATTCCGTTGCTTGATGGCCAGGATTACAGCAATGAGAACACCAGACTTCCTTCGTGGACTTAGCAGCCGAAGACTCCCCTGCGGGCCCCGTGCTGACCTTCCCACTTTTGTGAGATTTCCTGGTCTCCTGCACTGGTGCCTCATCAGAATTTGCACTGCTACTGTCCTCCGATTCACTGTTCGAGCTCCATGTGTCCGAATCCTCCACCGAGTTGTGTCGACGGCATCCCCATGACGTGCTGCTATGCGATTTCTTCTTGGATTGCCTCTCATGGTGGTGGAATCGTTATCCTCCAACGACTCCCCGGCGAGAAGACTGATCAGCAATGACCTCCGCCAGTGGTGTATTCACTTTGTCCATAGTGGCCAGGGCGGTGCGTAAGTCCTTTGCTAAGCCCTTCAAGAAATAATCATTCAAGACTTCCTGGATTGGCCACTGCGCCTGCGAAACCCACTGCAGTAGCATCACTCAAAATTTTGCAGCATAATCCTCTGCTGTGTGCTTGCCTTGCTTGAGGACCCGTAGCTGCTCCACCGTTTGGGCTACTATCTTCTCCACACGGAACTGGCGCAGGAACGACAAACGCACCGCATCATAATCCTGAAAATGCCCGACCGGATATTTTGCCAACCATCTGGATGCTTTGCCGCTGAGGGTAGACTTGAAAACTAATTTCTTGTGGAGAGGATCAAGGCACATTCAGGGCATAAGAGGTGTCGAACGGCCAAACATGTGCATCCGGATCTTCTCCTTGTTTCCCTCAAAACTTAGAATACTTGATGTTGTGGGCTAGCACGGCCATCACGACAGGTGGCTGGTGTGTAACCACTGGTGGTGAAGGAAACAGCCATCGCGTCGTCGTCTGAGGAGAGGTTTGGGGTGTCAAAGGATGCCCAGCCGCCTTTGGAGTGCAGATAGGAGGATAGGAACGGCTGTTGGAATTAGGGTTGCAGGAATGCACACACAACTTCAAGAAGATGAGGAAGCTTGAGCACAACACTGTAGTGTATTATAAGTGCCAAAAATGAAAGATCACCAACCCTAAAAGATAATGGGCGTATATACAATGCACGGGGGAAAAAACCTCCTAGTGAGGGAAAAAGTGCCCCGGCGGTCCTAAGTGTGTTCACACACATCACTACTATAATATGGTAACAAATCCCCCCTGGAGTGATGCGGTGAACAAGAGCTAGCACTCATGTATAGGGAAGTTTCTAGCTATGTGGACGAATCCACAAAAGGGAGTAAGCCCAAAGCTTTGCGAAAAGCTTCGAACTTTTCACGAGGCAGAGCCTTTGTGAAAAGGTCTGCAAGGTTATCCTGTGTTGGCACATAAGCCAAACTGATCTCTCCTGCAGAGAGTCTCTCCCTGACATAATGGTAGTGCACCTCAATGTGCTTTGTACGAGCATGGAACACTGGGTTCCGCGCAACTGCCAATGCGCTCTGACTGTCAGTGAAGATGGTGGTGGCAGATGGCTGCCCAACACCCAAATCAGCCATAAGGCGTCTGAGCCACACACACTCAACCGTAGCTGTGAAAGCTGCCCTGTACTCAGCTTCACAACTAGAAGTGGCCACAGTAGGTTGCTTCTTGCTCAACCATGATATGCATGAGCTTCCAAGCATGAAGCAAAAACCACTCGTGGACACGCGTGTGTCATAACAACCAGCCCAGTCAGAATCTGAAAAAACATGTAAATCTGGCGGCAATGATCCCCCCTTGGGATAAAACAACCCAAGATGCCGAGTACCACTCAAATAGCGAAAGATACGCTTCACTGCCTGCCAATGCTTAATGCCTGGGCTATGCATAAATCTGCTCACCTGTGAGACTGCAAACTGAATGTCTGGCCTCGTAATGCATACATAAATGAGGCAACCAACAGCTGTCTGATAGAGTGTGACATCAAAGTGATCTCCAGCATCATGAAGACTCAACTTCAAACCTGTCTCCATTGGAGTAGCAATAGGCTTGCAGTCTTCAAGGCCAAATCTCCGCAACAATGTTTCAATATACTTTGTCTGACACAAAGCAATACCTCCATCACACTGCTTAAATTGTATCCCCAAATAATGATGCAAATGCCCCAAATCTGACATCTCAAAAGAGGCATTCAAATCAGCCTTAAAATCAGCAATATGACTCTCATTTGGTCCTGTGAGCAGCATGTCATCGACATAGAGAGCAATGATTAGATGTACACCATCCACACGTTTAACATACAAAGTGCTTTCTGTTGGACTATTCTGAAACCCATGTGCAGTCAAATATGCATGTATTTTTTCATACCAAGCTCGTGGAGCTTGCTTTAAACCATATAAAGCCTTTTTTAACCTGCACACTTTGTTTTCCTGCCCTCTTTGAACAAAACCACGAGGCTGCGATACATACACCTCCTCATGCAAATCTCCATTTAAGAACGCAGTCTTTATGTCCAGCTGATGTACATTCCAACCATTATGAGCTGCTAATGCACAGATGCTACGAACAGTGGTCATACGACATGTGGGAGCAAAAGTCTCATCAAAATCAATGCCCTTCTCTTGAGCATAACCTTTTGCAACAAGCCTAGCCTTATGGTGATCCACTGTGCCATCAGGCTTACGCTTCAATTTGTATACCCACTTAGTGCCAATGGCCTTCTTGCCAGGGGGCAAGTCACATAAAGACCATGTACCATTCTTCATAATAGCATCGTATTCTGCTTGCATAGCAGCCATCCAATTTTCTGAACTTTGTGCCTCATCAAATGAAACAGGCTCACTTTCATCGCACATACCAGAAACAGCCAATGCATAACAATCTGACGCATAAGAGGCACCATGAGAGCCAAAACGAGTGCAACTAGACAAAGGGGCATCCAACTTGCTGTCACGCAAAGTCTGCACCAGCCATCTAGGCATAGTCCTAGAGCCCTCAATCTCTTGTCTCTCATCCTCAAGTGCATCATGCACATCTGCATCAGATATAGGCTGATCTGTGCCATCATTTAAAACCTGCATAGGCTGAAAAACTGCCTCATGAGGTATTGCACTTGACTGTGCACCACTGAAAAGAGGCAACAATGTATCATAGACATCACGTGAGCTGATATCTGTCTCCTTAGTACATGAAACCAAGGGCTGAACTACATCTTCCACAAATACAACATCACGGCTAACCAAAATGCGCTTTGTCTGTGGATGATACAAACGATAGCCTTTGCTCTCAGCACTATATCCAACAAAAATACATTTGACAGCTTTGTCATCCAATTTTCTGCGATGTTGCACAGGCACTAATGCATATGCCAGGCAACCAAAAACACGTAAATGGCCAACAGATGGCTTGCGGCTATGCCAAGCCTCATATGGAGTGACAACCTGTAATGCTTTGGTGGGACACCTGTTTAGTACATAAGTGGCACACATGACAGCCTCAAGCCAAAAACCATGTGGTAGACTTTGACTCTTAACCATACATCTTGCCATTTCCATGAGAGACCTGTTTTTTCTCTCAGCCACAGCATTTTGCTGTGGTGTATACGGCACTGTACATTGGTGTTTTATCCCACGCTCAGCCAGAAATGCATTAAATTCTGAAGACATATACTCCCCCCCTCGATCTGAACGGAGGGTGCCCATCTTACTTTCTGACACATTTTCAGCCATAACCAAAAACTGTTTGAAGCACAAAAACACTTCGGACTTTGCCTTCAAAGGATATACCCATGCATGCCTGGTAAAATCATCAATGAAAGTCACGAAGTAAAGGTAGTTTCCAAATGATGGAGTTTGCATGGGACCACAAACATCACTGTGAACAAGCTGCAATCTGCGTTCAGCTCTCACTGATCCATCTTTGGGAAAGGAAGCACGCTGCATTTTACCCAATATGCAGCCCTCACAAACATGCTTGACAGGTGCCTCAAGCTTAGGCAAAGAAGACACCATTTCAGATTTCTGCAGGCGCAGCAAACTTGCAAAATTCAGATGACCAAAACGTGCATGCCACAGTTTTGCATCTGAAATAGCCTGCGTATCCATAATAGCACATGCTGAATCCTCTACACATTTGCCATCCATATTGAGCTTATACAGCCCTCGACATAGTGAACCAGATGCTACAATAATGCCACCACAAGAGAGATCATGAACAGTACATCTGTCATCCACAAATTTTACAACCAAACCTGTTTTGGCAAATGCGGAGACTGACAGCAGATTCTTTTTGATCCCTGGCACATACAATGCATCAAAAAGTGTAAAGGTGTTGCCATTTGCAACATTCAGCACAATCTGTCCAACTCCTTCAACGGGATAAGAGGAGTTATTGGCACAAGTGACAGTATTCCCTGTGGGAGCAGACTCAAGGAAAGTGAATAAACTGCGCTGCGAGGTGATATGCTTAGTGGCACCACTGTCAAAGTACCATACATCTGAATCTACTGCAGACATACATGTGTCATGCAAAGATGGGTCATAACTGCACTGCGCATTGAATGCCCATTCTGTATCTAGCACAACATTAGCAGATTCATTGTTAGAAGGAGAGGCATCTGCAACAGCCATACCAGCCTCTTTCTTCTTAGCCTCTTTCGCAGCCAGCTTAGGACACGCTTTTATGACATGATCATTTCCCTTACAGTACTTGCAAAATGTCTTCTGTTTGTCACCCTTCTTCTCATCTTTATCTTCCTTCTTTGGTTGCGCAGCATTTGCAGATTTCTGCTTACTAGAAGAAAAGCCAGCTTTACCTTTCCCGCTTCTCTGACTAGCAACGAAAGCTTGATCTGCGACACGCATAATATTCCTGTTTTGCCTTGACTGGTCTTCTTGCAGCAAAACAGAAACTAACTCCTCAAATGATAAGGCATTGGGATTGCCTTTCATCATCAAGCGAAGAGTGGAAGCAAAACCCTGATAAGAATCTGGTAGACCATTCAAAACAGTCTGCACAAGTGAACTGTTTGACAGGATTTCATCTGCAGAAATGAGCTGCTCTTTGAAATCCTTGATCTTTGTCAAAAAGCTATCCATAGAATCACCTTCGTTCATATGCTCACTCTCCAACTGTTTTCGGAGATAAGCAACACGAGCCTCATTTCTTGCCTGATACAATGTGGCAAGTACATCCCAAGCATCCTTAGAAGTCCTGCAGGAGCGAATATGTGGGATAATGGTACGTTTGACAGACAGCGCAATCAAGGCATGAGCCTGCGCATCTCTACCATCCCAACGAATCTGCTCTGCTGAAAGTGGTGGTTCTCGAACAGCTGCTACAGCACTTGTGCCTGCACCATCATCAACAGTACCTGTTTCTGATGTGTTTGCAGCATTCCCAGCCACAATAGGACGTGCATCAATACCCTGCACAATGTTCCATAACCCCTTTGCTACCAATACATGTCGCATCATATATGCCCACAATGGATAGTTGGTGCCATCCAACTTATCCTCAGCAGCCAACATGCGGAATACATCATTGTTGTCAGCCATGGCCAATGACTGTACTACTAGATGTAAATGCTGTCTGTAAGAGGTAAACCTGTATAAAATCGACCTGTGCTATGTAGCACAGCCCAAAACAGACGAATGGGCACCTGTCCTGCAGATTTTAATCTTGACAGAAAATCTGCACAGTAGGACGATTTTGCCTGCGCAGTACTTGGAATGCAAAAACGGAGGGCGAAATGACTTCAGATCAAAATTTTGAAACGAACCTGCAGACGCTCGTGAAACCTCGTTGCAATCGGAGGAGATGAAGCGGCAGGTGCCGGTGATGCTGCCCGGGAGGAGGAAGCCTGCTCTGATACCAATTGTTGGAATTAGGGTTGCAGGAATGCACACACAACTTCAAGAAGATGAGGAAGCTTGAGCACAACACTGTACTGTATTATAAGTGCCAAAAATGAAAGATCACCAACCCTAAAAGATAATGGGCGTATATACAATGCACGGGGGAAAAAACCTCCTAGTGAGGGAAAAAGTGCCCCGGCGGTCCTAAGTGTGTTCACACACATCACTACTATAATATGGTAACAACGGCTCCGTTGTCGCAAGCCAGCCTCCGGCCTTGCCGGGGAAAGAGGCGAGCTACTCGTTGAGCCATGACGAGCTTTGTCAAAGAGATGGTGGCTCCTCCGCTGCCCAGTTACTGGGACCACCAAGAGGTCCCTGAGAACGCGTGCGCATTCGTGAACATCATGGTCGCCAAGTGTAATCGCATTTACTTCATGCTAGACAGTAAGCGATTACGAGATTGGTTACCTTCTTGCACAGCATACTTATCTTACAGAAAGACAGTAAGCGATTACGGGATTGGTTACCTTCTTGCACAGCATACTTATCTTACAGAAAGACAAATGATTAAATTACAGCATCACAGATTGAAGACAAGTATGGAAAATTACACAGAACATTGCAACAGATTTCATTGATTGAAGAACTCCATTGATTCATACATACAGATTTCATTGATTGAAGAACTCCATTGATTCATACATACAGTTACATCCATATATATGAATAGTATCTGTGATGATCCGAATAGATACATCTGCTAATGACATCCTTTGGAATGACTACTGACTATTGCGCATAACAGTTTAACTGGTGCGGTTACAAGAATGCGGTTGCGGTGTGCGGTAAATGCCGCAAGAGAAGAAGACTCTTTGACACCCACACATTCCTTGATAATATTGTAAATCCTATTTATAATAGAGATTCCTAGAGTGGACATTTCTATGGGCATGCAAGAAGACTCTCACAAGGGGGATCTAGCACTAGGAATGCTCCTGCGTATAGAAGAATGGTCTGCTGAGGCAAATTCAAGGACTAGGAATTCTCTTAGTGATGAGGGTAATGGAGGGGTAATGTTTCCTTTGTCATCTAGGAATGATCATCTAGAAATGCTCTTAGAGATGAGGGTAATGAGGGAAATGTTTATCTAGCCTAAGCTTCTTTTATCTTTCGATTTATTCGAAAATAAATTAAGTTTATGCCAAGGACATCTTGGCTTCATAATTGTATGCCAATTCACATGGACCACATGGACATTGCTAATATTTGCGCTATAAAATCCTCCAATGTTACATTATGATAATAGACTCTAACATGGGTTTATTGCATCATAAATCATAAAAATTGTAAATGACGGGTATGTATAGCCCTCATAAACTAAAAGAAGTGTTTTGGATGTGATTTAGCTTTAATAAGGTGAAGGTGTAAAGATTAATGCTATATGTTCAAGAAAAAAATTAAATAAGATGAAATTCAAAGACATATAATTAAATTGGAGCACAAAAAGCTTTTGAAGCTTTGGTGTCAATTTAGTATGCATTTCTAGACTATATACATTGAAGAAAAAAAATAAACAAGACGGAATTCAAAGACATATAATAAAATTGGAGCACGAAAAACTTTTGAATCTTTGGTGTCAATTTAGTATGCATTTCTAGACTAGTGCTCTCCATTGTAATAAATGTCCAAAAAATTGTGATTTAAGGTAAGGAGGCTTAAGATAAATTCCAAAATCTCAAAGCATCGACACATTGTATGCCTTAATATTTACATAGCTCTAAAAGCATTTCAATATTTAAGACATAATATCAAGTGATTAAGTAAATAACTACTATTGAAAGTAGTTAACTACAATTATTTATTCTCTAGCGATGAAATAAACAAAGCTTTACAACTATTGAAAGTATACACAAATCCAAAAAGAAAAATCTTATCTTAGGAGAGTGGAGACCCAAGATCCTCAAAGTGTGTTATGATGCAGATGCCTCTCAGCTCCCAAGCTTTTGAGTTGTTCTTAACATACAATATGGCCCTTGAGAGGGTTAGTGACACGGAAGTATGTTCTCCTAATTTCTAATTATGATTGATGATGCTTCAACTCATAAGATTTTGAGTAGTTGTTAAGCATCAGAAACTACTCCCATTACAACAACATCATAGTGTCAATCCAAGCTATACTCTAGTGATGCTACTTTTAGTCTTTGATTTCGAAGGAGGTTATGTCATGGTCATGTGTGTAAGACTTCCAGAACCAATGCCTATTCCATACTTCATTCATTTTATCAATAGGTATGCCCTTTGTTTCAGGAATTAGGAAGATAGTGAAGGTGCCCATGACTATTAGCCAGGTTGCAAAGAACAAAAAGATTCCAAATTTGAATGCACATAGCATGGACAAAAAACATTGTGCTATGATGAACTTCACAAGCATGTTCATACACACAACACTACTTTGGCCAGCTGAACGGATGTCTTGGGGGAATATCTCGCTTGGTATTAGCCATGCCAATGGTCCCCATGAAGCCTTGTATGCAAACACAAAGATGCATAGAATCAACACCTCAAAAGCCCCGAACTTCTTTGGAAGCTCCTTAACTTCTCCTCTTAGCTCTACACCAACAATAATAGCAATAATCACCTGCATCCATATCATGTATGCATGCATGCAACTTAGTATGTATGTCATCATGATGCAACCATTTGATACATGTATATATGCCATGAATGCGTGTCCAGACCCATGAATACATGCAACTATATGTTACACATGCATACATTTAATGTGCACCCAGCAACATCAAGGACAATAGTGTTTGCAAGTGTGGCATCATCAATGGATGCATGCAACGCAATGTATTATGATTAATGAGCGTAAATACGTAAATACGGTAGTGCTTAATGGTAGTAATAAAAAAGTAACACACCATGGTAGTACTATTATAAATAAAATGGTGCTTAAATATATCATGACAAATGCAAGTAACTAGCATTATTTTTTCTATAATTCTATATTAAAACACAATAACCCTAGAAATGCTCCTCTATATTGAATAAAAGAGTCTGGTGTACGTGTATGGTACGATGATAATACTACAAAATATGTAGATAAAATGAGAAAAATAAATTACTAAAGTGCGAGAAAATGAAAAAAGCAAGTGCAACGTGAAGCGTACCATGGAGACGAACATGATGGTTGAAGCATAGAGGAGGAGGCGTTTCCGCCCTAATCGATCCACCACGTAGATCGCGAAGACGGTGGCAATCATAGCCACAGAGCCAGTGATGAGGGTGGAGTAGAGAGCCGCATCATCCTTAAAACCAGCGGCACTGAAGAGAGACGGGCCATAGAACAATATCGCGTCATAGCCGGTCATCTGTTGAAAGAAAGGCATCGCCATGGCTATGATGAATTGCGGCCTGTGATGGCGTGTGAACAGGCTCTTGTAAGAGCTGTGGTTGCCGGCTTGCTCGATGGTGTTGTCCCTTGCTTTGACGAGCTCGTTGAGTTCGTCGTCCACGTGCGGGGAGCCCCTTATCTTCTTCAAGACGGCTCGCGCTTGCTGGATCTCGTGCCTGGCTATCAAGCTGCTTGGGGTGTCCACCAGAATGAGGCTCACCATGGCCAGCGCCAATGCCGGCACTGCACACACCCCTAGTGAGAGCCGCCACCCCCATGGGTGTAGCTTTGAGCTCACGTAGTTCACCAGATTCGCTATGAATACCCCTATCGCTATGTTGAGCGAGAACAGTAGATTGAGTGTGCCTCTATGCTTCGCCGGCGCTAGCTCCGATAGATACAGCGGTATCGCCTGGTACAGAGAGAGATCAATGACACCCATCATCATCATCACCATGCAGCATTGTTCAGTAAAGAGCCCAGTGCAGGCTAGCAACGAGAACTTGCAGAATACATTAAGCTAATTAAGCTTACTTAGAGAACTTGAATATAAAGCTAAACCCATCATCATCATCATGCAGCATTGTTCAGTAAAGAGTACTTGCAGAATATATTGGCATGCATCAATCAAAGAGTGATCAAAAGAGCTAGTGATAGTCTAGCTAATTGCATGTAAACTAGTAAGAATGATTTATATCTATACAATATTGCATGCATCAATCAAAGTAGTGGCTGATCAAAAGAGCTAGTGATAGTCTAACTAATTGCATGTAAGCCAGCAAGAATGATTTATATCTATACAATGCAAATTAAGAGCTAGAGTATGCTTCAACCAAGGAGATAAGACATTGAAAGAAGTAAGAATTATACAATGCATGCATCAGTCAAATTAAGAGCTAGAGTATACTTCAACCAAGGAGATATACATTGAAAGACGTGAATATAATTAAAGCGTTGAGACAACATGTACAGAGGCTAGTGAGAGGAGGACTCAGGAGCCATCCATCACAACCAAGGAGCTAGTGACGCTAATAAAATTCTCTATTCCAAGCACAAACTATAGAAGAAACCATGTTTGTGATACAACCACCACTTCAAAGCTAGTGGCACTTCGTATCCAACACAAGAACTGTGTAATCCAAGTACAAGAAGCTAAAAGGTTAGAGCTTATACCTGGTTGGCGAAGCCAATACCACATCCCATCAAAACACGATTAAGGATGAGCATGTGGAGATTGATAGCTCCGGCCCCCAGAGCCGTCCCTGCCATGTAAAGCATGCCAGCTCCCATCATGGTGCTCCTGTGCCCTAGCTTTCTTGTCACATATGAAGCTGTGAAAGTTGAAAAGAGTGCAGCTAGGCAGAGAGAGGAGGAGAAGAGCTGAAACACTTGGTTGTCGTACTTGCAATAGTTGTCATGCTTTTCCATTTCCTTGGTCATCAAAACGTTGGGATAAAATAACTCGAGAAAATCATTCATAATTGAAATCCCACCTTGCAAAACAGACCAGATTTTGCAATCAATGTTAGGAACTTAACCCAAGGGTGAACTGTAGTTATAAATTCGTATACTAGGCACAGTACTAACATAGGAAAGGCTTGAGCATGCAAAATGAGATGAACATGGAGGAGAATACGAAATCAAATCGATCAGAACATACGAGATGAGATTGTAGATTAAGGTAGATGAGCTTGTAGATTAAGGGGGAATTAGGGTTTTTAAATAAACCTGCAATAACGAGATCATAGCCGTAGAGTAGGCCACCACTACCCGCCATGAGGCAAGTAAAGAAGATATAACCAGTGAGTCTTTCTGTGTCGGCTGCAGCTGCGCCGTTCTGAGCACCTGTCTCCATACTGACAAAGAATGTAAACTAAAACTTGAAACTACGTCAAACTAAAATGATCAAGCGCTGCAATGCATGCAGCTGGGTTCAAATAGTTCACACTTTGCTCTGTAAAGCAGTTGGAAAGTAGACAGCCCGCAGCAAAAGTAGGGCAAAAAGAAAATGCAGAGATAGGATTAAGAACTAAAATTGGAGATAAATGATTTATCACGCTACAATCATTGATTAGCTATAATTAGATTCTGCCTATATAATCATTATATGCATGAGATCGGCTGTAACCAACCAATGCCTCCAAAGACGTCGGCGTGGCCCTCGACGACACTTTTCGAGATATGTTTCATTATGTAAGGATTTAGAAACGAAAGAAATTTCAGGATATTAATCCACGGCTAGTGATAAGATTAAGAAGACGTAAGCGTTTGGGAAAGTTAGAAAAGGCCAATGGAGATGGATCACACATTAATTACAATGGGAACTTGGGAAGGACAATTAAAGGAGAGAGAGAGAGGAGTCTCTAACACTATGATGACAACACCAAAGTGCATGGAATAAGATCACCTCAACTTGGGATTTTCGGGTTGAGGAAGTGTCGAGAATGTAGAGAGAGAGAGAGAGAGGGAGGGAGAGAGAGAGATAAGATTACCTCAGGACATTGTCCAACGTACAACAAATCAAGTGTACCATATGACGATGGAAGATAAGTGTTGGATCACTGAGAAGGCTAATAGGGTATGGAACATCGAGAAGAGATGTAGGGCCTACTGGAAGGAAGTAACCTTATAGGGCTCGTGGTCTAAGATTCCATATCAAGGGAAGGTGTTCCTATGGTGCATGCTAGTTGGAGGCCTACCATTGGGGGACCACTTGCAAAAGAAGTGGATTGATTATGGTAATTGTGTGTTTTGTACTACATGCTTGGAAACATGCCTGCATCTTTTCATTTCATATCCAGTGGCAGAGAAGGTGTGGGATTTCCTTTCTCGCGTATGGACTCCGCTGACAAGTAGGCCCATAAAGGTTAAAGATTAGATTTTTGGCAAGATTTCTAATGGGCTAGATAACCAAGAACATTCAATTTTCTTTCATTTTTTCAGGTGGAGAGGTTTGTGGCATATCTCACTACTAGCCATTGGGGGCTGAAGCGGGGCTGAAGCGAGGGTGTTAAAAATATACACCGTTGCTTAAACGATGACGAACGCGTCGCTTAAGCGACGTTATTTTTTTTAAAAAAAAACACTCCTTGCTTATGCGATGCTTTTTGTTGCTATCGTGTAAGCGACGCTCTTCAACGACATCTGTTGCGACGCTTGCAGACTGACTAGCGTTGCATAAGCGACGTTACCCATTTTAATACTCCCGCGCGCACCGAGAACCTCATTCTATTTGACTGCGCGGCGGGAGAGAGAGAACGCATTTGTGATCATCTCATCGATTAGGCAGCGAGAGCACAGAGAGGTAAGATTGTGTGTTTGTATGTATGTATGTGTGTGTGTGTATGTAGTACAACTGAGAGCATGCGTCTCTCTCTCTCTCTCTCTCTCTCTCTCTATATATATATATATATATATATATATATATATATATATATATAGAGAGAGAGAGAGAGAGAGAGAGAGAGAGAGAGAGGGGGGGGAGGGGGAGAGAGAGAGAGACGAACGCTCTCTCTCTCTCTCTCTCTCTATATATATATATATATATATATATATAGAGAGAGAGAGAGAGAGAGAGAGAGAGAGAGAGAGAGAGAGGGAGAGAGAGAGAGAGAGGGAGAGGGAGAGGGAGAGAGAGAGGGAGAGTATATATATATATATATATATATATATATATATATATAGAGAGAGAGAGAGAGAGAGAGAGAGAGAGAGAGAGAGAGAGAGAGAGAGAGAGGGAGATTTGATTTGATATTTACGTCCGGTTGGCTTGTACTGTAGTGCTCCCAGTATTTCGTGTTTACATATTTGCAATAGTAGTCAAATTTGGACCAGTGTATGGTCGTTTGCCATTTGATGTGGAGGGAATCTAGTATGGCTACGTCAAAATTCAGCATATGTTCACCTTCTTTTCCTTTGTCAATCGGCATGTCTACATATGCTTCCACATTCCATTTAGCAAACCATTTTCTGATGTCTTGAATGAGACTAGAAGCTATAAATTTACTCTTCTTAGTCTTTTGTGGTGCACACCCAGTTTCCCATGCCATGCGGGGGATGCGAGTGATGGGCATCAATTTTACTTTCATGATGTATGTAAACATCCTTTTCAAAGCCTTTATCTCTAGAGGCATATTTCCAGCTTCCAAGAGCAACACTGAGTATGGTGTAGTTTTCTTGACGCCCAATTGTCTACATAGAAACTTCTTTTGTATCTTTTCGATCTCATTCCATGTGTGGGCTGAAATGCTAGCACCCCAAACTTCCACCCCATATAAAAGGGTTTGCACTATACATGTGTCAAAAATGATGGCCTTTATCTCCCAGCGTCTGATAGTTTTTTGCGCGCACATGTTTTCAAATTGATAGTACTTGGCGTGCCCGGCATCAATTCTGTTTTGTGCACATTGTCTCCAAGCATAGTTAGATGGGATATCTATCCCCCAAGTACTTGAAACTGTTCACTTGTTCAATTTGCTGTCCTCGATATTTGAGCATAGGCTAATTTTCCTTCTTATGAGTACTCACTATTATGAACTTTGTCTTGTCCACATTCACGGAAAGACCGGTGGCTTCACAGAAATCATGAATCGCATCTACCAATCTTTGCAAAGCTATTATGTCATGTGCAAAAAGAACCACGTCATTTGCATATATGAGTAGTAAGAGTGTGAGCATTCCGATGGGGCTGGCCCTTCCCTGTCTTCTTCTAATGTTGGAGGCATGTAGTCCTCTAGTTGGTCTATGCATAATCCAAAGAGTGTGGGGGACAGAGGGCACCCCTGTTTTACTCCCATGTTGCTTGAAAATTCTATGGAGAAACCTGTGTGTGTTTTTAATTGGCATCAGACCTGTTGATATAGTTGTGCCACCGCAACTCGAAGATGCATGGGAACCCCAATATGTTCCATTCTTTGCCATAGGCCGGCTCTTGGAATTGTATCAAATGCTTTTGTGAAATCTGCAAAACAACAATGCAGATTTTCCCTTTCAGCCTGCTCTCTTCCATTAGAACTCTGAGCGAGATGAGATGATCAATGGTGCTGTGCTTGGGTCTGAAGCCCACTTGCCCCTTGGCCCGTTTGCCATTTGTTTCTGCCCATGAGCTTATGGTTTGTTCCAGAATGCTCTCCAAGAGTTTTGACATACAAGACCCCACCATGATAGTGCGATAGTTAGTGGGCTGATTTGCATCTCCTTTCTTGAATAGTGCTTTGATTCAATTTTTTTGCCAATCTATGGGCAGCCCTTGTGTGATGGCTTTATTAAGAAGCCCACATATCCATTGCCGTGTCCGGTTACCTGTCTGTTTAAGCATCTCCGAATTAAAATGGAGCGTGTCGGGTGCTTTATCGTTGGCTAATTTTTTTATGGCTTTTGTAACCGTCTTGAAATCTAAATATTCTCCTATCTGAGTGTTATTGCACATGTCCGGCATTCCTTTGGCATCTTTATGTACATACAATTGTGCGACATATGTAAGCATGTCCTCCGGGCTTATGTCCTATATATCTTGTGTGTGGCTGCTTGTCGAATATCCCATGTAGGTGGCTCCCCATTTGTAATATTCAATGTTAAGTGGGGGCTGATAGTATGCTGTTGTGGTTTGCCGGTCTATGTATGTATTGATCCAGGCAATCAGCCATAGCCTGTATTTTCCTGTGCATTCCATAGCCTCCACTGAGCTTGTTTTTGACTGCATGATTCCGCATGCGACCTGACCTGTATCTCTTTGTGTTGGGTTTTCTATTGGGTTTACATGAGCTGGTACCGTCCATGGGTAAAACGACTGACTGCTTTGATCAATTTGATGCTCCCACGTTAGTAACCATTGCATGGGTGTAGTGGGGACAAACCGAAACCGGATAAGTCTCTTGTCCGGATATCCGTGGTGGGCGAGGCCTCGAGTGTGAGACCCTACCCGCGCACGATGTGCTACTTCCGCTGCTAGTACCCCGAATCCGTTGCGCGGTGGGGACAGGGATCTCACAGTTGGTATCAGAGGAGGTTTTGAAAGCTAATAAAGATAATTAAATTCTTATTTGAAATTGGTAATAAGAATTCAGAAACAGCATTTTCATAATGTATTTTCATTCCGTAAGCTTCTTTAATGAAGAAATTTTAATCAAAGAAATTGTTTTTATAGATGGAAGTTCTCCATTTATCTGGTATTCCCGACCTCACCCAGTCTCAAGATATGATTGCATTTGCCTTCGAGCATCTCATCTCTTCCGCTTCAACACGAACAAGCCGAGCAAGACTCGCACGCCATTTCGAGGAATTATATTTTCCTAACCTAGTGGAGAGACAACAGCATAAGTGGTTTGCAGGGCTATATATCCACGCCTCTTATAACCGGCGTGTAATGCCGAGGCAGAACCTCTCATTGGCCATGATTTTGATAAAGCTGAAAATGACGCGTGGTGTCATTCTATATCTTTCAACGCCTCAAAATTTCAGACTTGCTTGCCGAGTTTATAGACTCCTTAGTCGATTTATCCCTAAGGAGAAAATAATAGCTCCCTTCGCAGTTAGAGAACTTATGTAACAGGGCATGACTATGGCCCAGTACGGTCCTCTTATATGTCTTTCGAGGAGATTTTGAACTCAGAGCCGAGTTGCTCTATGTACATATTGCAACTTTTATATAAATAAAGAAACGTTTTCCGGTTAAAAAATTCCTGTTGGATAAATGATTGTTTATGGCGAACGATCTGCTACTACTGATAAAGAAAAAAAAAATATGTTATCGGACATATGTCATAGATCTCCATTAAGATCTTGTCTTGTATAAGAAATTGTTTTCCGAACTCTTAAGTCTTAGGATCTCGTGAATAATATCAAAATAAAAATTTAATAATATATAAATTTTGGCAGAATCATGAGACGAGGAAACCGTGGTCGTCAGCCAGACCCTGTCTCTGAAGATGACGAGCTTGACCTTGATGTTCGCAAGGCTCTTCATAGGTCTCAGCCAGGACCCTTCAAAGGAGAAGGGGAGAACCTGGGTGAGGCTGTGGAGAAATGGGTGGAAGCCTTAGAAGATTATTTTGATGTCACATGATACAATCATCAGAGCAATTGGCTAATAAAGATCAACTGAGAAGCCAAATATGTCAAAAATTTATTAAGAAACACAAAAAGGTTGTAATTGTGTGATATAATTCATACAATTTGATATTCAAACTGAAAAATTCGTAATTTAGTAATTGGGTTTTCAGATGGAAGTACCGCAATTGTATGGAACCCTGACTTGCTTGAGGCCTAGACATGATGGTATCTATCTTATAGTTCCAAGTATCATGACTACCGTATATACCGAGAGTATAACTGCAGCTCTTTACTGACAGTATATACGAGTAAATCTAAGACTTGAAATTATAAGCGTTAATGCTATCCAGATGATGATTTCGAATGTGGTTGATATGATTTTTAATTTTGTTTGAGAATTGATGAATTGATTTGGATTCTGATTGAAAAATGATGATTTTTGAAATTTAGTTGGAATATTATAACCTGAGCGAAACCACAATGAGGATGAATGGGACGAGTCTCTGTGTGATGATACTCATAACTAGAATGATGATAATGATTTTAGCAAATCACTATGAGATTAGTGGATTGTGCTGTCAACTTACTACTGTTAACACTTGTCACGGTAGATCAAGTTAAGGGATGACAAATTGATAACTTACTTAACTGAAATTCCCATGGAGGAATGTTTAGAAGGAAATTTTTCGGTCTAATGGACCATTATCGTAGGAATGATATGATCTAAATGAATTATTATTTAATGATGAGTTCTATATAAGGAATATTTATCCCAGTATTCTATTGGGTTGACCAAAATCTAAGGAACCCAGAATAAATTGGATCCCAAGAAAAAGAGTTGTCCTCTACTTTGCGAGATGAGGACATCTCGCACCTTTTTAAGTGGGGTAGAAGTTTGTAAGATTCCTCCCCCCAACCTTCGAGGTATACAGGAGTAAGAATCTCCCTTTCTGATCTTAAAATTATTCCCTCTCTAAAATAAAAGAAAGATTTTGTTTAAAAAGGGAAGACACTTTCCCCAGAATACCTTATCAGGAGCCCACCTGTTTTAAGAATTCAGAACAATGAGTTCAGAAGTGAGAACCGGTGTTTTGGATGCCAATTTGGTCATCAGTTAAAAGACTGCCCAACTCCTACCATGAAAAAGGCACAGGGAAGTCTAGAACCCAAATTCAGAGACCAATTCCTTCATACCAATCTAATCAGGGTCCGTCTCGGACAAGATTGCTTAAACTAGGTCCAACCCATTGATTAGGGTCGAGATGACCAGTCAAATGCTTGGCGACTTAGAGCAACAGATGCAGGCAATTCATAAAGATATAAACGCTGCCCAGGATCGACAGAGACAATATACAGATAAGAAGAGGATAGTCAGAGAATTCAAAGAAGCAGTTATAGTCTTCATTTGATTACGGACCAAAAGAATTTCTTTATCTCTAGGGGAGTATAAGTAGTTATCATCCCAGCTATTGTGGATCAAAGAAAGTAGGTGACTTAGCCTACGAACTTCTTTTATCTCCTCATCTCAAAGTTCTTAATGCATTCTATAGAAATTTGTGCCAAACCCAAATCATGGAAAGACAGTAAAACTTTAGTGGCAAGATACCGTTGGCTTCTAGGTTACGCTAACTCCTTCCTTTATATAAGTCGTAACTTTTACTTATCGCTCACAGTAATCTTACTTCCATCGATCTCCCTTCTTCTTAATCTCCTTCATGGCTTGGCAACAGGAATTAGTTTTATCCGTGAATGATTTCTCACCTTCAAGACGCAAGCGAGTCTGCGAAGAAGGATTTTATAGAACAGTATGAGCGCTCACTTTTTCCTCACTTGGGAACGTCTATAGCTCAGACCAAATGGCGGACCTATCAAGACATAACTAGGGTAACACCCTGGGGTCAGCAGCACTTTCGTAACAATGTCTGCTTGGCCATGGTTATCGAAGCCTTGGGTTTGGGTCCCCGATACTACTGCGTCATGAGATCAAGACATCTTGGGTTTTCTGAGTGGGTCTTCTTACTGGCGTGTTTTCTTCCTCATCAGAAGATATGCCTTTACCCCGTTTTTGGTTTGCCTCTCAGAGGTCCTTTTGTTAGAACACCTCATACCACTGAGATAGGCGCGGCAATAACCAACAGAATCATTCCCATAGATGAGTTACCTTATACGTGCGTAGCTTGTGAGTGCTGCTTTTGTGATCATATGATGGACGGGCTTATGGAAGTGTAAAGAGTTCTTCTATCTTTACTGTATATGTTCCAAGAATGAATAAAGTTTAAATCTTGTTCTTGTCTTGACCCTTACTCTCTTTGAGACTTTTTTAATTGGTGATTAATCTTAATTAAAAAATTTCTCTCAGTCTCATACTTGTGCATCTTGCGAAATTACCCCCAGTTTGCGAGATGAGGGCATCTCGCATTTTTCAAGTGGGAGAGAATGTAAGATTCCTCCCCAGCCTCTCAAAATGTCCAGCATCTTCCCCTGTAATCAATCCCTCTTCAGAAACATAAAAGACTCGTTTCTAACTGTTTTAACCTAGAGAGAGAAAATATTCTAGAGAGAGAATATTCAGATTTTTAATATTTTTGGATAGAAAATTATCTCATCTTATTAAAATAAGTTCCCCTGAAACAGAAATTCAAAAAGAACTTTCCAATGTGCAATTGGAATTAATTGGAAATGGGTATAAAGGACCTTAGCCTAAGGGTCTAGATTTTCAGAAATTTTTGGATTATGGTCCAATTAAGGTTCCTATGGGCCAATAGCATCAATCCATGTGTAGGGAGGAGATAAATCCAATTTTGTAAAAGAAGATACCCAAAAATGAGTAAATGCTCACATATGAAGAGTTGAAAATGTACAAGGTTTATTAGTAAAAAACTATGAGCAATATTAAAAATATGAGATATTTTGGGTATAATGATTTCATATTGACACTATGTAAGGAAGGGGAGTTCTTTAAAGGAGGTGCATATTTCACATAAGATGAAGAGTTGAAAATGTACAAGGTTTATTAGTAAAAAACTATGAGCAATATTAAAAATATGAGATATTTTGGGTATAATGATTTCATATTGACACTATGTAAGGAAGGGGAGTTCTTTAAAGGAGATGCATATTTCACATAAGATGAAGAGTTGAAAATGTACAAGGTTTATTAGTAAAAAACTATGAGCAATATTAAAAATATGAGATATTTTGGGTATAATGATTCTATTTTGACACATATGTAAGGAAGGGGAGTTCTTTAAAGGAGGTGCATATTTCACATGCTTGAATGAGTTTTAAACTCATAAAAATTGAGATATTTCATCTCTCCTCTCTCCTAATTCAAGTCTAGTTACAAAAAGTTAGCTCAACTGACCTAAAAATGGTCAAAAATTGACCAAACTGACTGGGAAAATTCTAGAATCAGTTTGTTTGGTTAGGAGCTCAATTTTTTCTATAAATAGAAGCCTCCCCTTGTTGAAAAAAATATATAGTGTTTATGCATCGTTACTCTACTCCACCTAAGCCAAGAACTGTGAATTCATTAATAATTCACTAGTTTTTGGAGCTTCCCCCTTTCTTCAATCCCCATTGGTGGCTCCATCAACATACTTAACCAATTGATTGGTTGGGGGCCTCTACCGTGAACAAAGAATCAAGCAATTTGTAAGGTAATTAGTGAATATTGATCTTTCTTATAATTTCTCAATGTTTCTCTCTTCTCAACCTCTCTCAAGCTTGAGAAGCTTAATTGGTATGGTTTTTTTTAAATGCTATTGAAGTTAATTGGTGAATAGTAGTGAAGAGTTACATAATTTGATGAATGCTATTGAAGTTAAGTAATTAATGATAGTAAAGAATTACATAAATTTCTATTTATGTTTAAATTCTAATGGTTTTTATGTAATTTCTCTCTCTCACTCAAGAAATGGTCATACTCATGACCCATTCTCAATCCAAATGAAGCTTTTCATAAAGCTTTTTCTTAACCCAAGATTAAGCTATGCTTGAGGCCAAATTAATGGCTTTTTTCTATGCTTTTAGTTTATGTATATTGATGATTCAATCCATTTTGGATTAATGATCCAATTAGAGATCATTTTAATTATTTTCTTAATGATAAGCTTTATCCCTTAGAAAAATTGAGATTTATCAGTCATAGCAGCGGAGCTATGGTAAAATTTTTATAAAAATTATGCATAAAATAATTTCATTCAAAGCATAAAAAGAGGACTTTCTACCATATTCTAGGAATTATCATCCTAGATTAATTGAAAGAAATTCATTATAATCATGGAGAAATTGAATTTTTATATTATGCATAAAGGATAATTTTTTATATCAAAAGTGTTATTTTTATCATTTTTATTAAAGGATAAATTTTTATATCAAAAGTGTCACTTTTACCATTTTTATTTTCATGCATAGAAGTATGCATAAAGGATTAATTTTTATATCAAAAGTGTTATTTTTATCATTTTTATTTTCATGCATAGAAGTATGCATAAAGGATAAATTTTTATATCAAAAGTGTCACTTTTACCATTTTTATTTTCATGCATAGAAGTATGCATAATGGATAAATTTTTATATCAAAAGTGTTATTTTTATCAATTTTTATTTTCATGCATAGAAGCATGCATAAAGGATTAATTTTTATATCAAAAGTGTTATTTTTATCATTCTTATTTTCATGCATATAAGTATGCATAAAGGATAAATTTTTATATCAAAAGTGTCACTTTTACCATTTTTATTTTCATGCATAGAAGTATGCATAAAGGATAAATTTTTATATCAAAAGTGTTATTTTTATCATTTTTATTTTCATGCCTAGAAGTATGCATAAAGGATAAATTTTTATATCAAAAGTGTCACTTTTACCATTTTTATTTTCATGCATAGAAGTATGCATAATGGATAAATTTTTATATCAAAAGTGTTATTTTTATCAATTTTTATTTTCATGCATAGAAGTATGCATAAAGGATTAATTTTTATATCAAAAGTGTTATTTTTATCATTTTTATTTTCATGCATAGAAGTATGCATAAAGGATAAATTTTTATATCAAAAAAGTCACTTTTACCATTTTTATTTTCATGCATAGAAGTATGCATAATGGATAAATTTTTATATCAAAAGTGTTATTTTTATCAATTTTTATTTTCATGCATAGAAGTATGCATAAAGGATTAATTTTTATATCAAAAGTGTTATTTTTATCATTTTTATTTTCATGCATAGAAGTATGCATAAAGGATAAATTTTTATATCAAAAGTGTCACTTTTACCATTTTTATTTTCATGCATAGAAGTATGCATAAAGGATAAATGTTTATATCAAAAGTGTTATTTTTATCATTTTTATTTTCATGCATAGAAGTATGCATAAAGGATAAATTTTTATATCAAAAGTGTTACTTTTATCATTTTTATTTCATGCATAGAAGTATGCATAATGGATAAATTTTTATATCAAAAGTGTTACTTTTATCATATTTGAATTTCATGCATAAAGGTATGCATAAAAGTTGATTATTTTATTATAAAAGTGTGTCTTTTATTATATTGAATTTCATGCATAGAGGTATGCATAAAAGTTGATTATTTTATTATAAAAGTGTGACTGTTATCATAATTGAATTTCATGCATAAAGGTATGCATAAAAGTTGATTATTTTATTATAAAAGTGTGTCTTTTATTATATTGAATTTCATGCATAGAGGTATGCATAAAAGTTGATTATTTTATTATAAAAGTGTGACTTTTATCATAATTGAATTTCATGCATAGAGGTATGCATAAAAGTTGATTATTTTATTGTAAGAGTGTTACTTTTATCATATTGGATTTCATGCATAGAGGTATGCATAAAAGATATTCTTTTTATACTAAAAGTGTGATTTTCATCATAAATGGAATTTATGCATAACTTAGATGCATAAGAGAAATTCTTTTATTCTAAAAGTGTAATTCCTACCAAATTGAATTTATGCATAAGAAGATGCATAAAAGATTGATTTTAATTTCGAAAGTGTTAGTCTCCTTAAAATGGAATTTATGCATAAATAAATGTGTAGAGAAATCTTATATCAAATATAAGAATTCTCTTAAAAAAGATATGAAATGTGATAAGATGTGATAAGAGGTGTATGAGATGTGATAAGATTTGATAAGATGCGTATGGAAAGTGATAGGATGTGATAAGAGGTGTATGAGATGTGAAAAGATGTGATAAGATGTGATAGAATGTGTTAAGATGAGTTAGGATGTGTTAAGATGTATATGGGATGTGTTAGGACGAGAATGGATATAATATGGTTGTATGAATGTGATGGGGATGTATACATGTAGATGTATATGTATAGAATGTGATGGGGATGTATACATGTAGATGTATATGTATGAATGTGAATGTGGATGTGGATGTGGATGTATGGATGTAGATACGGATGTGTATGTATGTATGTGGATGTGTATGTATGAATGAGGATGTGAAAATGGATGTATGTATGTAGATGTGGATGTATGGATGTATGTATGTAGATGTGGATGTATGGATGTGAATGTGAATGAAGAGGTGGATGTGGATGTATGGATGTAGATACGGATGTGGATGTATGTATGTGAATGTGGATGTATGAATGAGAATGTGAAAATGGATGTATGCATGTGAATGTGGATGTATGAATGTGAATGTGGATGTATGAATATGAATGTGGATGTGTGGATGTGGAAATGGAGGTATGGATGTATGAATGTGGATGTGGATGTATGCATGTAGATGCGTATGTATGAATGTGAAATTGGATGTATGATGTGGACGTACGAACATGGATATGTATGTAGAATAATGAATATGAAGGTATATGTGAGATAATGTGTAGTCTATATGAGTGAATGGATGAGAACGAGTACACATTGAATGGAATGTGGAATAAGTAATGTGGTTCGAGAGTGGATAATATGGAAAAACAAGAGTTCGTTATAGAAACTGTATTTTGTGACTGTTTGTAAATGACTGTTTTATGTCAAGAATGCTGGAGAAGCATTTTGACCGTCTTGAGGATTAAGGTCATGAAGACCGAACTGATAAAGTTGCAACTGCTGACGGAGAGTCAATGGAGGACGTCTCACGTAGCAAGGTCGATCGAGGTCTTGACCAGCCTCGGTTCGATTTAAATGGTGAGCTTTCGGTACGGTGGATGAGGGACCAAGGAAGCGACCTATGAGTGAAGCGCTAGGTCACCTGCGAAGGATCCTAGAGGGTGCTGACCATACAGTGCTCGGGCTCTGGGTCGCCGAAGATACCCACACGTGCGTCGTGGAAGATATTGGAACAAGGAGTAAGAGTTGTTTTCTGAAACCGGGCATGGATCTGGTTGATTGACCTTGCTGGTCCTCAACGGATGAGTCCATGGCTCTTTTATATGGATCTGTGGGTTGATCTAGCTGATCTTCCCCACGGAGATTCCATTCTATTATATGAATATATTGCTGGTTACTATGAGCTAGGAATTATGGAAAAGGCCCCTGAGCGAACAGGTGGCGAGCGTTCTGGTTGCCAATGATGTCATAAGTATACCAATGAATGAATGACTGGAAATAAGGATTCAACTAGAGACTTTGAGGATTGTCATCAGTGACATAATGGTTTTATTAAAGGATTGTTTTAAAGCTAGTTGATGCTAAGGAAAAGGCAATTTCATATTGGGTGTGTAAGTGGTGTGACTAGTTTTATGTTTGCATGAACTTCTGGCTAGGGGGCCTTGGAACTCTTTTCCCTATCTTCGCGCGAGCCCTGCTTACCAGAGAGTGACTCCTCGTACCTGCTTGGACTGTCGAATCCCAGAATTGTCACCTCACACTAGGGGCTGCCCCAGTAGCCCGTCTTCTTCTCCTTCGAATAGCCCCAGCAGCTTCGTCCCTGCGCTGGCCACTTCTCTGTTGCAGCAAAACCTTCAGCCAGGCCATCTTTATTCCAGGCGGCATCCTTCGCACAAGTCGCCCGACTCGCCAGCCTTCGCCAACTTCTAGAGCTCTGCGCTAGCAGCAAAAATAAGGATTTTACCATAACTTTCCTATATTTCTATGAAATGAGAATGCTTAAAATTCCACTTTTAGCATAAAAATTAATTATGTATAAAATTCATTTTTTAATGATAAAAATTCTGCCATATTTTTCCCGTATTTTCTATGAAATGAGAATTCCCAAAAGTTCACTTTTAATATAAAAATTAGTTTATGCAAATCCTTCATTTTCTAATGATAAATTTTACCATAGTTTCTCTGCATCTTCTATGAATTGAGAATGCCCAAAATTACACTTTTAGAATAAAATTTATTATGCATAAACCCTCATTTTCTAATGATAAAAGTTTGACCCATAACTTCCCCACATTTTCTATGAATTGAAAATGTTAAAAATTACACTTTTAACATAAAAATTAGTTTATGCATAAATCTAAGTTTAAACATAAACATTAATTCATCATAAATCAAGAAAGCATGGTTTTAAGAGAAAAACTACAAAATAAAATGCTTCCCAAGCATGAGGGAGGTTAGGAAGAAGATTAACATTAAAAAGAGAGCATAAACTTCATTGTTTAGGCTTATCCTTGGTTTGCTTGATTCTTTACCTTGCTAGAATTGTGTAGCCCTCAAGGAAGAGGCATAGACACCAAGGGGAGAGGGTAATCTTCAAGAGAAGAAGAGGTTTAGTGAAGCCCCAAAGCTTCACAAATTGTGGCCCAATGAAGAGGGATAATAGAAATACACTAAACTGAAAATTACACTAGCATAAAGTTACTCCAATATGAAAATACAAAGGATTGGAGGTCTATTTATAGGTGAGGGAGGCCACCAACGAAGTCCAACCAGAATCTAGAGGCTTCCAGCTTCAGTTTGATCCAATTTCGACAAGTTTTGGACCAATTACACTTTTCTCATCTAGTTTAAAAGAGGTGTGAGGAGAGATGAAATATCTCATTTTTTTGGATTAAAAAATTAGGGTAATGGTGTTTATTCTAGGCGCCTCCTTCATGAGCTCATGAGGTGTCAAAATTTTATTTTTTACTAATAAACCCTCATTTTTTTAACTTTTAAGTACTTGTACTAGTCAACTCTTCATCTTATGTGAAAATTTACTCTCTAGAATATTTTCTCTCTCTTGCATTCTAAAATAGGGGATGATTATAGAGGCTGAAGGGGAGGTTCTTATATCTTTACATCTCAAAAGCTGGAGAGAGAAATCTTACATTCTTACAACTGGGTTATGGTGGCCCACTTGAATGGCGAGTATGTCAAACGATGTGATAAATTCTAGCGCGTAGCAATCTCTTGTTTCAAGGACCACATGCCCCTGAACCCCATCGTGTCCTTACAAGCATTTGAAAAATAGGGCATAGACTTTGTAGGACCCATCAGTCCAGCAACCAAATACACTCAAGCTAGATATATAATTGCTGCCCCCCCACGGACTACTGCACCAAGTGGGTAGAAGCTCGTGCAACCCACAAAGCTCTGATGCTCAATTAACGGCGGCCAAATTTCTCTACGAGACTGTAATCACACGCTTTAGGTGTCCTCTTGAGCTTGTTAGCGACAATGGGATGCATTTCATCAATGAAGTAATCAAATTTCTTTTACAAGCATTCCTTGTGTTTGCCACCCATAAGAAGTTCTCCCCTTACTATCCTTAAGCGAATGGCCAAGCCAAAAGTACAAATAAAATCCTATGTGCCATTCTGACCAAAACAGTGGAGGCCAATTGTCGCGACGATTGGGAACATAAATTACTGGCTACACTTTGGGCTTATAGAACTTCATATAAGGCAGCAACTAACTCTACCCCCTTTAGTTTATCTTATGGCACTGAAGCAGTCATGCGAGTTCTTAGTCCCAAGCCTATGTGTGGCAGTGCATGAAAAACTCATCGAAAATGCTTAAAGTTGTTGCCTATTCAAAATTGAAAAGCTCTATGAAACCACCTCCTTGCAGTTCTATAGCATGATTGTCGAAAAGCTAAGGTGTAAATAGTGGTTTGACAACCAGCTCAAGGACAAACAGATGAATGAGGGTGGTATGGTCCTCTTATTCAGCACAAAAACACATAAGAAAAAGCTTAAGCTCCATGAGTTAGGAACTTTTTTGGTGCTGTGCGCATTGAAACCCTTGATGGTGTCGAGATGGTAGGATACTTCAACGATAGAAAACTTAAATGCTACTATGGCCCTCTAACTCAGGCCACCTTGAAGGTCATCCATGATAAAAAAGAACAAAAAACAAGACCATGAGGATATGAAAAAAACTGCGCAAGAAGAGGCCAAGGAGGCGAGGCAAGCTAAGATGAGGCAAAAGCATGTTATGGTTGACATGGCCCAAGTAATTGACTTAGGTGGGAGGTGAAGCCAGCTCGGTTATGGCTATTGCTGATACAGGGGCTAGTTACAATTTACTATTCTCTTATGAAACATGGTGCTCCCTTGGGGGACCCACATTGAAAGAAACACACATTGTCGTTGTCAGCACAATTGCCTCACAAAATATTCATTGCATTGGAACAATCACACTTTTGTTACACATTGGAAATAATCCCATGGAAGGGAAGTTTTATGTGATGCTTGCCAGCAGGAACTATGAGTAAAGACATCATCCTCGGTAGGGGATAGATGGGCCATAACAAATGCAACATCGACTGGGATGCATGGACGGCCACCCTACATTTGGCTTTTAACCAAGTTACCATTCTAATGAAAGACGAAGAACTAGTTCCTGTTACTCCCCCATGCCACAAACTCCCATTCCCACCACCCACAAATACCCCAACACCTCACCCTTATCACTCCGTTCCCCCAAAAAAGAGGCCTCTCCCATCCACACCAACGCCTCTTGCACCCACACAACCACCGCACACAGTGGAAACGTTGTGAGATCCCTGTCCCCACCATGCGATGGATTCGGGGTACTAGCAGCGGAAGTAGCACTTCTAGCGCGAGGCAGGGTCCCACACTCGGGGCCTCGTCCACACGGATATCCGGACAAAAGACTAATCCGTCGGTTTTTCCAAAACCAAACCCAGAAAAACTTCCTTTATCCGGAAAGCACGGGCGATTCCTCCAGGATAACTTTTTACTCTAACGTAGTCAAGACCATTAGGGATCAAACTGATCCGACTACACCTATAAAGATACTCGGTCAGATCAGGGACAAAACTTGCACTTGGATCATTGGGATCAACGCTTTTTTCCCCATCAAGAGGCACAGCCGTTGATTCCTATCCATAGAACAATTACTATCCGGGACTTACTTCATCTATCGTTTAATAACAAAAATTGAGTCTCGATTTACGGATCCATCAGTCCAGCCTAACCCATCCGATCCCATGGGTTAGCCAACCGCTGTAGTGATGGGATCCAATTTGGAATTTGGTTAGGTTTTGTCCCGGGTACCAAGGAAAAGAGTTCCAAGGCCCCCTAGCCGGAAGTTCATGCAAATATAAAACTAGCCACACCACTTACACACCCAATATAAAATTGCCTTTTTCTTAGCATCAGCTAACTTTAAAACAATCCTTTAATGAAACCATAGTACCACTGATCACAATCTTCCAATGTATCCGGTTGATTCGTAATTTCCCATCATTACTTCATCAGAGTATCTATGGCATCATTGGCAACTAGAACGCTCACCACCTGTCCACTCAGGGGCCTTTTCAATAGTTCCTAGCCCATAATACTTGGCAATATAATCACTTATAAAAATCAAGATGGACTCTCGTTGAAGATCAGCAAGATCAACCAACAGATCCATAAAAAGAGCCATGGACTCATCCATTGAAGACCAGCAAGGTCAATCAACCAGATCCATGCCCGGTTTCAGAAAACAACTCTTACTCCTTGTTCCAATATCTTCCTCGACGCACGTGTGGGTATCTTCGGCGACCCAGAGCCCGAGCACCGTATGGTCAGCACCCTCTAGGATCCTTCGCAGGTGACCTAGCGCTTCACTCATAGGCCGCTTCCTTGGTCCCTCATCCACCGTACCGGAAGCTCACCATTTAAATCGAACCGAGGCTGGTCAAGACCTCGGTCGACCTTGCTACGCGAGACATCCTCCATTGACTCTCCGTCAGCAGTTGTAACTTTAACAATTAGGTCTTCATGACCTTAATCCACAAGACGGTCAAAATGCTTCCCCAGCATTCTTGACATAAAACAGTCATTTACAAACAGTCACAAAATACAGTTTCTAAATCGAACTCTCGTCTTTCCACATTATCCCTCCTTAGTCCACATTACTTATTCCACATTCCATTTAATATGTACTCATTCTCATCCATTTCCTCATATCGACGACACATTAATTCACATACACATTCACATTCACATCCATACATCCACATCTACATGCATACATCCATTTTTACCTCCTCATTTATACATCCACATCCCATATCCACATTCATATATACACATCCGTATCCACATCCATACATCCACATCCACATCCACATTCACATCCATACATCCACATCTACATGCTTACCTCCATTTTCACATCCTCATTTATACATCCACATCCCATATCCACATTTATACATACACATTCATACATACACATCCATATCCACATCCATACATCCACATCCACATGCATACATCCACTATCACGTCCTCATTCATACATCCACATCCACATACATACATACATCCACATCCACATTCCCATTCACATCTATACATCCACATCTACATCCACATACATATATACATCCACATCCACATTCCACATTCACATCTATACATCCACATCTACATCCACATTCACATACATCCACATCCACATTCCCATTCACATCTATACATCCACATCTACATCCACATACATACATACATCCACATCCACATTCCACGTTTACATCTATACATCCACATCTACATCCACATTCACATACATCCACATCCACATTCCCATTCACATCTATACATCCACATTCACATCTATGCATATACATCTTCATGCATACATCCATTTTTACATTCATACATTCACACTCCCATCTCCACATCCACACATCCACATACATACATCCATTTCCACATTCCCATTCATATAACCCCATATGCCTTCACATCTAATCTTTTACATCACATCCATTCTCGCCCTATCACAACCTATATACATCTTATCCTATCACATACACTTCTTACCTCATCCCATACACATCTTAATTCATCTTATCATCTCCTAACTTATTTCATAAGCATCTTATCACCTCTTATCACATCTTATATACCTCTTATCACATCCTATCACATCTCATATCTATTTATAGAATACAAGAGAATTCTTATATTTGATATAAGATTTCTTTACACATTTATTTATGCATAAATTCTATTTAAGGAGATTAATACTTTCGAAGTAAAAATCAATCTTTTATGCATCTTCCTATGCATAAATTCATTTTAAATGAAAATGACACTTTTGAATTAAATTTCAATCTTTTATGCATTTTCCGATGCATAAATTCAATTTAGATGAGAATGACACTTTTGAATTAAAAATCAATCTTTTATGCATCTTCTTATGCATCAATTCAATTTGGTAGGAATTACACTTTTAGAATAAAAGAATTTCTCTTATGCATCTAAGTTATGCATAAAATCCATTTTTGATGAAAAATCACACTTTTAGTATAAAAAGAATATCTTTTATGCATACCTCTATGCATGAAATCCAATATGATAAAAGTAACACTTTTACAATAAAATAATCAACTTTTATGCATACCTCTATACATGAAATTCAAATATGATAAAAGTCACACTTTTATAATAAAATAATCAACTTTTATGCATACCTCTATGCATGAAATTCAAATATGATAAAAGTCACACTTTTATAATAAAATAATCAACTTTTATGCATACCACTATGCATGAAATTTAAATATGATAAAAGTAACACTTTTATAATAAAATAATCATCTTTTATGCATACCTCTATGCATGAAATTCAAATATGATAAAAGTAACACTTTTACAATAAAATAATCAACTTTTATGCATACTTCTATGCATGAAATTCAATTGTGATAAACGTAACACTTTTATAATAAAATAATCATCTCTTATGCATACCTCTATGCATGAAATTCAATTATGCTAAAAGTAACTCTTTTATAATAAAATATTCATCTCTTATGCATACCTCTATGCATGAATTTCAATTATGCTAAAAGTAACTCTTTTATAATAAAATATTCATCTCTTATGCATACCTCTATGCATGAAATTCAATTATGCTAAAAGTAACTAAATATTCATCTCTTATGCATACCTCTATGCATGAATTTCAATTATGCTAAAAGTAACTCTTTTATAATAAAATATTCATCTCTTATGAATACCTCTATGCATGAAATTCAATTATGCTAAAAGTAACTCTTTTATAATAAAATATTCATCTCTTATGCATACCTCTATGCATGAATTTCAATTATGCTAAAAGTAACTCTTTTATAATAAAATATTCATCTCTTATGCATACCTCTATGCATGAAATTCAATTATGCTAAAAGTAACTCTTTTATAATAAAATATTCATCTCTTATGCATACCTCTATGCATGAAATTCAATTATGATAAAAGTCACACTTTTATAATAAAATAATCATCTTTTATGCATACCTCTATATGCATGAAATTCAAATATGATAAAAGTAACACTTTTATATTAAAATAATAATCTTTTATGCATACCTCTATGCATGAAATCTAATTATGATAAAAGTAACACTTTTATGTTAAAATAATAATCTTTTATGCATACCTTTATGCATGAAATCTAATTATGCATAATATAAAAATCAATTTCTCTAGGCTTACAATGAATATCTTTCAATTAATCTAGGATGATAATTCCTAGAATATGGTAGGAAGTCCTCTTTTTATGCTTTGAATGAAATTATTTTATGCATAATTTTTTATAAAAATTTTACCATAGCTCCGCTGCTATAACTGATAAATCTCAATTTTTCTAAGGGATAAAGCTTATGATTAAGGAAATAATTAGAATGATTCCTAATTGGATCATTAATCCATAAATGGATTGAATCATCAATATACATAAACTAAAAGCATAGAAAAAAAGTCATTAATTTGGCCTCAAGCATAGATTAATCTTGGATTAAGAAAAAGCTTTATGAAAAGCTTCATTTGGATTGAGAATGGGTCATGAGTATGACCATTTCTTGAGTGAGAGAGAGAATTTACATAAAAACCATTTGAATTAAGCATAAATGGAAATTTATGTAATTCTTAACTATCATTAATCAATTAACTTCAATAGCATTCATCCAATTATGTAACTCTTCACTACCATTCATCAATTAACTTCAATAGCATTCAAAAACCATTCCAATTAAGCTTCTCAAGCTTGAGAGGGGTTGAGAAGAGAGAAGCATTGAGAAATTATAGAAAGATCAAAATTCACCATTTACCTTACAATTTGCTTGATTCTTTGTTCACGGTAGAGGCCCCAAACCAATCAATTGGTTAAGTATGTTGATGGAGCCACCAATGGGGATTGAAGAAAGAGGGAAGCTCCAATTTCTTCAATTTGGAGAGAATTTTAGAGAATAGTAGAAACTAGCATTATTTCAGCATAACTCTAGTATAGTAAAATTCTTCCTTTTTTTTCAAAGGACTCATGTTCTATTTATAGGAGAGGGAAGCTCTAACCAAAGCTAACTGAATTCTAGAATTTTCCAGATTCCGTTTGGTTGAATTTGGACTAGATTTGGATCTAGTTTGGTTACTTTTTGATTCGGTTTGGTTCCATTTTGATTTGGTTTGGTTCAAGAGAGAGAAGAGATAAAAATATCACATTATTTTTGAGTTTAAAACTCATTTAAGCATGTGAAATATGCACCTCCTTTAAAGAATTCCCCTTCCTTACATATGTGTCAAAATGGAATCATTATACCCAAAATATCTCATATTTTTAATATTGCTCATAGTTTTTTACTAATAAACCTTGTACATTTTCAACTCTTCATCTTGTGTGAGCATTTACTCATTTTTGGATACCCAAAATATCTCATATTTTTAATATTTCTCATAGTTTTTTTACTAATAAACCTTGTACATTTTCAACTCTTCATCTTATGTGAGCATTTACTCATTTTTGGATACCTAAAATATCTCATATTTTTTTTATATTACTCATTGTTACTAATAAACCTTGTACATAGTCAACTCTTCATCTTATGTGAGCATTTACTCATTTTTGGGTATCTTCTTTTACAAAATTGGATTTATCTCCTCCCTACACATGGATTGATGCTATTGGCCCATAGGAACCTTAATTGGACCATAATCCAAATTTTTTTGAAAATCTAGACCCTTAGGCTAAGGTCCTTTATACCCATTTCCAATTAATTCCAATTGCACATTGAAAAATTCTTTCTGAATTTCTGTTTCAGGGGAATTCATTTTAATAAGATGAGATATTTTTCTATCAAAAAAATATTCAAAATCTAAATATTCTCTCTCTAGAATGTTTTCTCTCTCTATGCCAAAACAAGCAGAGACAAGATCTCTTATATTTCTGAAGAGGGAATTGATTACAGGGGAATATGTTGGATATTTTGAGAGGCTGGGGAGGAATCTTACAAACGTGCTCTCACATGGCCAAATCACAAGCAGTTTCCACAACACATCATACTAACCAAACTAACACTCCTAACCATACTAACAAATCTTCAGAGGGTTCAATATCTCACCACTGGGTGCCCAAGAAACTTCTTGCAGGACAAGGCTACTATGAGGGAACATCTCCATTGTGGATCCCCAAACGGTCCCACCATCCCCTTCACCAATGGGCATGGAGAGTTTCTCGTCCCCAAAGTAGGCCCCCCATTTTCCAACCTCGAGCCTACAAGGTACATGATTCACACAAATCTATGTGCCCTCCTAGGCGCGCTGACCCTCTACCGAACCCTAAACCCACACACTCAACCCTTCGGTAGATCCCAAAATCTCTTCTCCTTGCTCAACATTACTATGAAGGCAATCATACCATATGGATCCTCAAACCTCTCCAACCTAAGCTCCTACCTCGTGTCACACCATAGTCCCCTACCCTTCAATGGGTACCCAAGGAAACCTCTGCGATCAAGATAACTCAAGATAAAGGGAAGTAGAAAGTTCTATGTGACATAGTCACCCCCAAGCTACCACTAACAAACTTCATTATAGATATACCTTCAACGTCAGCAATTCCTCCGCTTATCATTCAGAGGCTCAAGAGGACCGCAAAACTCCCTTCAACTCATTCAGCCCACCCTAGCTACTTCCTTGCCACCCACATCGGAATCTCTTTAGGAAGTCCTACCCCCTCCTTTGCCATTATGTAATTGGCATAAACTCCTTTCTTTGGTGAGCTAGGCACGCTGTCAGAACAAAACCCGCAATGGGGTGTTGGCAGCATAGCCTCTGTGTATATAAAACCTGACAGGGTACACACCCAAAAATAAAAAATAAAAATCAAAGTGCCACGGCCATTTCTTTCTCAGAATCAAATTTCCATGGACGTTCCTTTCGCAGAATTATAAGTGCCATGACCATTCCTTCCTTAAACACAAAGCCCGTAGCCGTTCCAAGTTTCGCACGACTGTTCCGTTCTCAAAGTATGACTTGCCATGGACGTTACTAGTTTGGAAGTCATGGGGCCGTTCCCTCTCCCACACACTGCCATGGCCGTGCTCACTCTCTATTCAAAGCCCCGGCCATTCCAACCAGTCCCACGAGCCCGTGGCCGTCCGATCATCTTGCCGCTGCTTGTTTGATCATCCTGCCATGCCTTTTCTGACTTGTCATGCATGTACATGCTTATAACCACACAACCATTCCCTGAACTTGCCACGGTCGTGTCTACTTCACAGAGCTATAAATATGGGCTCCCTCCTCCAATTTTCTCACTTTTCACTCCCATCCTAAGCCAAACTCTTGCGAAATGTTTCCACAAACCCTTACCCTCACAGCCAGCCTTCAAGATGTCCGAAGCTTCAAACTCCTCCCTGGAGGTGCTCCACCATACTTCTGTGTTTTCTGGAAGTTCTGGTAGAGAACTGTTTGTGCTCAAAATTTGGTTACTGCAGCACAGTAGTGCATTTTGAAAGTGCAGACAGAGCTTGCACATGTATTATTGATACTGGGTGTATGTATATTTACTCTGGTCACATTTGGTGACATAAAGGCTCTATGTGCTAAAGTACCGCAATAGTTACAGGAGATACTGCTATATTACAGAGGTTGCATACATAAGTTGTCTGTTTGCAGGTTATTTGATTACTGCAGGAAAACATGTCTAACGAAATTAATCAGATTGTTAGTGAGAAGCTGGACAAGAATAACTTCCATGCTTGGAAGTTCAGAACAACCAATTTCCTAATGGGTAAAGGATTTTAGGATTATGTAGAAGGAGACAATGAGGAGCCTCTAGAGTTACTGAGGAGAATGCCACTCCTGCAGATATAAAGGCATTCAAGGATTGGAATCAGGGTGCAAGAAAAGTCATGTAGTACTGGCTTTCAATTAATGTCACAGACACTATGATAGGACACATACAGGATGCAAACACTCTAGCAGTTGCATGGCAGAATCTGGTTGAGATGTTCCAGACTAACACAAAGGCAACGAAGTTGCAGTTAAAGCAAGAGTTGCATACTATGGAAAATAAAAGCATGTCCATTAATGAATATACCTTAAAGATAAAGGGCATTGTTGAATCCCTTGGTTCTAACAATGTATCAGTGGAGGATGATGATTTGGTAAGTGTCTGTCTGAATGGGCTTGGCAAAGAGTACAAGCCATTCAAGACCTCCATTGCAGTTAGGGAGAATATTCCAGTGATTCACAATAGCAATCATACACATTTGGAAGAGGCCAGTCTAGAGGTAGGGGGAGCCAAAGAGGCCGAGGTGGTTGGCAAAGAAATCAAAATGTAAATAGCATAGAGTGCTATTACTGTGGCAAACTAGGACACATGGCAAAGGACTGCTACAAAAAGCCGAATGACATTAAAAGTGAAAAGTTGCACAGCAAGGCAACTATGCATCATCTAGCAAACATGGAGGTGATTGACAGAAGTGAGTAGCTGTTTATGATGCATCATCTAGCAAACATGGAGGTGATGAGACAGAAGTGAGTAGCTGTTTATGATGCAGCACATGCTTAGTTCCATAGCTATTTATGATGCAGCACATGCTTAGTTCCATATAGCAGGGGATGCGTCCGGATCTCAAGATATATGATATGTGTATTCTGGCACCTGTAACCACATGCCCAATCATGCTAAGTGGTTTAAAGATATGCAAAAAATGGAAAAACCAGGTTATGTAGTAGAAAAAAGTAATGATATTGCGCATGCCATTGCGCATGTTGGTAAAGTGTCATTGTTTATGCAAGATGTCAAAATGAAGTACTTGGAAGATGTACTTCATGTTTTGAATATTACAAATAACCTGGTTTCTATTGGACAAATGGTTGAGCAGGGTCTGCAAGTGAGGTTTAATCCTCAAGGATGTTTGGTGGAAGACTTCAAAAATAAGTGTCACTTGGTTGCACAGGGTAAGAGAAATGGCAGGATGTTTACTTTGGATGTGAACATGCCTGAGATAAAGGCAGGATGTTTACTTTGGATGTGAACATGCCTGAGATAAAGGCAACCATGTTTACTCATAGAATAGGTGTCATTGCAGATATTGACATATGCCACAAGCACATTGGTCATGTGAATGTACAGCGAGATTGAAGTCTATGCAGGCCCAAAATATTGTTGCAGGTTTGCCAAAGTTTAAGGTTGACGGTATGCATAAGGTATGTGAAGCATTCCAACTTGGTAAGCAGGCCAAACATGCTTTCCCACATGAAAAGCATGTCAGTGAAAGGCCATTGGATGTCATACACTCAGATGTATGGGGGCCGACCAAGACTGCACAATTGCAGGTTGCAGGTACTAGGTTACATTCATTGATGACCACACTAGGAAAGTGTGGGTTTATTTCATGAAGGAGAAAAGTGGAGTGCTTGCGCACTTTCAGAGATTTAAAGCCTTGGTCGAGAAGGAAAAAGGCATGCAAATAAAATGCCTAAGATCAAATGGTGGGGGAGAATATTTCTCCAATGAGTTTAGTGATTTCCTAAGAAAGTAGGGAATCAAGAGAGGTAGTTTACGTGCAGGTATACTCCGCAACAAAATGGTGTTGCAGAAAGGAAAAACAGGCACATTGCAAAAGTGGCACGTGCCTTGATGGTTGAAAAGAATATGCCACATTACTTTTGGTGGGTAGAAGCAGTAGCAACTGATGTGTACATTAGGAACATGACACTCACTGCAACTGTTCATGGTATGACTCCTGAACAGACGTTTACAAGCATATAAGACCGGATGTGTCTCACTTGAAAGTGTCTAGGTGTATTGCATATGTACATGTTCCTGATGAAATGTTCCTGATGAAGTGAGAACAAAGTTGGATCCAAAGGCAGAGAAATGCATCTTCATTGGTTATGCTATGGAGCAAAAAGTTTATAGATGCTATAACCCTACCACTCATGAGATGCGAGTAAGCAGAGATGTTGTCTTCGATGAGATGAGTAGCTTGTATGCACCAGTAGTGAAGGCAAAAGAAGATGTAGATGTAAGAAGTGCTGATGTTGCACCACATGTAGAGCAGCAATCACATGTCCTGAGTGGACTTGGGGAGTCCTTGAGAAGTGGATCCAATGTTAGCCTATGGTCAGGCAGGTTGAGGAATGATGTAGGTTGTAAGATTCCTCCCCAGCCTCTCAAAATGTCCAACATCTTCCCCTATAATCAACCCCTCTTCAGAAATATAAAAGACTTGTTTCTAACTGTTTTAACCTAGAGAGAGAAAATATTCTAGAGAGAGAATATTCAGTTTTTTAATATTTTTGGATAGAAAATTATCTCATCTTATTAAAATAAGTTCCTCTGAAACAGAAATTCAAAAAGAACTTTCCAATGTGCAATTGGAATTAATTGGAAATGGGTATAAAGGACCTTAGCCTAAGGGTCTAGATTTTCAGAAATTTTTGGATTATGGTCCAATTAAGGTTCCTATGGGCCAATAGCATCAATCCATGTGTAGGGAGGAGATAAATCCAATTTGTAAAAGAAGATACCCAAAAATGAGTAAATGCTCACATAAGATGAAGAGTTGAAAATGTACAAGGTTTATTAGTAAAAAACTATGAGCAATATTAAAAATATGAGATATTTTGGGTATCCAAAAATGAGTAAATGCTCACATAAGATGAAGAGTTGAAAATGTACAAGGTTTATTAGTAAAAAACTATGAGCAATATTAAAATGATTCTATTATGACACATATGTAAGGAAGGGGAGTTCTTTAAAGGAGGTGCATATTTCACATGCTTGAATGAGTTTTAAACTCATAAAAATTGAGATATTTCATCTCTCCTCTCTCCTCATTCAAGTTTAGTTCCAAAAAGTTAGCTTAACTGACCTAAAAATGGTCAAATATTGACCAAACTGATTTAGAAAATTCTAGAATCAGTTTGTTTGGTTAGGAGCTCAATTTTTCCTATAAATAGAAGCCTCCCCTTGTTGAAAAAAATATATAGTGTTTATGCATCATTACTCTACTCCACCTAAGCCAAGAACTATGAATTCATTAATAATTCAGTAGTTTTTGGAGCTTCCCTCTTTCTTCAATTCCCATTGGTGGCTCCATCAACATACTTAACCAATTGATTGGTTGGGGGCCTCTACCGTGAACAAAGAATCAAGCAATTTGTAAGGTAATTAGTGAATATTGATCTTTCCTATAATTTCTCAATGTTTCTCTCTTCTCAACCCCTCTCAAGCTTGAGAAGCTTAATTGGTATGTTTTTTTTAAATGCTATTGAAGTTAATTGGTGAATAGTAGTGAAGAGTTACATAATTTGATGAATGCTATTGAAGTTAAGTAATTAATGATAGTAAAGAATTACATAAATTTCTATTTATGTTTAAATTCTAATGGTTTTTATGTAATTTCTCTCTCTCACTCAAGAAATGGTCATACTCATGATCCATTCTCAATCCAAATGAAGCTTTTCATAAAGCTTTTCTTTAACCCAAGATTAAGCTATGCTTGAGGCCAAATTAATGGCTTTTTTCTATGCTTTTAGTTTATGTATATTGATGATTCAATCCATTTTGGATTAATTATCCAATTAGAGATCATTTTAATTATTTTCTTAATGATAAGCTTTATCCCTTAGAAAAATTGAGATTTATCAGTCATAGCAGCGGAGCTATGGCAAAATTTTTATAAAAATTATGCATAAAATAATTTCATTCAAAGCATAAAAAGAGGACTTCCTACCATATTCTAGGAGTTATCATCCTAGATTAATTGAAAGAAATTCATTATAATCATGGAGAAATTGAATTTTTATATTATGCATAAAGGATAAGTTTTTATATCAAAAGTGTTACTTTTACCATTTTTATTTTCATGCATAGAAGTATGCATAATGGATAAATTTTTATATCAAAAGTGTTATTTTTATCAATTTTTATTTTCATGCATAGAAGTATGCATAAAGGATAAATTTTTATATCAAAAGTGTTATTTTTATTATTTTTATTTTCATGCATAGAAGTATGCATAAAGGATAAATCTTTATATCAAAAGTGTTATTTTTATCATTTTTATTTTCATGCATAGAAGTATGCATAAAGGATAAATTTTTATATCAAAAGTGTTATTTTTATCATTTTTATTTTCATGCATAGAAGTATGCCTAAAGGATAAATTTTTATATCAAAAGTGTTACTTTTACCATTTTTATTTTCATGCATAGAAGTATGCATAATGGATAAATTTTTATATCAAAAGTGTTATTTTTATCATTTTATTTTCATGCATAGATGTATGCATAAAGGATAAATTTTTATATCAAAAGTGTTACTTTTACCATTTTTATTTTCATGCATAGAAGTATGCATAAAGGATAATATTTTTATATCAAAAGTGTTATTTTTATCATTTTTATTTTCATGCATAGAAGCATGCATAAAGGATAATATTTTTATATCAAAAGTGTTATTTTTATCATTTTTATTTTCATGCATAGAAGTATGCATAAAGGATAAATTTTTATATCAAAAGTGTTACTTTTATCATTTTTATTTCATGCATAGAAGTATGCATAATGGATAAATTTTTATATCAAAAGTGTTACTTTTATCATATTTGAATTTCATGCATAAAGGTATGCATAAAAGTTGATTATTTTATTATAAAAGTGTGTCTTTTATTATATTGAATTTCATGCATAGAGGTATGCATAAAAGTTGATTATTTTATTATAAAAGTGTGACTTTTATCATAATTGAATTTCATGCATAATAGAGGTATGCATAAAAGTTGATTATTTTATTGTAAGAGTGTTACTTTTATCATATTGGATTTCATGCATAGAGGTATGCATAAAAGATATTCTTTTTATACTAAAAGTGTGATTTTCATCATAAATGGATTTTATGCATAACTTAGATGCATAAGAGAAATTCTTTTATTCTAAAAGTGTAATTCCTACCAAATTGAATTTATGCATAAGAAGATGCATAAAAGATTGATTTTAATTTCGAAAGTGTTAGTCTCCTTAAATGGAATTTATGCATAAATAAATGTGTAGAGAAATCTTATATCAAATATAAGAATTCTCTTAAAAAAAGATATGAAATGTGATAAGAGGTGATAAGAGGTGTATGAGATGTGATAAGATTTGATAAGATGCGTATGGAAAGTGATAGGATGTGATAAGAGGTGTATGAGATGTGAAAAGATGTGATAAGATGTGTATGAGATGTGATAGAATGTGTTAAGATGTATATGGGATGTGTTAGGACGAGAATGGATGTAATATGGTTGTATGAATGTGATGTGGATGTATACATGTAGATGTATATGTATGAATGTGAATGTGGATGTGGATGTGGATGTATGGATGTAGATACGGATGTGTATGAATGTATGTGGATGTGTATGTATGAATGAGGATGTGAAAATGGATGTATGTATGTAGATGTGGATGTATGGATGTATGTATGTAGATGTGGATGTATGTATGTAGATGTGGATGTATGAATGAGGATGTGAAAATGGATGTATGCATGTGAATGTGGATGTATGAATATGAATGTGGATGTGTGGATGTGAAATGGAGGTATGGATGTATGAATGTGGATGTGGATGTATGCATGTAGATGCGTATGTATGAATGTGAAATTGGATGTATGATGTGGACGTACGAACATGGATATGTATGTAGAATAATGAATATGAAGGTGTATGTGAGATAATGTGTAGTCTATATGAGTGAATGGATGAGAACGATGAATGGAATGTGGATTAAGTAATGTGGTCCGAGAGTGGATAATATGGAAAGACAAGAGTTCGTTATAGAAACTGTATTTTGTGAGTGTTTGTAAATGACTGTTTTATGTCAAGAATGCTGGAGAAGCATTTTGACCGTCTTGAGGATTAAGGTCATGAAGACCGAACTGATAAAGTTGCAACTGCTGGCGGAGAGTCAACGGAGGACGTCTCGCGTAGCAAGGTCGATCGAGGTCTTGACCAGCGTCGGTTCGATTTAAATGGTGAGCTTCCGGTACGGTGGATGAGGGACCAAGGAAGCGGCCTATGAGTGAAGCGCTAGGTCACCTGCGAAGGATCCTAGAGGGTGCTGACCATACGGTGCTCGGGCTCTGGGTCGCCGAAGATACCCACACGTGTGTCGTGGAAGATATTGGAACAAGGAGTAAGAGTTGTTTTCTGAAACCGGGCATGGATCTGGTTGATTGACCTTGCTGGTCCTCAACGGATGAGTCCATAGCTCTTTTATATGGATCTATGGGTTGATCTAGCTGATCTTCCACGGAGATTCCATTCTATTATATGAATATATTGCCGGTTACTATGAGCTAGGAACTATGGAAAAGGCCCCTGAGCGAACAGGTGGTGGGCGTTCTGGTTGCCAATGATGCCATAAGTATACCAATGAATGAATGACTGGAAATAAGGATTCAACCAGAGACTTTGAGGATTGTCATCAGTGACATAATGGTTTTATTAAAGGATTGTTTTAAAGCTAGTTGATGCTAAGAAAAAGGCAATTTCATATTGGGTGTGTAAGTGGTGTGACTAGTTTTATGTTTGCATGAACTTCCAGCTAGGGGGCCTTGGAACTCTTTTCCTTGGTACCCAGGACAAAACCTAACCAAATTCTTAATTGGATCCCATCACTACAGTGGTTGGGAGGCTGGCTAACCCATGGGACTGGATGGGGTTAGGCTGGACTGATGGATCCGTAAATCGAGATTTAATTTCTATTATTACGATAGATGAAGTAAATCCCGGATAGAAATTGTTCTATGGATAGGAATCAACGGCTGTGCCTCTTGATGGGAAAAAAAGCGTTGATCCCAATGATCCAAGTGCAAGTTTCTTCCTTGATTTGACCAAGTACCGTTAAAGGTGCAGTCAGATCAGTTGATCCGTAATGATCTTGACTGGGTTAGAGTAAAGAACTATCTTGGTGGAATCGCCCATGCTTTCCGGGTGGTAAAGGAAGTTTTTCCGATTTCGGTTTTGGACAAACCGACGGATTAGTCTCTTGTCCGGATATCCGTGGGCGAGGCCCCAAGTGTGAGACCCCTACCCACGCATGATGTGCTACTTCCGCTGCTAGTACCCCGAATCCGTTGCGCGGTGGAGACCGGGATCTCACAGTTGGTATCAGAGCGAAATTGAAAGCTAATAAAGATAATTAAATTCTTATCTGAAATTAGTAATAAGAATTCAGAAACAGCATTTTCATAATGTATTTTCATTCCGTAAGCTTCTTTAATGAAGAAATTTTAATCAAAGAAATTATTTTTATAGATGGAAGTTCCCCATTTATCTGGTATTCCTGACCTCACCCAGTCTCAAGATATGACTGCATTTGCCTTCGAGCATCTTATCTCTTCCGCTTCAACTCAAACAAGCCGAGCAAGACTCGCACGCCATTTCGCGGATTTATATTTTCCTACCCCAGTGGAGAGAATACAACATAAGTGGTTTGCAGGGCAATATGTCCACGCCCCTTGCGACCGCCGTACAATGCTGTGGCAGAATCTCTCATTGACTATGATCCTGTTAAAGCTGAAAATGGTGCGTGGTGTCATTCTATATCATTCGACGCCTCGAAATTTCAGACTTTCATGTCGAATTTATAGACTCCTTAGTCGATTTATCCCTAAGGAGAAAATAATAGCCCCCTTCGCAGTTAGAGAACTTATGTAACAGGGCATGACTATGGCCCAGTACGGTCCTCTTATATGTCTTCCGAGGAGATTTTGAACTCAGAGCCGAGTTGCTCTATGTACTTATTGCAACTTGTATATAAATATACAAATGTTTTTTTAAGTGATTGTTTACGGACGATCGGATAAAGAAAAATCTGTTTATCAGATTTATGTCATAGATCTCCAATAAGATCAACTGAGGAGCCAATTATGTCATAGATCTCCAATAAGATCAAATGAGGAGCCAATTATGTCAAAAGTTATCAAGACGCACAAAAAGGTTGTAATTGCGTGATATAATACAAATTATTAATTCAAATTGAAATTCGTAAATTAGTAAAATTGGGTCTTCAATTGGAAGTACCGCAATTGTATGGAACCCTGACTTGCTTGAGGCCTAGACATGATGGTATTTACCTTATAGTTTCGAGTTTCATGACTATCCATATATACCGAGGGTATAACTGCAGCTCTTTACCGGCAGTATATACGAGTAAATCTAAGACTTGAAATTATAAGCATTAATGCTATCCAGTTGATGAATTCGAATGTGGTTGATATGATTTTTAATTCTGTTTGGGAACTGATGAATTGATTGGGATTCTGATTGAAAAATGATGATTTTTGAAATTTAGTTGAAATATAATAACCTGAGCAAAACCACAATGAGGATGAATGGGACGAGTCCCTGTAATGATAAATGATGATAATGATTTCAGCAAATCACTATGAGATTAGTGGATTGTGCTGTCAAATTGCTACTGTTAATACTTGAGACGGTAGATCAAGTTAAGGGATGACAAATTGAGAACTTGCTTAATTGAAATTCCCGTGGAGGAATGTTCAGAAGGAAATTTTTCGGTCTAATGGACCATTATCGTAGGAATGATATGATCTAAATGAATTATTATTTAATGATGAGTTCTATATAAGGAATATTTATCCCAGTATTCTGTTGGGTTGACCAGAATATAAGGAACCTAGAATAAATTGGATCTTAAGAAAAAGAGCTGTCCTCTACTTTGCGAGATGAGGACATCTCGCACCTTTTTAAGTGGGGTAGAAGTTTGTAAGATTCCTCCCCCAACCTTCGAGGTATACAGGAGTAAGAATCTCCCTTTCTGATCTTAAAATTATTCCCTCTCTAAAATAAAAGAAAGATTCTGTTTAAAAAGGGAAGACACTTTCCCCAGAATACCTTATCAGGAGCCCACCTGTTTTAAGAATTCAGAACAATGAGTTCAGAAGTGAGAACCGGTGTTTTGGATGCCAAGGTTTTGGTCATCAGTTAAAAGACTGCCCGACTCCTACCATGAAAAGGGCACAGGGAAGTCTAGAACCCAAATTCAGAGACCAATTCCTTCATACCAATCTAATCAGGGTCCGTCTCGGACAAGATTGCTTAAACTAGGTCCAACCCATTGATTAGGGTCGAGATGACCAGTCAAATGCTTGGCGACTTAGAGCAACAGATGTAGGCAATTCATAAAGATATAAACGCTGCCCAGGATTGACAGAGACAATATACAGATAAGAAGAGGACAGTCAGAGAATTCAAAGAAGCAGTTATAGTCTTCATTTGAATACGGACCAAAAGAATTTCTTTATCTCTAGGGGAGTATAAGTAGTTATCCCCCAGATATTGTGGACCAAAGAAAGTAAGTGACTTAGCCTACGAACTTCTTTTATCTCCTCATCTCAAAGTTCTTAATGCCTTCTATAGAAATTTGTGCCAAACCCAAATCATGGAAAGACGGTAAAACTTCAGTGGTGGCAAGATACCATTGGCTTCTAGGTTACGCTAACTCCTTCCTTTATATAAGTCGTAACTTTTACTTATCGCTCACAGTAATCTTACTTCCATCGATCTCCCTTCTTCTTAATCTCCTTCATGGCTTGGCAACAGGAATTAGTTTTATCCGTGATGATTTCTCACCTTCAAGACGCAAGCGAGTCTGTGAAGAAGGATTTTATAGAACAGTATGAGCGCTCACTTTTTCCTCACTTGGTAACGTCTGTAGCTCAGACCAAATGGCGGACCTATCAAGACATAACTAGGGTAACACCCTGGGGTCAGCAGCACTTTCGTAACAATGTCTGCTTGGCCATGGTTATCGAAGCCTTGGGTTTGGGTCCCCGATACTACTGCGTCATGAGATCAAGACATCTTGGGTTTTCTGAGCGGGTCTTCTTACTGGCGTGTTTTATTCCTCATCAGAAGATATGCCTTTACCCCGTTTTTGGTTTGCCTCTCAGAGGTCCTTTTGTTAGAACACCTCATACCACTGAGATAGGCGCGGCAATAACCAACAGAATCATTCCCATAGATGAGTTACCTTATACGTGCGCAGCTTGTGAGTGCTGCTTTTGTGATCATATGATGGACGGGCTTATGGAAGTGTAAAGAGTTCTTCTATCTTTACTGTATATGTTCCAAGAATGAATAAAGTTTAAATCTTGTTCTTGTCTTGACCCTTACTCTCTTTGAGACTTTTTTAATTGGTGATTAATCTTAATTAAAAAAATTTCTCTTAGTCTCATACTTGTGCATCTTGCGAAATTACCCCCAGTTTGCGAGATGAGGGCATCTCGCATTTTTCAAGTGGGAGAGAATGTGAGATTCCTCCCCAGCCTCTCAAAATGTCCAACATCTTCCCTTGTAATCAACCCCTCTTCAGAAATATAAAAGACTTGTTTCTAACTGTTTTAACCTAGAGAGAGAAAATATTCTAGAGAGAGAATATTCAGATTTTTAATATTTTTGGATAGAAAATTATCTCATCTTATTAAAATAAGTTCCCCTGAAACAGAAATTCAAAAAGAACTTTCCAATGTGCAATTGGAATTAATTGGAAATGGGTATAAAGGACCTTAGCCTAAGGGTCTAGATTTTCAGAAATTTTTAGATTATGGTCCAATTAAGGTTCCTATGGGCCAATAGCATCAATCCATGTGTAGGGAGGAGATAAATCCAATTTGTAAAAGAAGATACCCAAAAATGAGTAAATGCTCACATAAGATGAAGAGTTGAAAATGTACAAGGTTTATTAGTAAAAAACTATGAGCAATATTAAAAATATGAGATATTTTGGGTATCCAAAAATGAGTAAATACTCACATAAGATGAAGAGTTGAAAATGTACAAGGTTTATTAGTAAAAAGCTATGAGCAATATTAAAATGATTCCATTATGACACATATGTAAGGAAGGGGAGTTCTTTAAAGGAGGTGCATATTTCACATGCTTGAATGAGTTTTAAACTCATAAAAATTGAGATATTTCATCTCTCCTCTCTTCTCATTCAAGTCTAGTTCCAAAAAGTTAGCTTAACTGACCTAAAAATGGTCAAATATTGACTAAACTGGAAAATTCTAGAATCAGTTTGTTTGGTTAGGAGCTCAATTTTTCCTATAAATAGAAGCCTCCCCTTGTTGAAAAAAATATATAGTGTTTATGCATCGTTACTCTACTCCACCTAAGCCAAGAACTATGAATTCATTAATAATTCACTAGTTTTTGGAGCTTCCCTCTTTCTTCAATCCCCATTGGTGGCTCCATCAACATACTTAACCAATTGATTGGTTGGGGACCTCCACCGTGAACAAAGAATCAAGCAATTTGTAAGGTAATTAGTGAATATTGATCTTTCTTATAATTTCTCAATGTTTCTCTCTTCTCAACCCCTCTCAAGCTTGAGAAGCTTAATGGGTATGTTTTTTTTAAATGCTATTGAAGTTAATTGGTGAATAGTAGTGAAGAGTTACATAATTTGATGAATGCTATTGAAGTTAAGTAATTAATGATAGTAAAGAATTACATAAATTTCTATTTATGTTTAAATTCTAATGGTTTTTATGTAATTTCTCTCTCTCACTCAAGAAATGGTCATACTCATGACCCATTCTCAATCCAAATGAAGCTTTTCATAAAGCTTTTCCTTAACCCAAGATTAAGCTATGCTTGAGGCCAAATTAATGGCTTTTTTCTATGCTTTTAGTTTATGTATATTGATGATTCAATCCATTTTGGATTAATGATCCAATTAGAGATCATTTTAATTATTTCCTTAATGATAAGCTTTATCCCTTAGAAAAATTGAGATTTATCAATCATAGTAGCGGAGCTATGGCAAAATTTTTATAAAAATTATGCATAAAATAATTTCATTCAAAGCATAAAAAGAGGACTTCCTACCATATTCTAGGAATTATCATCCTAGATTAATTGAAAGAAATTCATTATAATCATGGAGAAATTGAATTTTTATATTATGCATAAAGGATAAGTTTTTATATCAAAAGTGTTACTTTTACCATTTTTATTTTCATGCATAGAAGTATGCATAAAGGATAAATTTTTATATCAAAAGTGTTATTTTTATCAATTTTTATTTTCATGCATAGAAGTATGCATAAAGGATAAATTTTTATATCAAAAGTGTTATTTTTATCATTTTTATTTTCATGCATAGAAGTATGCATAAAGGATAAATTTTTATATCAAAAGTGTTATTTTTATCATTTTTATTTTCATGCATAGAAGTATGCATAAAGGATAAATTTTTATATCAAAAGTGTTACTTTTACCATTTTTATTTTCATGCATAGAAGTATGCATAAAGGATAAATTTTTATATCAAAAGTGTTACTTTTACCATTTTTATTTTCATGCATAGAAGTATGCATAATGGATAAATTTTTATATCAAAAGTGTTATTTTTATCATTTTTATTTTCATGCATAGATGTATGCATAAAGAATAAATTTTTATATCAAAAGTGTTACTTTTACCATTTTTATTTTCATGCATAGAAGCATGCATAAAGGATAAATTTTTATATCAAAAGTGTTATTTTTATCATTTTTATTTTCATGCATAGAAGCATGCATAAAGGATAAATTTTTATATCAAAAGTGTTATTTTTATCATTTTTATTTTCATGCATAGAAGCATGCATAAAGGATAAATTTTTATATCAAAAGTGTTATTTTTATTATTATTTTTTTCATGCATAGAAGTATGCATAAAGAATAAATTTTTATATCAAAAGTGTTACTTTTATCATTATTATTTTATGCATAGAAGTATGCATAATGGATAAATTTTTATATCAAAAGTGTTACTTTTATCATATTTGAATTTCATGCATAAAGGTATGCATAAAAGTTGATTATTTTATTATAAAAGTGTGTCTTTTATTATATTGAATTTCATGCATAGAGGTATGCATAAAAGTTGATTATTTTATTATAAAAGTGTGACTTTTATCATAATTGAATTTCATGCATAATAGAGGTATGCATAAAAGTTGATTATTTTATTGTAAGAGTGTTACTTTTATCATATTGGATTTCATGCATAGAGGTATGCATAAAAGACATTCTTTTTATACTAAAAGTGTGATTTTCATCATAAATGGATTTTATGCATAACTTAGATGCGTAAGAGAAATTCTTTTATTCTAAAAGTGTAATTCCTACCAAATTGAATTTATGCATAAGAAGATGCATAAAAGATTGATTTTAATTTCGAAAGTGTTACTCTCCTTAAATGGAATTTATGCATAAATAAATGTGTAGAGAAATCTTATATCAAATATAAGAATTCTCTTAAAAAAAGATATGAAATGTGATAAGATGTGATAAGAGGTGTATGAGATGTGATAAGATTTGATAAGATGCATATGGAAAGTGATAGGATGTGATAAGAGGTGTATGAGATGTGAAAAGATGTGATAAGATGTGTATGAGATGTGATAGAATGTGTTAAGATGAGTTAGGATGTGTTAAGATGTATATGGGATGTGTTAGGACGAGAATGGATGTAATATGGTTGTATGAATGTGATGTGGATGACCCTGTATCAACAAGAGCTAATTTGTTGACAAACCTTGTCAGGGTGATCATTCTTAACCAGAGCTGAGCTAGCTTCACCTCTCAGTCTTCTTCTTCAAGGTCGAACACTTGGTCCATATTAACCATGATATGTCTCTGCCAAAGTTTGGCTTGCCTTGGTTTTGCCTCTTGTTGTGCGGCTCATTTCATATCCTCATGGTCTTTCTTTCATTTAAAAAAAAATAATGGATGGATTTTAAGGTGGCCTTTGTGAGAGGGCCATAGTAGCATTCAAGTTTACTCCCATTGAAGTAACCAGCCATTTCCACACCTTCCAATGTTTGGATGTGCACTGCGCCTCGTGGTGCTATCTCGGTGACTAGGCATGGTCTTAGGCCTCTAAGCTTGAGCTTCTTTTTATGTGTTTTGGTACTGAATAAGAGGACCATGTCACCCTCATTCATTTGTTTATTCTTAATCTGGTCGTCAAACCATTATTTACGCCTTAACTTCTTGACAATCATGTTGTATACTACTAAAAGGTGTGTTTCATCAAGCTTTTCAAGCTCGAATAGGCAATAACCTAAGACGTTTTGAATAAGCTTTTCTTACACTGTGACACGTAAGCTAGGGACTAAGAACTCCATAGGCATGACTACTTTAGTACCAAAGGTTTAAATGAAGGGGGTAGCATTGGTTTCTGCCTTCTTGTAAAGACGTTCTATAAGCCCAAAGTGCAGCCAGAAACGTTTGTTCACAATCATTGTGGCTGGTGGCGTCCCAAGTTTTAGTCAGAATGGCACACAGAATTTTGTTCGTACTTTTCTCTTGGCCATTTTCTAGTGGGTAATAGGGGGAGGACTTCCTGTGTGAGTGACAAGGAACTTGTAAGATTCCTCCCCCACCCCCTTTTTGATGTCTAGTATCTTTCCCTGTAATCAATCCCTCTTCAGAAATATAAAGACCTTGTTTCTAACTATTTTAACCTAGAGAGAAAATATTCTAGAGAGAGAATATTCAGATTTTGAATATTTTTGGATAGAAAAATATCTCTTATAATTAAGATGAATTCCCCTGAAACAGAAATTCAAAAAGAATTTTCCAATGTGCAATTGGAATTAATTGGAAATGTGTATAAAGGACCTTAGCCTAAGGGTCTAGATTTTCAGAAATTTTTGGATTATGGTCCAATTAAGGTTCCTATGGGCCAATAGCATCAATCCATGTGTAGAGAGGAGATAAATCCAATTTGTAAAAGAAGATACCCAAAAATGAGTAAATGCTCACATAAGATGAAGAGTTGAAAATGTACAAGGTTTATTAGTAAAAAAATATGAGCAATATTAAAAATATGAGATATTTTGGGTATCCAAAAATGAGTAAATGCTCACATAAGATGAAGAGTTGAAAATGTACAAGGTTTATTAGTAAAAAACTATGAGCAATATTAAAAATATGAGATATTTTGGGTATAATGATTCCATTTTGACACATATGTAAGGAAGGGGAGTTCTTTAAAGGAGGTGCATATTTCACATAAGATGAAGAGTTGAAAATGTACAAGGTTTATTAGTAAAAAAACTGTGACACATATGTAAGGAAGAGGAGTTCTTTAAAGGAGGTGCATATTTCACATAAGATGAAGAGTTGAAAATGTACAAGGTTTATTAGTAAAAAACTATGAGCAATATTAAAAATATAAGATATTTGGATATAATGATTCCATTTTGATACATATGTAAGGAAGGGGAGTTCTTTAAAGGAGGTGCATATTTCACATGCTTGAATGAGTTTTAAACTCATAAAAATTGAGATATTTCATCTCTCCTCTCTCCTCATTCAAGTCTAGTTCCAAAAAGTTAGCTTAACTATCTTAAAAATGGTCAAAAATTGACCAAACTGATTTGGAAAATTCTAGAATCAGTTTGTTTGGTTAGGAGCTCAATTTTTCCTATAAATAGAAGCCTACCCCTTGTTGAAAAATATATAGTGTTTATGCATCGTTACTCTACTCCACCTAAGCCAAGAACTGTGAATTCATTAATAATTCACTAGTTTTTGGAGCTTCCCTCTTTCTTCAATCCCCATTGGTGGCTCCATCAACATACTTAACCAATTGATTGGTTGGGGGCCTCTACCGTGAACAAAGAATCAAGCAATTTGTAAGGTAATTAGTGAATTTTGATCATTTTCTATAATTTCTCAATGTTTCTCTCTTCTCAACCCCTCTCAAGAATGGTTTTTGAATGTTATTGAAGTTAATTGATGAATGGTAGTGAATAGTTAATTCAAATGGTTTTTATGAAATTTCTCTCTCTCACTCAAGAAATGATCATACTCATGACCCATTCTCAATCCAAATGAAGTTTTTCATAAAGCTTTTCCTTAATCCAAGATTAATCTATACTTGAGGTCAAATTAATGGTTTTTTTTCTATGCTTTTAGTTTATGTATTTCATGAATATTAATGATTCAATCCATTATGGATTATTGATCCAATTAGGGATCATTCTAATTAATTCTTAATGATAAGCTTTATCCCTTAGAAAAAATTGAGATTTATCAGTCATAGCAGCGGAGCTATTGCAAAATTTTTATAAAAATTACGCATAAAATAATTTCATTCAAAGCATGAAAAGAGGACTTCCTACCATATTCTAAGAATTATCATCCTAGATTAATTGAAGATATTCATAGAGAAATTGATTTTTATATTATGCATAATTGATTTTCATGCATAGAGGTATGCATAATAGATTATTATTTTAACATAAAAGTGTTACTTTTATCATAATTAGATTTCATGCATAGAGGTATGCATAAAAGATTATTATTTTAATGTAAAAGTGTTACTTTTAGCACAATTGAATTTCATGCATAGAAGTATGCATAAGAGTTGATTATTTTATTATAAAAGTGTTACTTTTATCACAATTGAATTTCATGCATAGAAGTGTGCATAAGAGTTGATTATTTTATTATAAAAGTGTTACTTTTATCATATTTGAATTTCGTGCATAGAGGTATGCATAAAAGTTGATTATTTTATTATAAAAGTGTGACTTTTATTATATTTGAATTTCATGCATAAAGGTATGCATAAAAGCTGATTATTTTATTTTAAAAGTGTGACTTTTATTATACTTGGATTTCATGCATAGAGGTATGCATAAAAGATATTCTTTTATACTAAAAGTGTGATTTTCATCATAAATGGATTTTATGCATAAGAGAAATTCTTTTATTCTAAAAGTGTAATTCCTACCAAATTGAATTTATGCATAAGAAGATGCATAAAAGATTGATTTTTACTTCGAAAGTATTAATCTCCTTAAATAGAATTTATGCATAAATAAATGTGTAAAGAAATCTTATATCAAATATAAGAATTCTCTTGTATTCTATAAATAGATATGAGATGTGATAGGATGTGATAAGAGGTATATAAGATGTGACAAGAGGTGATAAGATGCTTATGAAATAAGTTATGAGGTGATAAGATGAATTAAGATTTGATAAGATGTGTATGGGATGAGGTAAGAAGTGTATGTGATAGGATAAGATGTATATGGGTTGTGATAGGGCGAGAATGGATGTGATGTAAAAGATTAGATGTGAAGGCATATGGGGTTATATGAATGGGAATGTGGAAATGGATGTATGTATGTGGATGTGTGGATGTGTGGATGTGGAGATGGGAGTGTGGATGTATGAATGTGGAAAGGGATGTATGCATGAAGATGTTTATGCATAGATGTGAATGTGGATGTAGATGTGGCTGTATAGATGTGAATGTGGAATGGGATGTGGATCTATGTATGTATGTGGATGTAGATGTGGATGTATAGATGTGAATGGGAAGGTGGATGTGGATGTATATGAATGTGGATGTAGATGTGGATGTATAGATGTGAATGTGGATGTAGATGTGGCTGTATAGATGTGAATGTGGAATGTGGATGTGGATGTATGTATGTATGTGGATGTAGATGTGGATGTATAGATGTGAATGGGAATGTGGATGTGGATGTATGTATGTATGTGGATGTGGATGTATGAATGAGGACGTGATAGTAGATGTATGCATGTGGATGTGGATGTATGGATGTGGATATGGATGTGTATGTATGAATGTGGATGTATAAAAGAGGATGTGAAAATGGAGGTAAGCATGTAGATGTGGATGTATGGATGTGAATGTGGATGTGGATGTGTATGTATGAATGTGGATATGGGATGTGGATGTATAAATGAGGATTTGAAAATGGAGGTAAGCATGTAGATGTGGATGTATGGATGTGAATGTGGATGTGGATGTGGATGTATGGATGTGGATATGGATGTATGTTAAAAGAACGGTAGAGGGGAGGAGACACACACACAGGAGCAAACCCTAATGTATATTGCAAACCCTAACCATAGAGGGAAGCCATGTCCCCTCTCACACAAAGCATTATGCACTAATCCATAATCCACACAACACACAATGAGTTGTGTCCACACTCTACTAACCCTAGCTAATGTCCACACACTATGACCAGCTGGACACGCGGTCATTTATGTCTCACATATGTTCCTACCTAATCTGCCAGCACATAGCATAGCTGGCTCACACTGACATCGAGCTTGAATCTCAACAGCCCCTCTCAAGCTCATGATGTACTGCCGATGAAGATGTAGATGAGCTTGGGATATCAAGACTCTCAACACTCCCCCTCAAGCTCATCCCATGTACTCCCAACATAGTCCGGAAGTACTCAAACTTCTCCCTGCTAAGTGGCTTCGTAAAGATATCAGCCACCTGCTCATCAGTCTTCACATACTGAAGATCAACTGAACCATCCAGCACCTTCTCTCTGACAAAGTGATAATGGACCTCTATGTGTTTGGTCCTCACATGAAACACTGGATTCTTTGCCAACTGTATACTGCTCATGTTGTCACAATGAATGACAACTTTGCCACCAATAGGCTCACATAAATCTGTCAAGAGACTCTTTAACCATATAGCCTCACAAGTAGCAATGGCTGCTCCTCTGTACTCAGCCTCTGTACTGGACAAAGCAACTGTAGGTTGCTTTTTGCTACTCCAACTCACCACAGCACTTCGAAGTGTAAAAGCATATCCACTAGTAGACCTCCTGTCATATGCGCTACCTGCCCAATCAGCATCTGTGTAGCCATGTATGTCCAAGCTTTTACCACTCTCATAAAATAGACCATAATGTGCTGTGGTCTTCACATATCTCATGATGCGTCTCACTGCATCCAAATGTGGTTTCCTGGGGCTCTGCATAAACTGGCTGACTAGCCCCACAGCGTAACTCAAATCCGGGCGTGTGATAGTCATATATATGAGACTACCAACCATCTTCCTGTACATAGAAGGATCATCCAATTCCTCGCCATAATCAGCCCGCAACTTCACATTTTGCTCCAATGGTGTACTCATAGGCTTACACCCTGTCATGCCATACTTTGCCAACATATCCAATGCATATTGGCGCTGTACTAACCAAGTACCTGCATGATCTTTCACCACTTCAATTCCAAGAAAGTATCTCAACTCACCAAGATCTTTCATGTCAAATTGCCCACTCAAAGCTTTCTTGACATGCATCACATCTGCACCATGATCACCTGTGATAATCAAATCATCCACATAGATGACGAGTAAAACAATCCCATGCTCTGTCTTCTTCACATAGAGTGAAGAATCTGCTGTAGAAATCTGAAAACCAAGTGAGATAAGATATCTGCTCATCTTATCACTCCAAGCACGAGGTGCTTGCTTCAGACCATACAGTGCCTTTTTCAACCTACATACGTGAGTGGGATATCTAGGGTGTACATACCCTTCTGGCTGTGCCATGTACACTTCCTCTTGTAGATCTCCATTCAGAAATGCATTCTTAACATCCATCTGATGTATTTCCCAGCCATTAGCTGCAGCCATAGCAATGACTGCTCTCACTGTGCCCATCTTAGCCACTGGACTAAACGTCTCATCATAATCCAATCCTTGGGTCTGTGCATAACCCTTTGCTACCAATCTTGCTTTATGTCTCTCAATAGAACCATCAGATTTGCACTTCACTTTGTAAACCCATTTACATCCAATAACATTCTTGTCCTTTGGTAGTGCAACCAAATCCCATGTATCATTATGGACCAATGCGTCCATCTCTACATCCATTGCTTTTTCCCATACATGCTCTCCAATAGCCTCTGTATAGCATGTAGGTTCCACATGCTTCACCATAGATGTCATATATGCATAATGCATAGCAAAATCTCTATATGTCAATCTGGCAACAGGATATCTGACTCTCTGGGATCTCCGCAATGCCTGCGGGTCACTCTGTACACCTGTAACTCTAGCATGTGGTGGCACATATCTATCCTGCCTAGCACCAGGTGTGCGTAAAATAGGTATGCCAAGCTCCTCATCCAAACTCTCAGAACTAGATGACTCATAACCTGTGATTCCAATTCCTTCGACTTTCTTTTTGCCTTTATCCATAGCACTACTCCCAGTGCTTACGCTCTCATGCCTCAAACGTCCTGACCATGGACGTACACTGCTACTCTCAGCTTCTGCTGCTGGCCCAGACATAGTAGTAGAACTAGAACTTGCTTGTGAGGGCAAGTTCACAGGCACATCAGCCTCAAGTGACTCAATAACACCCTCATCTTTTGCTTTGTACCAACTAGCAAGCTCATCAAATACCACATCACGTGAGATGACCACTTGTCTAGTTTGAGGGTTATAACATTTGTATGCCTTTCGATCCTGTGCATATCCCACAAATACACATTTCTCTGCTTTAGGATCCAACTTCCTTCTTCTTTCATCAGGCACATGTACATAAGCTATGCATCCAAAAACTTTAAGATGTCCAATGTCTGGCCTGTAACCTGTGAGCCGCATCTCTGGCGTGCTTCCATGAATGCTGTAGGTGTTTTGTTCAATATATACACTGCAGTAGCACATGCTTCTGCCCAATAGTAATCTGGCATGCTCTTTTCATCAAGCATTGCCCTAGCCACTTCACATATGACTCTATTCTTTCTCTCAGCCACACCATTCTGCTGAGGTGTATACCTGCAAGTCAATTGTCTTCTTATTCCATGCTTCCTCAAGAAATGCTCAAAGGCCTTTGAGGTGTATTCACCACCTCCATCTGTCCTCAAACATTTAATCCAACAGCCATACTGCTTTTCTGCAAAAGCTTTGAAATCCATGAATTTTTCCAACACTTCACTCTTCTCTTTCAGAAAGTATATCCATGTCATCGTGCTGAAATCATCTATGAATGTAACATAGTATAAACTGCCTTTGATAGATGGGTTTTGTGCAGGACCCCATACATCACTGTGTACTATCTCAAGTGGCCTGTTACTCATATTTCCTTCTCTAGGAAACCTCAACCTTGCCTGCTTCCCAAACTGACAGGCTTCACAAACATGCATATGTCCATCATATTTGAACCTAGGCAATCCATTGACAATGCCTCTTGTTTGCATGTTCTTTAATCTCTGTATATTGACATGTCCAATCCTCTTGTGCCACATATCAATGTCCTGTACCACATTCCTGCTCTTTGAGAACATGGCTGATTTTAGCTCAGGAATTCCAGCATCCAGCTTAAACAATCTTCCTTCTTTCTTGCCTTTAGCAATCACTCTACATCCATGTTTGAAATCTTCAACGAAGCATCCATGCTCATTGAAGCGAACCTGTAATCCCTGTTCCACCATTTGACCAACTGAGGCCAAGCTTTTAGTGATCGAAGGCACATACAGCACATCTGACATAGACTTTGTCTGACCATTATGCATGACCAATGGTACACTTCCAACATGTGTAATGACATGCTGGGTATCATCACTTATTTCCACATAGCCTTTTACATCCATTGGCTTCATATGCTCAAACCATTCTCCATGACATGTCATATGGTTTGATGCTCCTGAGTCCATATACCATGTATCATCATTCTCAGCATTTGTTGTCATAGAACCCACAACATGCTTCATGGCAAACAAATGATTTGCAGTTCCATCATTGTTGCTTGATGCATAGTTACCACCATGTTGTGCATAGTTTCCACCATAATGACCACCACGTTGTGCTCTTCCCCCTCTCAAATCATTCTGTTTGCGAAAACAATCTCTCGCCATATGACCATATTTGCCACAATAATGGCATTCCACATCTTGCATTGAATTTTGTTGGCCTTGCCAACGTCCTCGACCACGGGGGGTACCTCTGCCTCGCTGAGGTGCATATCCACGACCACCGCGAGCACCATAAGACGGCTGAAAATTCTGTTGTGGAGGTCTATCTTGCCATCCACGACCATTACCACCACGTCCACGTGATGCAAATCTCCCCCTGCCTCTAAAGCCTCTCCTGCGAATAGAAAGCCTGATTTCTGCCATCATCATGGCTAGTAGATGCATCCAGAAATGAATCACTGAGCTTGATTTCCTCAACCAACAAGAGTGAAACCAACTCATCGAAGTCGGGTAGACCTGTACTCCTCACTGAGATAGATGTATCAAAAGATTTGTATTCCTTGCCAAGACCATGCAAGGTAATATCCACCAAATCATCATCAGGCATGGGGGCATTTATTGTGGCCAATGCATCTGCAAACTTCTTGATTTCTTGCACATAATCATGTATGCTCCTTTTATTCCTTTTCACATTGTGTATCTGCTGTCGCAATTGAGACTTGCAAAGCACTCGTATCTGTATCAAACATCTTGACCAAAGTATCCCATGCATCTTTGGGATTCTCAGCATCCTGAATGTGTATGAGCATAGCATAAAAAATGCATATAGACAAATAATGCAGCACTTTGAACGCTCTCTCTGACCATTGCTTATGAGCAATAAGCTGCTGCTGTGTAGGTTGTCGAGGTAGCTCAGGCTCTGGCTCAGCACCTGTAATGAGATTCCAAAATCCTTTCCCTTTCAAGAAACTCTTTATCCTGTACTTCCATGCCTGGAAGTTCTTCCTATCCAGCTTTTCACCAACAATCTGAACTGGATTGTCCGACATGTTGCTCAATGCGTACATCTTCCGCACACTTCAAATCTGTAAATGAGCCTTCCTCAGCTCAACCACACTCCAATGAATGTGCCAGATACTCCAAGGTAGCCAACAAACTCCAAATTTGATGTAGAAAATCAACCTGTAATAACTGACTCACGCAGTGCGGAATACCCTGAATTGACACGCCTTCCAAGGCTCCAAATCACAATGTAATGGTGCAATCAAGTATGGGAAACTTTCATTGACACCTAATCAACCTCAATGTTGAGTATCAACACCATCTGGCATGTGTACATATCAATTTTTGAAAACCCCTTTTTCTGTTTTTGGAAAAACTAGAAAAACCAGTAATGATTTGGCTCTAATTTCTTCAATATTTCACCAAATTGAGCAACCAGGCATTCATTGGCTTAGCAATAGTGTCCATCAACTCCATGTAAGAGGAATTTGTCCAATTGTAAAACACCAAAGATTAATTGCTCAATTAAAAATGCTCTGTTTCTCTGCAACCAGTGGACAGCCTGTTTTAATCAGCTCATTCCCAGCTCAATTAAGCATCATTGACCAAACAAATCACATAGCCCTCTTCTCTCCAAAGTGTAAAGCATCCAATTGCTAAAGAAATTGTGGAAGATATCAAGCACCAAGTGAGAAATCAATCTCCTCGTAGTAAAAAAACCAGAAAACTGCCCTGTTTTCTCTGTATGGGCTGTGCCGCCTGCAAATCAGGGGTTTGGGAGTGGTTGTAAGGTTAATTGATGATGGATAATAGTCCCCAAGACACCTAGGCATATGTGTGACCCATCAATGCTTGGATTTTTGCAAAAAACTCACTCCAAATGCTTCAAATTTGGGCTTCTTTTCCACTGTTTTGTGAGAGCTCAAAAACCAGAGATTTCCATACATTTAAATGCTTCCAAAAATGCTCCAAAATTTGTTCAAGGCTTGTAAATGGGTTGCCAATACATCGCTCATTGTCAAATACATATGTCTTTTGCCAGAATCACTTGTATTTCCACCATACATCAATGTTCCCCAAGCTTTAATGGAAAGCTTCAAAAACCAGAATTTTTCTTTGCTTTGATTTGCTCTATTTTGCTTTGCTTTTGCCTGTATCACCTGCAATCCGCTCAAGGATGTTTAGAAGACCTTACCCGGTAGGCCAAGCTCTCAGATCTGATAGTATTTGGTGTGCTCCAAGCTTCACAGCTCCAATGGCCAGCTTCATAGCTTCTTTTCACAGCTTCTTCTTCTCCCTCTTCACTCACTCACTCATAAACCCTAATAAACAGCACAAGGCTCTGATACCATGTTGAAAGAACGGTAGAGAGGAGGAGACACACACACAGGAGCAAACCCTAATGTATATTGCAAACCCTAACCATAGAGGGAAGCCATGTCCCCTCTCACACAAAGCATAATGCACTAATCCATAATCCACACAACACACAATGAGTTGTGTCCACACTCTACTAACCCTAGCTAATGTCCACACACTATGACCAGCTGGACACGCGGTCATTTATGTCTCACACATGTTCCTACCTAATCTGCCAGCACATAGCATAGCTGGCTCACACTGACATCGAGCTTGAATCTCAACAATGTATGGATGTGAATGTGGATATGGATGTGGATGTATGGATGTGAATGTGGATGTGGATGTGGATGTATGGATGTGGATATGGATGTGAATATATGATATGTGATGTGAAGGAATCTGAAGTGAAGAGCTGGAAAATGATGTGATTGGATGAGTACACATATAAATGGAATGTGGAATAAGTAATGTGGATTAATGAAGGATAATGTGGAAAAATGAGAGTTAATATAGAAATTGTATTTGTAAACTGTTTGTAAATGGCTGTTTTATGTCAAGAATGTTGGGGAAGCATTTTGACCGTCTTGTGATTAAGGTCGTGGAGACCTAACTGATAAAGTTGCAACTGTTGATGGAGAGTCAATGGAGGACGTCTCGCATAGCAAGGTCGATCGAGGTCTTGACCAACCTCGGTTCGATTAAAATGGTGAGCTTCCGGTACGGTGGATGAGGGACCAAGGAAGCGGCCTATGAGTGAAGTGCTAGGTCACCTGCGAAGGATCCTAGAGGGTGCTGACCATATGGTGCTCGGGCTCTGGGTCGCCTAGGATACCCACGCGTGCGTCGAGGAAGATATTGGAACAAGGAGTAAGAGTTGTTTTCTGAAACCGAGCATGGATCTGGTTGATTGACCTTGCTGGTCTTCAATGGATGAGTCCATGGCTCTTTTTATGGCTCTGTTGGTTGATCTTGCTGATCTTCAACGAGAGTCCATCTTGATTTTTATAAGTGATTATATTGCCGAGTATTATGGGCTAGGAACTATTGAAAAGGCCCCTGAGTGGACAGGTGGTGAGCGTTCTAGTTGCCAATGATGCCATAGATACTCTGATGAAGGAATGATGGGAAATTATGAATCAACCGGATAAATTGGAAGATTGTGATCAGTGGTACTATGGTTTCATCAAAGGATTGTTTTAAAGTTAGCTGATGCTAAGAAAAAGGCAATTTCATATTGGGTGTGTAAGTGGTGTGGCTAGTTTTATGTTTGCATGAACTTCCGACTAGGGAGCCTTGGAACTCTTTTCCTTGGTACCCGGGACAAAACCTAACCAAATTCCAAATTGGATCCCATCACTACCATGGTTGGGTGGTTGGCTAATCCATGGGATTGGATGGGGTTAGGCTGGACTGATGGATCCATAAATCGAGACTCAACTTTTGTTATTACGATAGATAAAGTAAATCCCGGACAGTAATTGTTCTATGGATAGGAATCAACGGCTGTGCCTCTTGAATGGGGAAAAAAGCGTTGATCCCAATGATCCAAGTGCAAGTTTCTTCCTTGATCCGACCAAATATCTTATAGATGCAATTGGATCAGTTTGATCAGAAATGATCTTGACTACGTTAGAGTAAAAAGTTATCCTGGTGGAATCGCCCGTGCTTCCGGGTTCGGTTTTGGAACAACCGACGGATTAGTCTCTTATCTGGATATCCGTGGGTGAGGCCCCGAGTGTGGGACCCCTGTCCCGCGCGAGAAGTGCTACTTTCACTGCTAGTACCCCGAATCCGTTGCTCGGTGGGAACAGGGATCTCACAGAACTCTTGTAAAAGGAGTTGAAGTACCTCATTGATGAAGTGTGTTCCATTGTCGTTGACGAGCTTGAGGGGGCAGCCAAAGTGAGTGATGATTGATTCATAACAAATTTTATCAGGGTTGAGTGTATTTGGTTGCTAGACTAATGGGTCCAATAAAATCTATGCCCCATCTCTCAAATGGTTGTAAAGACACTATAGGGTGCAGGGGCATGTGGTCTTTGAAATGGGGAATTAGTGTACGTTGGCACTCATCACACCACTTGATGTATTTTACGGTGTCAGCCATTAGAGTGGGCCACCATAACCCAACCATGAGGACCTTTTGAGAAATGATATCTACTACAAAGTGCCCCCCAGCATAGGAAGAGTGAGCCTATTCAAGGAGGAGGACATACTCATCTTCCCGGACACAGCGTTGTAGGATTCTATTTTTCCTCTATTGATAAAGTTGACCTGTAAGAGTTAGTAGGGTGATTCTTATTTGATTAGGCGATAGGTGCAGTCCTTGTTGAGGATGGGATCTACAAGTAAGCCATTAGCTAAGAAATGTGCCACCTCCTCGCCCCATTCAGAAATCACGCATAGTTGGATATCTTAATTCACCCAAGTCTTTCATGTCAAACTGCCCACTCAATGCCTTCTTCACACATGCATCACATCTGTAGCTCCTGTGACAATCAAGTCATCCACATAGATGACAAGTAGGACAATCCCATGATCTATTTTCTTCACATAGAGTGAAGAATTTGCTATAGAAACCTGAAATCCAAGGGAGATAAGATATCTGCTCATCTTATCACTCGAAGCACGAGGTGCTTGCTTCAAACCATATAAAGCTTTCTTCAATCTGCATACATGAGTGGGATATCTTGGGTGTACATATCCTTTTGGCTGTGCCATATACACTTCTTCTTGTAGATCACCATTTAGAAATGCATTTTTCACATCCATTTGATGCATTTCCCACTGCAGCCATAGTTATGACTACTCTCACTGTTCCCATCTTTACAACTGGACTAAATGTTTCATCATAGTCCAAGCCTTGGATTTGTGCATAACCCTTAGCTACCAATCTCGCTTTATGGCGTTCAATGGAACCATCTGACTTGCATTTCACTTTGTAAACCCATTTGCAACCAATAACATTTTTGTCTTGTGGTAATGTAACCAAATCCCATGTTTCATTATGAACCAATGCGTTCATCTCAACATCCATTGCCTTCTCGCATACATGCTTCCCAATAGCTTATTTATAGCATCTAGGTTCCACATGCTTCACCAAAGAGGTCATATATGCATAATGCATAGCAAAATCTCGATATGTCAACCTGTCACAACTGGATACCTGACCCTTTGGGATCTCCGCAATGTATGCGGATCACTCTGAACCCCTCTAGCATGTGGTGGCACATATCTATCGTGCCTATCACCAAGTGTGCATAAAACTGGGATGCCAAGTTCCTCATCCAAACTCTTTGAACTTGACGACTCATAACCTATAATTCCAATTCCTTCAACTTTCTTTTTCCCTTTATCCACAGCACTACTCCCAGTGCTCACACTCTCATGCCTCAAGCGTCCTGACCATGGACGTACAATGCTACTCTCAGACTCTGCTGGCCCAGACATAGAAATAGAACTTGCTTGTGGCAAGTTCACATGCACATCAGCATCAAGAGAATTAATGACACCCTCATCCTTTGCTTTGTACCAACTAGCAAGTTCATCAAACACCACATCTTGTGAGATAACCACTTGCCTAGTTTGTGGATTGTAACATTTATATGCCTTGCGATCCTGTGTATAACAATCAAACACACACTTCTCTGCCTTAGGATCCAACTTCCTCCTTCTCTCGTCAGGCACATGTACATAAGCTATGCAACTAAACACTTTGAGGTGTCCAATGTCTGGCCTAAAACCTGTAAGCCGCATCTCTGGCGTACTTCCATGTATGGCTGCTGTGGGTGTCTTATTAAGTATATACACTGCAGTGGCACATGCTTCTACCCAATAATAGTATGGCATGCTCTTTTCATTGAGCATCGCCTGGGCCACTTCACAAATGACTCTATTCTTCCTCTCAGCAACACCATTTTGTTGAGGTGTGTACCTGCAAGTTAATTGTCTTCTTATGCCATGCTTTCTCAAGAAATGCTCAAAAGCATGTGAGGTGTATTCACCACCTCCATCTGTCCTCAAACATTTTATCCAAGAGCCATATTGCTTCTCTGCAAAAGCTTTGAAATCCATAAACTTTCCCAACACTTCACTTTTCTCTCTGAGAAAGTAAATCCAAGTCATTTTACTGAAATCATCAATGAATGTCACATAATATAAGCTGCCTTTAATGGATGGGTTTTGTGGAGGACCCCATACATCGCTATGAACTATTTCAAGTGGCCTGCTACTCATGTTGCCTTCTCTAGGAAACGGCAACCTCACCTGCTTTCCAAACTGATAGGCATCACAAACATGCATATTCCCATCATACTTGAATCTAGGTAGCCCACTAACAATGCCTCTTGCCTGCATGTTCTTTAACCTTTGTATATTCACATGTCCAATCCTTTTATGCCACATGTCAATGTCCTATAGCACATTTCGACTTTTAGAGAACATGGCTGATTTTAGCTCGGGAATCCCAGCATCCAACTTAAATAACCTGCCTTCTTTCTTGCCTTTGGCAATGACTCTACATCCATTTTTGAAATCCTCAACGAAGCAACCATGCTCATTGAAACGAACCTGTAATCCTTGTTCCACCATTTGACCAACTGAGGCCAAACTTTTTGTAATAGAAGGCACATAGATTTTGTTTCACCATTATGCATAACCAATGGTACACTTCCAACATGTGTGATAGCATGTTGAGTATCATCTCCTGTCTCCACATAGCCTTTCACATCTCCATAGGCTTCATATGCTCAAACCATTCACCATAGGCTTCATATGCTCAAACCATTCACCATGACAAGTCATATGGTTTGATGCTCTAGAGTCCATATACCACGTGTCATCATTTTCACCATTCCACATCATAGATCCTACAACATGTTTCATGGCAAACAAGTGATTTGCGCTGCCATCATTACTGCTGCTTGATGGCAAACAAGTGATTTGCGCTGCCATCTGTCAGGCTAAAATTTGAAAGGTGTTTTTGGTCAGTGTACATATGGTGCGTGTGGTGTGTGAATAAAATTTGCCCTGAATGCCCTGGCAAGTGTACACGCCGAGTGGTTTGGCAGAAAGTTGGTTTATGCACGTGTTTTTTTCGGAGCAGATGCTGGTGATCTGGGAGTTTTATTGCAACATATGGTGTGCGGGTGGTTACTAAAAAGAGGGCACCGACGACTGGAAATGGATGTGTTTGGAAATAATGATGTTGATGAAGACGGCGGGCAACTCTCGCATTTATTTGGAAATTATGGGCGCCGTATCTTCTGGAAAAAGTATAAGGAGAAAGAGAAGTCATTGAGGGTATGGACATTATTAAGCTTTTAAAAAAAATATATATATATATATATATATATAATCCACATGGCCACTTTATAAATAACCACATGGAAGAAGGGTTGGCCGCCAGCTTGAAGGTCTAGAGGATGTCGAAGGCGTGAAGGAAGGAGGTGGCCGTTTCGAAGAAGAGAGCGAAGGATCCAGTAACGGCTAACACTAGCGGAGGCGCTGTAGAGAGACGCCAGGAAGAGCCAGTGTGGGTTTGGTCGCCTTTGCTCAGGGCTGCAGCTACGGAAGGTGTGAAGAGCCGGGGGCCTCGTAGGTGTTGGTGTGGGAGGCGCTGCAGATAACGAGACAGAGGAAGACCTTTGCTGGAACGTTGTAGGTGCAGGCAGCGTGGGCTGCTTAGAGAGTCGGGGCTCTTGGGCGTGTGCTGCAAGTGAAGCAGGGCCTTGCTAGTGTGAGGCGACGTCACAGAGGTGAGACAAAGGTAGGGTAGCCACAGCAGCAGGTTAAGAGAAGGCACAGTTGTGTGAAGAAAAGGGAGCCGCCTGGGAGCTGCTGGCGTCAAGATGCAAGACAAGTGTGGGCCACCTTGTGACGATTGGTGGGGGACCAGTAGAGCGCAGACAAGGGATGCGCAGAGGAGTGGCAAAAGAAAATGATGAAGGCGTTGAGCTGGCCGTGTGAGAGCCAGTGAAAGCACTGGCGGGTCTGAAAGGAGACGACGCCAAGGGTACGAGGGGACAGGCACAGAGAGTGTGAGAGGCCTTGTTGGGTAACTGTGCAAAAGCCAGAGGCAAAGAGAGAGAGAGCCTGGTGATTGGCGCAGCAAAGAGCAGCAGAGAAGGCAGCTGCAGGTAACCGCGTGAGAAGGGAGCCGTGGTGGCAAGACTGAGAATAGTGTACGTGTGATGTGGCTTTGGCTGGTGGCTTTGGCTAGATGCAATGAGGAAGTGATGCTGCGTTGAGTAGTGGTTCGTGGTGCAAGGGATTGTGCAAGGCTCTGGTGGTTGGTGAAGCTGCTGGTCACGACATACAGAGAGTGGGAGCTGCTGAGAAGAAAGTTAGCTGGTGTGGGCGCTTTCTAGTGAGAGTAGCTGGTCTTGTGTGGGCGATGATTGCAGGCAGTGCGTGGATGCTGACCAGAGAGAGAGCCTTGGTTTTTTGAGCGTGTTGATGCAGAGGAGGTGCTGATGTGTGGGCTGGAGACAGTGGGACTCGCCTATGACATTGGCAGGTAGCAGCTGGGGACAGAGAGTAGCTGAGCTACAGAGAAAGTGAAGAAGGGTTGCTGGTGTGGGCGCCCTCTGGAGATTACAGAGATCGGGAGACAGAGGCTCGGTTGTCAGACGCAAGGGTGTATTCCCTTGGCAGTAAATCCTGGCCAGAGTCCTGGTCTTTGGTGTATTTGCTGAGTTTGTACATGGTTGGTGTTGTATATGTTTTTTGTTGAATAATCATCTTTTATTTGGGGTTTGAGCTGTCCTTATGGTGTGGGTGGGTGGTGAATGGTGAGAGAGTGTTCCAGCCGGTGGTGGCTGGTGGTCCCCCGTTCGGGTGAGTGTTTCCAAGTTTGCGAGGTGGAAGGGCTATAGAGGCAGGTTCTTTCTTCTTTTTTTCACCTCACATCCTTCTGGTGCCCCCATTGAGGAGTTGCTCAGGCATTGTTTGACTGAGGATAGCTCAGGGATTTCTCTTATGAGGGTGTATGCCCCAGAGTGAGAGATTGAAGGAAGGTGTTTTTGGGTTTTTTTGGGGTTTGGAAGTGAAGTTTTGGGATCAAGATGATGTCTTATCCAGAGTTTTATGGTGGTCCGAATGAGGATGTGGCAGATTTCTTGGAAATAATGGAGGTTGCATGTATAAGCAACCATATTAATGAGTCGATACAGGTGTTGCGGCTTCTGAGCATCTGTTCGAAAGGGGATGCAAGGACCTGGTACAGGGCTTATGAGGAGTCATTGAAGGATGCTGTTCCACGCATTGAGATGACTGAGGATGGATTAAAGACAGTACTTAGCAACAGGTTTGAGAAGGTAGAAGACCCCGACAAGGTTTGGCATGAGGTGCAAGCTCTGACACAAGGTGAGTTTGAATCAATAGATGATTATATGAAGAAATTTTCTTTGCTATGGGAGACTCTATGCAGGGCTTTAGGGAAGACCAGGTGCCGCCTGATATGATGAAGAAAAACAAGTTTGTAGCCGGGCTTAAGAGGAGTATTCGCTCTGGAAAGTGGAATTGAAGATACCCAGGTCTTATGAGGATGCGGTAGAAATTGCTAAGTCAAAAGATTGGAAACTGCAGCGGATGAATCAGCTGGGGATGATTCCAGTTGTAGCACAGCCGGAGATTCGTAGAGTGGAGGCTACACCCATGAGTGCAGTGATCGAGAGGATGAAGCCCACTGAAGCCCAAGCTATGCAGATGGTGCCTCTCAAGCTAGTCAGGGAGTACCTATGGTTCCTGCAGGTTCTGATGAGGGATTGCGACAGGATATGAAACAGATGGTTGATCTTATGAAAAATTTGAGCTTAAATTTAATGGGAAGTACAGGTGGTGGACGTGGTAGAGGCAGAGGTAATAATCCTGAGGGGGGAGATGGACAAGTAGGGTATGGACGTGGTCACGGTAGGGGCCGTCATTTCATCCCTACATGCTGGAACTGTGGTGAGCTTGGTCATCTGAGTACAGATCGTGATAAGCCTCAGCGAATGGGTGGTGATATGTACCCACTACCTTCACAGTTACCTGACAGGTCAAATGATTATGGTATTGATATTAGGGATCAAGCAGGTCCTAGTGGATTGACAGCTGAAGAGAAAGGTAAAACTAAGGTGATAGATGTGGTCACCCTTGAGAAGACGAAGGAAGCAGAAGCAGATGTGATGCCTTTGGGGAAACGGATGCCACAGGAAAGAGAAAGCAAGGATGCTGCAGGACCCAGCAAGAAGAAAGGTAAAGTGAAGGAAGGAGAAGATGTGAAGGTCAAGCAGAAGCGGAAGCCTTGTAGGAAGTTTCAGGTAACTGATTTTCCACTAGGGGGTGGGTAGGATAGCTACAATTTGCAAGAAGACATGGCTGAAAGGAAGGCTAACATTACTTTTGGGCAATTGATAGAGTTAGCTCCCAATTTGAAGCGTCAGTGGAAAAGACTTGTGAACCCGAGAGAGAAGGAGCTTGCCAAAGGGATAGTGACTGTTTTATCTGTTCAGGAGTTACCTGATATATGTCCTGTGGTGAATGTGTGGTACAAAGGGAAGAATCTGGGAGAGGCATACATAGATGGTGGAGCACAGATTTGTGTGATCACATTAGCAGCTGTGGAGAGGCTTGGTCTTGATTTCACTGAAGCGTCTGGATTTCGTATTCGGCTGGCCAATCACCAGAAGGTCAAATGCTTAGGTATGATCAAGGAATTAGAATTGGAAGCTTTTGATGTAAAGGTGCTTGTGGATTGTCATGTTATGCCTGCAGGAATGGGTGCATTCCCCATCATTTTGGGAAGACCATGGCTGAGAGCAGTGAAGGCTGTTCAGGATTGGAGGAAAGGGGTCATTACTCTGTAGTATGACAGAAGAGGGGATAAAAAGAAGTTTAATATGGATAACCAGAAGCCTGTTCGTGATGATGAAGATGAAAGTGAAGCTGATTCGAGTGATGATGATACGACTAGTAGCACCACTACTAGTGAGGGAACAGAGGATACTTCATCCACCAAGTGAGGAGGATGCAGAGATGGATGCTATGGTTATTGATGGGGAAGTGCTTGGTGATGAGGTTGTTGAACAGGAAGAAACCATACAGGAAGAATGTGAGGAGGTACAAATGAATCCTGAGCAAAGGTATGCATGTGATGTGAAAGAGCTTGCTTTTAAGTCTTTGGATAATGAACCTATGTGGGATGAGTGGGAAATAGATAGTCTACAGGATGATGAGCCTGAGTTGGAGCTGGATGACCAGATGTGTATTAATGTTAAAAAAGCCATGACCAGAATTGAGGCTATGAAGGAAGAGAAACACCAGAAGGCTTTGAATGATGCTGCTGCTATAGATGAGACTATGGATGCTGTAATAGATGAATTTCTTGGTGGCCTTGATGAAGATGAGGATACAGGAACTGAGGTGGATGCTTTGGCAGTGGTGCCTTTCGAAGGGGAGTTTGTTTTGCCTGTGGTAGCTGGCTTTGATGGTGAGGTTTCTTATGCTGATGGACAGGAAAGTGTTATGGTACAGCAGGTTTTTCTTGATGAAGCTTTCATCAATTTTTACCCTCAGCAGGAGTTGCTGCACTGGTTCTCCGATATTGGTGCTAACCATATCAGTGATTTTGGAGTTGAGATGAGGCAGGATGGTGTGTATGTCACGAGCTTTGTCTTGAGAAGTTCTGATGATATGTTGTGGGATGTGGGATGGAAAATTATGCCTATGGAAGATGACAGAATTTCTTGGATCACCTGGAATAGAGATGTGTTGGTTACACTGTATGATGCTCAAAGGATTGACGGAGGGAAACGTGGTCATATGCTTTCTGCTGATCATAAATGATTCAGCAGGCTAGGGGTTGGGCAAAGTATGTCAGGCTAAAATTTGAAAGGTGTTTTTGGTACATATGGTGCGTGTGGTGTGTGAATAAAATTTGCCCTGAATGCCCTGGCAAGTGTACAGGCCGAGTGGTTTGGCAGAAAGTTGGTTTATGCACGTGTTTTTTTCAGAGCAGATGCTGGTGATCTGGGAGTTTTATTGCAACATATGGTGTGCGGGTGGTTACTAAAAAGAGGGCACCGATTGGAAATGGATGTGTTTGGAAATAATGATGCTGATGAAGACGGCGGACAACTCTCGCATTTATTTGGAAATTATGGACGCCATATCTTCTGGAAAAAGTATAAGGAGAAGGAGAAGTCATTGAGGGTATGGCCATTATTAAGCTTTTAAAAAAATATATATATATGTATATATATAATCCACATGGCCACTTTATAAATAACCACATGGAAGAAGGGTTGGCCGCCAGCTCGAAGGTCTAGAGGATGTCGAAGGCGTGAAGGAAGGAGGTGGCCGTTTCGAAGAAGAGAGCGAAGGATCCAGTAACGGCTAACACTAGCGGAGGCGCTGTAGAGAGACGCCAGGAAGAGCCAGTGTGGGTATACACATATGTATATATACATATGTGTATATATATATATATATACATACATATGTATATATATGTATATATACATATGTGTATATATATATATATATATATATGTATATGTATATATACATATGTGTTTATATATATATGTATATATATACACATATGTATATATATACACATATGTATATATACATATGTGTATATATATATATATATACATACATATGTATATATATGTATATATACATATGTCTATATATATATATATATATATATATATATATATATATATATATATGTATATGTATATATACATATGTATGTATATATACATATGTATATATATGTATATATACATATGTGTTTAAAATGGTGTTGCTGAGAGGAAGAATAGAGTCATTTGTGAAGTGGCCAGGGCAATGCTCAATGAAAAGAGCATGCCAGATTATTATTGGGCAGAAGCATGTGCCACTGCAGTGTATATACTTAATAAGACACCCACAGTAGCCATACATGGAAGTATGCCAGAGATGCGGCTTATAGGTTTTAGGCCAGACATTGGACACCTCAAAGTGTTTGGTTGCATAGCTTATGTACATGTGCCTCACGAGAGCTTAGACAGCCAGTTTATGCAGGTTCGGCACAAACCACATCTTGACAGTGTGTGACGCACACTTGCAGATAACGAGACAGAGGAAGACCTTTGCTGGAACGCTGTAGGCGCAGGCAGCGTGGGCTGCTTAGAGAGTCGGGGATCTTGAGCATGTGCTGCCAGTGAAGCAGGGCCTTGCTAGTGTGAGGCAACGTCACAGAGGTGAGACAAAGGTAGGGTAGCCACAGCAGCAGGTTAAGAGAAGGCACAGTTGTGTGAAGAAAAGGGAGCCGCCTGGGAGCTGCTGGCGTCAAGATGCAAGACAAGTGTGGGCCACCTTGTGACGATTGGTGGGGGACCAGTAGAGCGCAGACAAGGGATGCGCAGAGGAGTGGCAAAAGAAAATGATGAAGGCGTTGAGCTGGCCGTGTGAGAGCCAGTGAAAGCACTGGCGGGTCTGAAAGGAGACGACGCCAAGGGTACGAGGGGACAGGCACAGAGAGTGTGAGAGGCCTTGTTGGGTAACTGTGCAAAAGCCAGAGGCAAAGAGAGAGAGAGCCTGGTGATTGGCGCAGCAAAGAGCAGCAGAGAAGGCAGCTGCAGGTAACCGCGTGAGAAGGGAGCCGTGGTGGCAAGACTGAGAATAGTGTACGTGTGATGTGGCTTTGGCTGGTGGCTTTGGCTAGATGCAATGAGGAAGTGATGCTGCGTTGAGTAGTGGTTCGTGGTGCAAGGGATTGTGCAAGGCTCTGGTGGTTGGTGAAGCTGCTGGTCACGACATACAGAGAGTGGGAGCTGCTGAGAAGAAAGTTAGCTGGTGTGGGCGCTTTCTAGTGAGAGTAGCTGGTCTTGTGTGGGCGATGATTGCAGGCAGTGCGTGGATGCTGACCAGAGAGAGAGCCTTGGTTTTTTGAGCGTGTTGGATGCAGAGGAGGTGCTGATGTGTGGGCTAGAGACAGTGGGACTCGCCTACGACATTGGCAGGTAGCAGCTGGGGACAGAGAGTAGCCGAGCTAGAGAGAAAGTGAAGAAGGGTTGCTGGTGTGGGCGCCCTCTGGAGATTACAGAGATCGGGAGACAGAGGCTCGGTTGTCAGATGCAAGGGTGTATTCCCTTGGCAGTAAATCCTGGCCAGAGTCCTGGTCTTTGGTGTATTTGCTGAGTTTGTACATGGTTGGTGCTGTATATGTTTTTTGTTGAATAATCATCTTTTATTTGGGGTTTGAGCTGTCCTTATGGTGTGGGTGGGTGGTGAATGGTGAGAGAGTGTTCCAGCCGGTGGCTGGTGGTCCCCCGTTTGGGTGAGTGTTTCCAAGTTTGCAAGGTGGAAGGGCTATAGAGGCAGGTTCTTTCTTCTTTCTTTCACCTCACACCATCATTACTGCTTGATGCATAATTTCCACCATGTTGTGCATAGTGCCCACCATGTTGTGCTCTACCCCCTCTCAAATCATTTTGTTTGCGGAAACAATCACGTGCCATATGACCAAATTTCCCACAGTAATGGCATTCCACATTTTGCATAGATGTTTGTTGGCCTTGCAACGTCCTCTACCACGAGGATTACCTTTGTCTCTTTGAGGTGTATATCCACGACCACCTCTAGCACCATATGTAGGCTGAAAATTCTGTTGTGGTGACCTGTCCTGCCATCCATGACCATTACCATGGCCACGTGATGCAAATCTCCCCCTGCCTCTAAATCCTCTTTGTGAATAGAAAGCCTGATTTCTGCCATTATCATCATGGTGGCTAGTAGATGCATCATGAAAAGAATCACTGAGTTTGATTTCCTCAACAATCAAGAGTGAAACCAACTCATCAAAATCTGGTAAACCTGTACTCCGAACCGAGATGGATGTATCCAAATGACTTATATTCCTCCTTGCCAAGACCATGCAAGGTAATGTCTACCAAATCATCATCAGGCATGGGGGCATTGATTGTTGCCAATGCATTTGCATACTTCTTTATCTCTTGTACATAATCATGGATGCTCCTTCTATTCCGTTTCACATTATGGATCTATTGTCTCGCAACTAAGACTTGCAAGCACTAGTGTCTGTAGTGTCAAACAGCTTTACCAATGTTGGGATTCTCAGCATCATGTATATGTATGAGTATAGCATCCGAGATACATATAGACTGATAATGCAAAACTTTGTATGCTCTTTCTGACCATTGCTTATGAGCTATAACGTGCTGCGTGCTGCTGTGTAGGTTGTCGGGGTAGTTTCGGCTCTAGCTCCACACCTGTAATAAGATTCCAAAAACCTTTTCCCTTCAGAAAACTTTTGATCCTGTACTTCCATGCCTGGAAGTTCTTCCTATCCAATTTTTCACCCACAATTTGTATTGGATTATCCAACATATTTGCTCAATGCAAATGTACCTTCCACACATGTCCAAATCTATAAACGAGCCTTCCTCAGCTCAACCAGACTCTAATAAGTGTTCCAGGTACTCCAAAGTACTCAACAAACTTCAATTTTGATGTAGAAAATCAAACTGATAGCATCCGCCGAAATGAACTGGCTTACACAGTCCAAGGTACCCTGTTTTGGCGTGCTTTCCAAGGCTTCAAATTGCAGTGTAGTGGTTCAATCAAGTGTGGATAACTTTCATTGACACCTAAACAAGCTCAATGTTGCATATCAACACCAACTGAGGTGCTTACATACCAATTTTGTCAAACCCCCTTCTCTGTTTTGAGAAAAACCAAAAAAACCCAGTAAAACCAGTAGTAGAATTGCTCTAATTTCTTTAATGCTTGTCCAAATTGAGAGACCAGGCATTCATTAGCTTAGCAATGATGTCCATTAACTCCATGTAAAAGGAATTAAGCCAATTATTTAAGATGAGAGAGTAATTAGTCGATTAATCACACTCTATTTCACTAATGACAGTAGACAGCCTGTTTAATCAGCTCATTTCCAGCTCCATAGATCATAATTACTCCAACCAATCATATAGCAACCTCCTTGAGTTTTTGTATTACCCAACTACTATGCCAATTTTGGATTTAATCAACCACACAAGTGGAATTTGGCCTCCACTTATCAAAAGTCAATGAAAAATACTCTGTTTCTGTTGTAGATCTGCGCCGCTTGCTCTTGAGGGAATTTGGGCTAATTGTATTGATAATTGATAGCATATATGATTGCCTAACACACCAAGGCATGTGTGTAACCCATCAATTGATTGAATTTTTCCCAAAACTTGGTTTAATTTCATCCACCAAGTGATTCTTTTTTTCTGTTTTGTGAGAGCTTCAAAACCAGTAATTTTCAATCACTCAAATGCATCATATTTGCTCCAAATTCAGTGTAGGGCTTGCACATGAGTTGCCAATACATTCAGCCTTGTCACATACATGTTTCTTTGCCAGATTTGCATCTATTTTTACCATACATCACCGCTTCCAAGCTCCAATGGAAAGCTTACAAAAAACCAAAATTTTCTTTTGCTTTGGGCAACCCTAATTTGCTTTGTTTGTGCTTGAATCACCTGCAATCTGCTCAAGGGTGTTTAGTAGTCCTTACCCAGTAGGCCAAGCTCTGAGATCTGATAGAAATTGGTGTGCTCCAAGATTCACAGCATCAATGGGCAAGCTTCACAGCTTCTTCTCCCTCTTCTCTCACTCACTCAACCCTAATAGAGAGAACCAGGCTCTTATAACATGATGAAAAACAAGTAGAGGGAGAGGGGACACACACAGGAGAAAACCCTAATGTATATTGCAAACCCTAACCATAGAGGGAAGCCATCTCCCTTCTCACACAATGCATAAAGCCATAATCCATAATACACAACTCACACTATGTGTTGTGTCCACACACTACTAACACTAGCTAATGTCCACACACTATGACCAGCTGGACGCGGTCATTTATGTCTCACACATGTTCCTAGCTAACATGCCAGCACATAGCACAGCTGGCACATGCTGACATCGAGCTTGAATCTCAACACTGCTGTGACTTGGAGCAGCAAGAAGCAGCCACCTACGGTTGCTCTATCCAGTACACAGAGGCCAAGTACAGAGGTGCTGCTATGGCAGCATGTGAGGTAGCTTGGTTGAGAAAGCTACTTGTTGCAGATTTGGGTCTATCAGTGGATAGACAAGTTGTCATTTTTGGTGACAACATTAGTAGTATACAATTGGCTAGGAACCCAATTTTTCATGCTCGCACAAAGAATATAGAGGTCCACTACCATTTTGTCAGAGAGAAGGTTTTGGCAGGAGACGTTGACCTTGTTTATGTTAGCACACAAGATCAGGTTGCTGACATCTTCACCAAAGCATTGGGTACACAGAAGCTCCGCAGATTCAGGGCTTTGCTAAGATGGAGTTGAGCTCGAGGGTGAGTGTTGAGATATCGAGCTCATCTAGTGAGGCGGTGGACACTAATGACTTGGTGAGATCATGGGTGATATGCAGCCAGTGGGATGACAGGCTATGTGACAGCCATTCTAGAGACTGGCATAGTTATAGCACCAACTCATTTAGTTGGGTTCACACTATAGAGAACCCTAGTATGTATTTGGTTGAGTATCTTTTCATATTGTGTGTACTCTTATCTTTGTATATGGTGTGTTGAGTGTCGTGTGAAGAAGAAGAAGATTTTCAGCCTCTCTTTTAGGGTTTTGTGAGTGTGTGTGTACTTGCAAGAGCTCAAGCTCTCTTCTCCCCTGCATCTTTTCAAGGACCAAGTGAACGATGTAAGGAAATCTTGCCCATTCAAAGCTTTGAAAGTACTCATCCCAATGCTTCGATGATAAGAAGCATTGTAAGCATATTCGACCAAATGCAAATGGCTTAACCACTTCTTGGGTTCCCTGTTGTTGTAGCATGACCGAAGGATATCTTCTATTACTTGGTTCACTCTTTCAGTCTCGCCATCTATTTTCGGGTGATAGGCTGTGTTGGGATCCAAGAAAGTTCCTACTACTTCGAAGAATGTAGTCCAGAATTTCGATGTGAATTTGGGATCTCTGTCACTTACTATCCTCCTGGGGGGTAAGCCATGCAATCTGAAGATCTCTTTAAGGAAAACTTAGGCAACATCCACTGCAGTGTATGTTTCTTTCACTAGAATCAGATGGACAACTACCACAAAAATGGACAACTTTGGTTAGCCTGTCAACTGCCACAAAAATGGACAGCTGCAGTGTATGTTTCTTTCACTAGAATCAGATGGACAACTTTGGTTAGCCTGTCAACTACCACAAAAATGGAGTTGTAACCTGATTGCATTGAAGGTAATCCAATGACAAAGTCCATACTGATACATTCCCACTTCATATGTGGAATGTCTAGAGGCTACAGTTTCCCTGGCATCTTGACTCTCTCTGCCTTGACTCTCTGACACATTAAGCATTTTCGCACATGATCAAGTACATCCTTTTTGAGTCGTGGCCAGAAGAAGCTTTTCTTCATAGACATATAGGTTTTTATAAACCCTGGGATGTCCAGCTACTATCAGGCTATCATGGGCTTCTCTCAAAATTTTTCCCTTTATTCCCTCATCATTGGGGATACATAGCCGATTATTATAATACATTGGGGATACATAGCTGATTATTATAATACATGCATCCTTCATCCAATTTGTACCCAAGAACTTGACTCATTTCCTGAGGAGTCTTGCTTTCCTGCATTAAAAGGGTAGCAATAGGGGCAAAGAATTTGTCCTGTGCATGATTTTCTCCTTTGCTTCATTGATCAATGGATTTGACACCATTGTAATTGCAAGTAAGGAGGCTTTTCTGCTGAGTGCATCTACCACCACATTTTCTTTCCCCGGCCGATACTTGCTTTCAAAATCAAATTCCTGCAGGGTCTGCATCCATCTTTTTTAACGCATGTTGAGATCCCTATGGGTGAAGATCCACTTCAGACTTTGATGATCTGTCATCAATGTGAACCTTTGTCCCAAGAGATAGTCTCCATAACTTCAAAGCATAAACTACTGAGAGTAACTCCAAGTCATGGATGGCATAATTTCTCTCATGTTTTTTGAGTTTTCTGGATTCATAGGTCACTGCATGACTTTCCTGCATAATAGCACCGCCTAAGGCAAACCCTTTGGCATCAGTAAAACTACCTCAAAGGGTTTGGTAAAATCTGGCAACTTAAGGACAGGGTTGGTTATTAAGGCTGTCTTCAGTTTATCAAAGGCACTCTAACACATTGCAGTCCACTGAAAAAGTGTACGATGCTATCTGAGCATACCTAGGTATAAAGATCCTATACTATCCATGTTGAGATTCAAGCTCGATGTCAGTGTGAGCCAGCTATGCTATGTGCTGGTCATAGTGTGTGGACATTAGCTAGGGTTAGATGTGTGTGGACACAACTCATAGTGTTGTGTGTATTATGGATTATGGCATTATGCTTTGTGTGAGAGTGGAGATGGCTTCCCTCTATGGTTAGGGTTTGTAATATACATTAGGGTTTGCTTTTGTGTGTGTGTCTCCTCCCCCTCTACCGTTCTTTCAACATGGTATCAGAGCCTTGTGCTGTTTATTAGGGTTTATGAGTGAGTGAGAGAAGAGGGAGAAGAAGCTGTGAAGAGAAGCTGTGAAGCTTGCCATTGGAGCTGTGAAGCTTGGAGCACACCAACTACTATCAGATCTGAGAGCTTGGCCTACCGGGTAAGGTCTTCTAAACATCCTTGAGCGGATTGCAGGTGATACAGGCAAAAACAAAGCAAGTTAGAGCAAATCAAAGCAAAGAAAAATTTGGTTTTTTGAAAGCTTTCCATTAAAGCTTGGCAACACTGATGTATGGTGGAAATACATGTAAATCTGGCAAAAGACACATGTATCTGACAATGAGAGATGTATTGGAAACTCCTATGCAAGCCCTAAACTCATTTTGGAGCAATTTGGATGCATATGAATGTATGGAAATTTTTGGTTTTTGAGCTCTCACAAAACAGAGAAAAGGAGGTGAAGATTTGATGCATTTGGAGCGTGTTTTTGGCTAAAATCCAACCATTGATTGGTTGCACACATACCTAGGTGTCTTGGGCACTTGTAGACATCATCAATTAATAGTATAACAACTCCCAAATCCCTCAAATGCAGGCGGCGCAGACTGCACAGAGAAAACAGAGAAAATTTTGACTATTTTGCAAAGTGGAGGATCAAATTTCACCTTGGTGCTTGATATATTCCACAATTGATTTAGCAATTGGTTGCTACACAAATAGAGAAGAGGGATATGTGATTGGTTTGATCAATTATCATCAATTGAGCTGGGAATGAGCTGATTAAACAGGCTGTCCACTGGTTGCAGAGAAACAGAGCAATTTTAATTGAGCAATTAATCTTTGGTCTTAAACAATTGGATAAATTCCTCTTACATGGAGTTGATGGACACTATTGCTAAACTAATGAATGCCTGGTTGCTCAATTTGGACAAATATTGAAGAAATAAGAGCCATTTTACTACTGGTTTTTTTGGTTTTTTTGGTTTTTCCCAAAACAAAGAAAGGGGTTTTCAAAAATTGATATGTACACATGTCAGATGGTGTTGATACTCTACATTGAGGTTGTTTAGGTGTCAATGCAAGTTGTCCATACTTGATTGCACCACTACATTGTGATTTGGAGCCATGGAAGCGTATCAAAGCAGGGTGTCTCGGACTGTGTGAGTCAGTTCATCTTGGATGCATACAGGTTGATTTTTGACATCAAATTTGAAGATTTGTGGTTACTTTGGAGTATCTGGAACACTCATTGGAGTGTGGTTGAGCTGAGGAAGGCTTGGTTACAGATTTGGACGAGTGCAGAAGGTGCACATTAAGCAAACATGTCGGATAATCCAGTATAGATTGTTGGTGAAAAGCTGGATAGGAAGAACTTCCAGGCATGGAAGTACAGGATAAAAAGTTTCTTGAAAGGAAAAGGGTTTTGGAATCTCATTACAGGTGCTGAGCCAGAGCCTGAGCTACCTCGACAACCTACACAGCAGCAGGTTATTGCTCATAAGCAATGGTCAGAGAGAGCATTCAAAGTGCTACATTATCTGTCTATATGTATTTCTGATGCTATGCTCATACACATACAGGATGCTGAGAATCCCAAAGATGCATGGGATACTTTGGTAAAGATGTTTGATACAGATACGAGTGCTCGCAAGTCTCAATTGCGACAGCAGATACATAATGTGAAAAGGAATAAAAGGAGCATACATGATTATGTGCAAGAAATCAAGAAGTTTGCAGATGCATTGGCCACAATAAATGCCCCCATGCCTGATGATGATTTGGTGGATATTACCTTGCGTGGTCTTGGCAAGGAATACAAATCTTTTGATACATCTATCTCAGTGAGGAGTACAGGTTTACCAGACTTTGATGAGTTGGTTTCCCTCTTGCTTGTTGAGGAAATCAAACTCAATGATTCATTTCTGGATGCATCTACTAGCCATGATGATAATGGCAGAAATCAGGCTTTCTATTCTCAGAGAGGTTTTAGAGGCAAGGGGAGATTCACATCACGTGGACGTGGTGGTAATGGTCGTGGATGGCAGGACAGGTCATCACAGCAGAATTTTCAGCCTTCATATGGTGCTAGAGGTGGTCGTGGATATACACCTCAGAGAGGCAGAGGTAACCCCCGTGGTAGAGGATGTTGGCAAGGCCAACAAAATTCTATGCAAGATGTGGAATGCCATTACTGTGGCAAATTTGGTCATATGGCGAGAGATTGTTTCCGCAAACAGAATGATTTGAGAGGGGGTAGAGCACAACGTGGTGGTCATTATGGTGGAAATTATGCACAACATGGTGGAAACTATGCATCAAGCAGTAATGATGGCACTGCAAATCATTTGTTTGCCATGAAACATATTGTGGGATCGATGATGACAAATGCTAAGAATGATGATACTTGGTATATGGACTCTGGAGCATCAAACCATATGACATGTCATTGTGAATGGTTTGAGCATATGAAGCCTATGGATGTGAAAGGCTATGTGGAGACAGGTGATGATACCCAGCATGTCATTACACATGTTGGAAGTGTACCATTGGTTATGCACAATGGTCAGACAAAGTCTATGTCAGATGTATTGTACATGCCTTCTATCACAAAGAGCTTGTCAGTTGGTCAAATGGTGGAACAGGGATTACAGGTTCGTTTCAATGAGCATGGTTGCTTCATTGAGGATTTTAAACATGGATGTAGAGTCATTGCTAAAGGCAAGAAAGAAGGTAGATTGTTTAAGCTGGATGCTGGAATTCCTGAGCTAAAATCAGCCATGTTCTCTAAAAGCAGGAATGTGGTACAGGACATTGATATGTGGCATAAGAGGATTGGACATGTCAATATACAAAGATTGAAGAACATGCAAACAAGAGGCATTGTTAGTGGATTGCCTAGATTCAAATATGATGGAAATATGCATGTTTGTGAAGCCTGTCAGTTTAGAAAGCAGGCAAGGTTGAGGTTTCTTAGAGAAGGAAATATGAGTAGCAGGCCACTTGAGATAGTACATAGTGATGTATGGGGTCCTGCACAAAACCCATCTATCAAAGGTAGTTTATACTATGTGACATTCATAGATGATTTCAGCAGGATGACATGGATATACTTTCTGAGAGAGAAGAGTGAAGTGTTGGAAAAGTTCATGGATTTCAAAGCTTTTGCAGAAAAGCAATATGGCTGTTGGATTAAATGTTTGAGGACAGATGGAGGTGGTGAATACACCTCAAGGCTTTTGAGCATTTCTTGAGGAAGCATGGAATAAGAAGACAATTGACTTGCAGGTATACACCTCAGCAGAATGGTGTGGCTGAGAGAAAGAATAGAGTCATATGTGAAGTGGCTAGGGTGATGCTCAATGAAAAGAGCATGCCAGATTACTATTGGGGCAGAAGCATGTACTATTGCAGTGTATATACTGAACAAAACACCTACAGCAGCCATTCATAGAAGCACGCCAGAGATGCGGCTTACAGGTTATAGGCCATACATTGGACACCTCAAAGTTTTTGGATGCATAGCTTATGTACATGTGCCTGATGAAAGAAGAAGGAAGTTGGATCCTAAGGCAGAGAAATGTGTATTTGTTGGATATGCACGGGATCGAAAGGCATACAAATGTTACAATCCACAAACTAGACAAGTGGTCATCTCACGAGATATGGTGTTTGATGAGCTTGCTAGTTGGTATAAAGCAAAAGATGAGGGTGTCATTGAGTCACTTGAGGCTGATGTGCCTGTGAACTTGCCACAAGCAAGTTCTAGTTCTACTTCTATGTCTGGGCCAGCAGAGCAGAGCAGAGGCTGAGAGTAGCAATGTACGTCCATGGTCAGGACGTTTGAGGCATGAGAGTGTGAGCACTGGGAGTAGTGCTATGGATAAAGTAAAGAAGAAGGTCGAAGGAATTGGAATCACAGGTTATGAGTCATCTAGTTCAGAGAGTTTGGATGAGGAGCTTGGCATACCTGTTTTATGCACAACTGGTGCTAGGCAGGATAGATATGTGCCACCACATGCTAGTGTTACAGGTGTACAGAGTGACCCGCATGCATTGCGGAGATCCCAGAGAGTCAGATATCCAGTTGATAGATTGACATATCAAGATTTTGCTATGCACTATGCATATATGACATCTATGGTGAAGCATGTGGAACCTACATGCTATACAGGGGCTATTGGAGAGCATGTATGGGAGAAAGCAATGGATGTAGAGATGGACGCATTGGTCCATAATGGCACATGGGACTTGGTTGCATTACCAAAGGACAAGAATGTTATTGGATGTAAATGGGTTTACAAAGTGAAGTGCAAATCTGATGGTTCTATTGAGAGACATAAAGCAAGATTGGTAGCAAAGGGTTATGCACAAACCCAAGGTTTGGACTATGATGAAACCTTTAGTCCAGTGGCTAAGATGGGCACAGTGAGAGCAGTCATTGCTATGGCTGCAGCTAATGGCTGGGAAATGCATCAGATGGATGTCAAGAATGCATTTTTGAATGGTGATTTACAAGAGGAAGTGTATACACCCAGAAGGGTATGTACACCCTAGATATCCCACTCATGTATGCAAATTGAAAAAGGCATTATATGGTTTGAAGCAAGCACCTCGTGCTTGGAGTGATAAGATGAGCAGATATCTTATCTCACTTGGTTTTCAGATTTCTACAGCAGATTCTTCACTCTATGTGAAGAAGACACAGCATGGGATTGTTTTACTCGTCATCTATGTGGATGACTTGATTATCATAGGTGATCATGGTGCAGATGTGATGCATGTCAAGAAAGCTTTGAGTGGGCAATTTGACATGAAAGACCTTGGTGAGTTTAGATACTTTCTTGGAATAGAAGTGGTCAAAGATCATGCAGGTACATGGTTAGTACAGCGCCAATATGCATTGGATATGTTGGCAAAGTATGGCATGACAGGGTGTAAGCCTATGAGTACACCTTTGGAGCAAAATGTGAAGTTATGGGCTGATTATGGTGAGGAGCTTGATGATCCATCTATGTACAGAAAGATGGTTGGTAGTCTCATTTACATGACTATCACACGCCCGGATTTGAGTTATGCTGTGGGGCTAGTAAGCCAGTTTATGCAGAGCCCCAGAAAACCACATTTGGATGTAGTAAGATGCATCATGAGATATGTGAAGACCACTGCACATTATGGTCTACTTTATGAGAGTGGTAAAAGCTTAGACATACATGGCTACACAGATGCTGATTGGGCAGGTAGCGCATATGACAGGAGGTCTTCTAGTGGATATGCTTTTACACTTGGAAGTGCCGTGGTGAGTTGGAGTATCAAGAAGCAACCTACAGTTGCTTTATCTAGTACAGAGGCTGAATACAGGGGTGCAGCCATTGCTACTTAGGCAGTATGGTTAAAGGGTCTCTTGGTAGATTTATGTGAGCCTATTGATGGCAAAGTTGTCATTCATTGTGACAACATGAGCAGTATACAGTTGGCCAAGAATCCAGTGTTTCATGCGAGGACCAAACACATAGAGGTCCATTATCATTTTGTCAGAGAGAAGGTGCTGGATGGTACAGTTGATCTTCAGTATGTGAAGACTGATGAGCAGGTGGCAGACATCTTTATGAAGCCACTTAGCAGGGAGAAATTTGAGTACTTTCGTACTATGTTGGGAGTACATGGGATGAGCTTGAGGGGGAGTGTTGAGAGTCTTGATATCCCAAGCTCATCTACATCTTCATCGTGTTGAAAGAATGGTAGAGGGGGAGGAGACACACACACAGGAGCAAACCCTAATGTATATTGCAAACCCTAACCATAGAGGGAAGCCATCTCCACTGTCACACAAAGCATAATGCCATAAACCATAATCCACACAACACACAATGAGTTGTGTCCACACTCATCTAACCCTAGCTAATGTCCACACACTATGACCAGCTGGACACGCGGTCATTTATGTCTCACACATGGTCCTACCTAATCTGCCAGCACATAGCATAGCTGGCTCACATTGACATCGAGCTTGAATCTCAACAGCCCCTCTCAAGCTCATGATGTACTTCCGATGAAGATGTAGATGAGCTTGGGATATCAAGACTCTCAACACTTCCCCTCAAGCTCATCCCATGTACTCCCAACATAGTCCGGAAGTACTCAAACTTCTCTCTGCTAAGTGGCTTTGTGAAGATATCAGCCACTTGCTCATCAGTCTTCACATACTGAAGATCAACTGTACCATCTAGCACCTTCTCTCTGAGAAAGTGATAATGGACCTCTATGTGTTTGGTCCTCACATGAAATACTGGATTCTTGGCCAACTGTATACTGCTCATGTTGTCACAATGAATGACAACTTTGCCATCAATAGGCTCACATAAATCTGCCAAGAGACCCTTTAACCATACTGCCTCACAAGTAGCAATGGCTGCACCCCTGTACTCAGCCTCTGTACTGGATAAAGCAAATGTAGGTTGCTTTTTGCTACTCCAACTCACCACGGCACTTCCAAGTGTAAAAGCATATCCACTAGTAGACCTCCTGTCATATGCTGCCCAATCAGCATCTGTGTAGCCATGTATGTCCAAGCGTTTACCACTCTCATAAAATAAACCAAAATGTGCTGTGGTCTTCACATATCTCATGATGCATCTCACTGCATCCAAATGTGGTTTTCTGGGGCTCTGCATAAACTGGCTTACTAGCCCCACAGCATAACTCAAATCCGGGCGTGTGATAGTCATATATATGAGACTACCAACCATCTTCCTGTACATAGAAGGATCATCCAATTCCTCGCCATAATCAGCCCGCAACTTCACATTTTGCTCCAATGGTGTACTCATAGGCTTACACCCTGTCGTCATGCCATACTTTGCCAACATATCCAATGCAAGTTCTTGGCTCTTGGGAGCAGTAGAGTAATAGTGCATAAAACACTATAAAGCTTCAACAAAGGGGGAGGCTTCTATTTAAAGGAAAAAGTGAGCTTCTAACCAAGCAAGCTGATTCTAGAATTTTCTAGATTAGTTTGGTCAATTTTTGACCATTTTTAGGTCAGTTTAGCTTACTTTTTGGAACTAGACTTGAACTAGGAGAGAGGAGAGATGAAATATCTCAATTTTTGATCATTTTAAACTCCACCACACATGTGAAGTAGGCGCCTCCTTCATGAGGGGGGAATTCCCATTGTGAGGTGTCAAAAATCCATTTTTTTAGTAAATCCTTTGGTCCTTAGTCCACTCTTCACCTTATGTGAGTATTTACTCATTCTTGCGGGGGGGATTTTCTTTATTTCTTCCATTTATCTTCTCCACACATTTGGATGAATCTGATTGGCCCCTCAAAACCTTAATTTAAAAATTTTCAAAAATTTGGATCCCTAGGATAAGGCCTCTTGAACAGATATACTTGATTTCTAATGCACCTTCTTTCTGAACTTCTGTTTCGGGGGAACTTATTTTAATAAGAAGAGATATTTTTCCATCCAAAAATATTCAAAATCTGAATAATCTCTCTCTAGAATATTTTCTCTCTCTAAGCCAAAATAGGTAGAAGCAAGATCTTTTATATTTCTGCAGAGGGGATTGATTACAGGGGAAGATACTGGACATCCTGAGAGATGGGGAGGAATCTTACATTCTACCCCACTTAAAACACGCGAGATGTCCTCATCTTGCAAAACTAGAGGAGAATTCTTTTCCTTAAGATCCAATTGATTCTAGGTTCCTTATAGTCTAGAGAACCCAACAGAATCCTGGGATAAAGATCCCTTATATAAAACTCATCATTAGATAACAATTCACTCAGATCATAACATTCAAATCCTTATCACAATAATGGTCCATTAGACCGAGATTTCTATCTGAAGAGTCCGCCATGGAAATTTTTAATTTTACAGATTTTTAATTTGACACCCCCTTAACTTAATCCGCTAGGTTAAGTGTTAACAGCAGTAATCTGCCAGCACAATCCGCTAATCTCATAGTGATTTGCTGAAGTCATTAACGTCATTCCAGCTCTACGAACATTATCACAGGGACTCGTCCCATTCATCCTTATTGTGGTTTTGCTTAGTTATTACAACCATTTGAATTCATCATTTAGATAGTATTAATGCTTACAATTTCAAGTCTTTGATTTACTCGTATATATTGCCAATTAAGTGGTACAGTTATACCCTCCGTGTATACGGGTAGTCATGGTCCTTGGAACTATAAGGTAAATACCATCATGTCTAGGTCTCAAGCAAGTCATGGATTCCATACAATTGCGGTACTTCCATCTGAAGACCCAATTACCAATTTACGAATTTCAGTTTTAATATCAATTTGTATGAATTTTATCACACAATTACAACCCTTTACTGCTTCTTCATAAATTTTTGACATTCTTGGCTTCTCGGTTGATCCTCATTAGCTAATTTGCTCTGATACCAGCTGTAGGATCCCTGATCCCACTGCACATTGAAATTGGGGTGCTAGCAGTGGAAGTAGCACTTCTTGCATGGGGCAGGGTCCCACACTCGGGGCCTTGCCCACGGATATCCAGACAAGAGACTAATCCAATGATTCTTCCAAAACCGAACTCGAAAAAACTTCCCTTGCCCGGAAAGCACGGGCGATTCCTCCAGGATAACTTTTCTCTAACGTAGTCAAAAGCCTAAAACACCATATTCGTGAGTTTGGGAATCTCCCAAGTCCCATTTTTGTAATACTAAAAAGGTGGGACCCGATTAACATGTCTATAAGTTTCTCAAAACCCTATCATGTGACCTATCATTGGAAAGCGCTTGAAAAGAGGGATCTATTAAGCTTTAAAGCGCACAATTTGGAGTAATGGTGTTCAAGTTATGGCAAATCCAAAGTTTTGACCACGTGTCCCAAACTTATGGGAAATTCCCATATTCCCCAATATGGTGTTCTGAACTAAGTGAACCGATCTGACCGACCCATAAGTCCCATAATCAGATCATCAAGGAAAAGATTGTACTTGGATCAGAGACCAACGCTTTTTTCCTCATTGAGAGGCACAGCCATTAATTCTTTTCCATAGAACAATTTTTATCTAGGATTTACCTCATCTAACGTACTATACAGAAATTGAGTCTCGATTTACGGATCCATCAGTCCAGCCTAACCCCATCAGTCCAGCCGAACCCCATCCAGTCCCATGGGTTAACCAACCACCCAACCACTGTAGTGATGGGATCCAATTAGGAATTTCGGTTAGATTTTATCCCAGGTACTAGGGAAAAGAGTTGCCAAGTCCCCTAGCAGGATATTCATGCAAACATAAAGCTAGTCACACCACTTACACACCCAATATGAACTTGCCTTTTGCACAGATTTAACAATCTTTAAAACAATCATTTAATGAAACCATAGTGTTACTGATCATAATCCTCTAATTATCCAGATGGAGTCTCTGTTGAAGATCAGCAAGATCAACCCAACAGATCCATATAAAAGAGCCATGAACTCATCCGTTGAGGACCAGCAAGGTCAATCAACCAGATCCATGCCCGAATTCAGAAAATAACTCTTACTCTCTGTTCCAATATCTTCCCTGATGTACTTGTGGGTATCTTCGGTGACCCAAAGCCCGAGAACCGTATGGTCAGCATCCTCTAGGATCGTTCTCAGGTCACCTAGCGCTTCACTTGTAGACCGCTTCCTTGGTCCCTCATCCACTATACCGGAAGCTCACCATTTAAATCAAACAGAGGCTGGTCAAGACCTCGGCCTTGCTATGCGAGATGTCCTCCGTTGACTCTCCATCAGCAGTTGCAACTTTAACAAATAGGTCTCTCTACGACCTCATTCACAAGACGGTCAAAATGCTTCCCCAGCATTCTTGACATAAAACAGTCATTTAAAAAGAGATTTCACATACAATTATTGTTCCATACATCCATCCACATCAATCCACATGTCAATTCACATCATCCATACATCCATCCACATCAATCCACATTAACTACACATCAATCCATATCATTCACATCATTCCACATCATTCATATATCCATCCACATCATTCATACATCCATCCACATCAATTCACATCATTCACTCATCATACACACACCAATCCACATCAATTTATATCATCCGCTCATCAATCCACATCATTCACATCAACCCACATCATTCATACATCCATCCACATCAATCCGCATTATCCACACAATTTCATAAGTATTCCCATTCTCATCTAATCAACTTTTTCTACCTCAACACTTAATTCCTCGGATCTCATCCACTTGCATCTACCCATACATCTCATCCACTTGTATCTACCCATACATCTCATCACTTTAACATCTATCCAATTTACATCGCATCTTATCACATCCATTTCACATCATATCACATTCATTCACATCCTATATCATTCATTCACATCCTGATTCACAGGTTATCACATTCATTTACATCCCTTATCATTCATTCACATCCTGATTCACATGCTAACACATTCATTCACATCCCATATCATTCATTCATATCTATCCAATTTACTTCCATCTCATCGCCTCTATCCTTGTTCATATCCATCACATTCACATCCACATATATTCTTCCACATACATCCACATCCATACTTATCACATACACATCCATATCTATCCTTCCACATACATCCACATCCACATCCATCTTTTCACTTACATACATCCATATCCATTATTTCTCATACATCCACTTCCATTCTTTCTCGTACATCCACATCCATTCTTTCTTATACATCCACTTCCATTCTTAACATACATCCACTTCTATTCTTCACATACATCCACATCCATCCATCCATTCATTCCCATCTATCTGATTCACATTACTTCTCATTACATCTATTCACCTCACATTCTCATCACTCCTATTCTCATCGCATCCATCCATCCATCCATTCATTCCCATCTATCTGATTCGCATCCCATATCATCACATCTATTTACCTCTCATTCTCGTCACATCTATTCATCCATTCATTCTCATCTATTTGATTCACATCAGATCTCATCACATCTATTTACCTCTCATTCTCATCACTTCTATTCTCATCCTCATAACTATCCATCCATTCATTCCCATCTATCTGATTCGCATCACATCTCATCACATCTATTTACGCATAATTTCAATTTTAAGATTAACACTTTCGAAATAAAAAAAATTCTTTTATACATCTTTCGATGCATAAATTCAATTTTAATGAGAAAAACTCTTCTGAATAAAAAATTAATTTCTTTATGCATCTTTCTATGCATAAAATGAAAATTGATGAGAATAACTCTTTTGGAATAAAAATAAATTCTTTATGCATCTATTTATGCATAAAATCAAAATTGATGAGAATAACTTTTTTGAATTTAAAAAAATTTCTTTATGCATCTTTCTATGCATAAAATCAAAATTGATGAGAATAACTCTTTTGAAATAAAACAAAAATTCTTTATGCATCTTTCTATGCATAAAATGAAAATTGATGAGAATAACTCTTTTGGAATAAAAATAAATTCTTTATGCATCTATTTATGCATAAAATCAAAATTGATGAGAATAACTTTTTTGAATTTAAAAAAATTTCTTTATGCATCTTTCTATGCATAAAATCAAAATTGATGAGAATAACTCTTTTGAAATAAAACAAAAATTCTTTATGCATCTTTCTATGCATAAAATGAAAATTGATGAGAATAACTCTTTTGAATTAAAAATAAATTTCTTTATGCATCTTTTTTTTACATAAAATCAAAATTGATGAGAATAACTCTTTTGAAATAAAAATAAAGTTCTTTATGCATCTTCCTATGCATAAAATGAAAATTGATGAAAATAACTCTTTTGAAATAAAAATAAATCTCTTTATGCATCTTCCTATGCATAAAATGAAAATTGATGAAAATAACTCTTTTGAAATAAATATAAATCTCTTTATGCATCTTCCTATGCATAAAATAAAAATTGATGAAAATAAATCTTTTGAAAAGAAAAAATATTTATGCATCTTCCTATGCATAAAATGAAAATTGATGAAAATAACTCTTTTGAAATAAAAATAAATTTCTTTATGCATCTTTCTATGCATAAAATCAAAATTGATAAGAATAACTCTTTTAAAATAAAAATATATTTCTTTATGCATCTTTCTGTGCATAAAATAAAAATTAATGAAAGTAACTCTTTTGAAATAAAAATAAATTTCTTTATGCATCTTCCTATGCATAAAATGAAAATTACACTTTTAGAATACACAATTGGTGGAGATTACTCTTTTTGGATAATAAAAGATAAAACTTATTTCACCAGTTTTTAGAAAATTTTGCCATAACCTCCTATGGCTGATATTTTTTTCAATTTTTCCTAACTTAAAATTACTTAAAAATTATCCCCAATTGGTTTTAAGCACTTTAAACTAATCAAATTTCACTTTTAAAAGAGAAACAATATGAAAAGTTTAATTCCAACAGTTAGATTACTTAACTAGGATAAAGAAGGGTTGAATTTAAGAAGAAGAGAGGGGGAAAGCCTTTCCAATAAGGGATTGCATCTATTTATCATTTTAAGATAACAAACAATTTAGAAAACCATTGAAAGAATAAGAAAAAGTAAGATTTCTTACTTACATGAAATTTTTGGAGCTTTCTTTTGGCTTGATGGTTTGAGGGATCTACTCTTGTTTGGAACAAGAGTGGCCACCAGTTCTTTAGAAGAGGGAATGGTCAAAAACTAGTGAATTATTAAGAAATTCACAGTTCTTGGCTCTTGGGAGGAGTAGAGTAACAGTGCATAAAACACTATTAAGCTTCAACAAAGGGGGAGGCTTCTATTTAAAGGAAAAAGCAAGCTTCTAACCAGGCAAACTGATTCTAGAATTTTCCAAATCAGTTTGGTCAATTTTTGACCATTTTTAGGTCAGTTTAGCTTACTTTTTGGAACTAGACTTGAATTAGGAGAGAGGAGAGACGAAATATCTCAATTTTTGATAATTTTAAACTCCACCACACATGTGAAGTAGGCGCCTCCTTCATGAGGGGGGAATTCCCATTGTGAGGTGTCAAAAATCCATTTTTTTAGTAAATCCTTTGGTCCTTAGTCCACTCTTCACCTTATGTGAGTATTTACTCATTCTTGCGGGGGGGATTTTCTTTATTTCTTCCATTTATCTTCTCCACACATTTGGATGAATCTGATTGGCCCCTCAAAATCTTAATTTAAATTTTTTTAAAAATTTGGACCCCTAGGATAAGGCCTCTTGAACAGATTATACTTGATTTCTAATGCACCTTCTGAAAATCTTTTTGAATTTCTATTTTGGGGAACTTATTTTAATAAGAAGAGATACTTTTCCATCCAAAAATATTCAAAATCTCTCTAGAATATTTTCTCTCTCTAGGCCAAAACAGGTAGAAACAAGATCTTTTATATTTCTGAAGAGGGGATTGATTACACGAGAAGATACTGGACATCCTGAGAGACTAAGGAGGAATCTTACAGGAGTCACGTCCAAATAGGAACGACTGTGAGTGTAAATCCTAGTAAGAAGGCATATCGTAAAACAAGAAAGCACTTAACATAGACAAGGAATCAAATAGACCTGCATAGTACAAAAAATGGAGAATTTCATAGAAAAAACACTTGTATCACTAGATCAGAGGCTTAGCTCAAAGTACAATGTCGTATCGCCCTCTCAGTTGTCTTCTCTCTCTCTCTTCTCTATCTTGTGTCTATCTTATCTCTGGATAGTTCCCCTTTCTTCTTTACATCTGCCCAAGTACTACCCGTTTGGCAAGATTCAATTCAAGGTTGTTACAAGAAAGAAGATTCATGTCCCGAGAGTTTGTTGACCAATAGATATAATGGGTGGCGAGGCTAGGTGCCGGCCCTAATGGGTAGATGACCCCCCTCCAACACTTGACAATCACAGTGAACGCTGTGCTAGCAATAGCCCACTTCTTTCCTTCTTGTTGCCCTCAAAACTACTTCACTTATTTGAAAATCAAAACCAAAATTTCATCTCTACAATTTGGGTTTAAACTTTAAGGTCTACTCCATCCCCCTTCATTTGGTCCTTCCTTCATGGGTGAGGCCTTCAAAGAAAAAATTTATGGGCTTGTGCTAGGCATACCTAGGCTTGTAAGCCCTCTTCTTTGCTGCTCACTCCTACATGTCCAACTCCCATGCTTTCCTCTACTTGTCGAAGCTGTACATCAATGGGCTTGGCCTATGGTACTATTTCCTAGCCCTTTCCATCATATCAATGGCCATCCCTACTGCAAAGGCATGTGGCTTTGTTTGCTCTAGGATTATGGCAACATTCTCAAACATGATATGTTTAGGCTCTCTTAGTCTTTTCCTCCCTCCTTGGCTCCACTTCCATGCGTATGGTGGTCTTCTTGTTGGTTCTGATTTGGCATGTGCCCTTTCTTCTGCCAAATGACTCCATTGGCGAGGGGATTGGCAGTCCTCTGCCCTATGCATGGGTTGTTGCCTCCTCACCCGGATCCTCGTGTGATAATATTTTGTCACTTCCCCGCATTGCTCAAGATCCTAATGAGGGGATTTTTTCTTGGCGCTGACTGTGCTGCCTGGGAACTGCTTTGCTCTTGTTTTTTTGCCTGTGACACATTTAACTAGTTCATAAATTTGATAATATCATCCCATTTAGTGTAGATAGTTGCACAGTTCTTGCCTTCTTGGCAGCCTGAATCAAGCTTTTCATGTGCGCTAGGGTTTCCTCCTTTCACATAGCTATGTTCTTTTGTGTCCTTTCTTCTTGGAGCCTTTGCTATTTTGCAGAGCTTCTTTTTTCTTACTCTCCCTTTTTGCCCAGCCTTGGAAATCCTCAACCATTTTATATTTGCCCTACACTTTAGCAGCATGGGACTTCCTCCTAGTCTCCACCTGCTCTTTTCTTTTCTTGAGTTTAGCTCTAGATGCCTTTAGCTCTTCCACGTGCGTTTTCCTTATGACATCTAGTTGATCCTATCTTTTCTTTAGATCGGCATGTGCTATTTTCAAAGCGATGTTCAACTCATTGACCATCATTTTGCCTCCTTTTTTTCTTCTGTTCTTTGCAGGGGTTGTGGATTCAATCTCCTTTTTTAGGACTTTTATTGTCAACCCATCTTGCCTTTGCTGCTACTTGTATTGAGACCGTCCAGATCTTTGATCTATGCTTTGAGAGCAGCCTCATTTCTTGCGCTCTCTTCCAACTTCTTTATGGTGGCCCACGCATGATCTTGCAGCTCATCATAGGGGACTATATCCATTGATTATCCTTTGTACAAAACTAGCTCCATCCCTATCCCCTCAGGCTACTCTTGCACCTTCTTTCCCATCACCTTTGAACTAAGTAAACCTTTTCTTCCATGTCTCTAGTTCCAGTCTAAGCTGATCATTTTGAGTTTGCAACTTCTTTTCCTTGCTGGTGTGTGCTCTGCTGGGTCCTGCCTCCATGTCTCCTTGGTTATGGGCAATAGTCTCTAGGGCTCTTCTTGTAAGGTTGTCTCCTCTCAACTTTCCTATTTTTGGATTTATGGATCCTCCATCCAGATTTTCATTTTGCTTCTAGAAGGGAACTATCTACCTGCAGGTAGGTGTGGGGGGTTGCATTGCTACTATCATTTTCTTTAGATATTCACCCCACACCTCGTTTAGGTCCTCCCCATGGTGTGTGGCTTTCCCATTGTTCCATCTTATCCGCTTCCAGCTCGTAGACTTTCGAAAACTCCTCGGCATCGAGCACTACTAGTAGGACTTCTACCTTGACTAGTTCCACTTTGTCTCTATCTGTCATGGCCTCTACACCTCTATTATGATTTTGATGTGCTCTTCTTTGATCAAGAGGATCTGGCCCTCAGCCTTGGCTTTACTTTCCTTGGCCCTGTCCATCTCTTCCTTTAGCTACCTGTTGGCCTCCTTGTTCCTGAGCAGATCCCCTTTTATAATTATCATTTCTCTTTTTATCTCTTTGTCCTCTTTCTAGAGCCTCAGATGTCTCTGCATTTCTTTCATCTTGCCTACTTCTCTCCACTTCTATTTAACTCCTCCTGCAAGCTCCTCATGGGGGCCTAGATGATTCCATCATGTTCCCTCCTGCAAGTTCCTCATGGGGGCCTAGATGATTCCATCATGTTCCCTCCTGCAAGCTCCTCATGGGGGCCTAGATGATTCCATCATGTTCCCTCACCATTGCCTATACAGTTTGGTGATCTCTTTTAGTCCATCTGCCATGCACCTTTGTAAGTAATTGAGGCATCCCTACACCTAATTTTTGTCGAAGGACTTCAGACAATTTGTAGGACGGGAGGCAGGGAGCTTAGCTTGTGCTTCCACTTCCAAGGGTTGTGCTTGTCCCAGTTGTAGGAAGGCATTCTATGTCTACAGCCTCCTACTATGCCTATTCACGATGTGGGCGCTCCAAAGCTGTTATTTTCTATTGCTCCTCCAGCTTCTAGTGTAAGTAGTGACTTGCCGATATTGATGAAGTCCTCCTTTAACTTCTTGTTGCTTTTTTCTTCTACCGTCTTCCCATTCTTGTCCTTCCTCTTTTTCTCAAACTCAAAGATTCTCTTCTTTTCGCCGAAAATTGGTTCTCCAGAGCTCCCTTTCTGCTGGGATCTTGCCTCTGTCTCCTCTCTATGCCCTGCATCTTCTTTGTTTGCTTGCCTTCTCCTTTTAACTCTCCTCCTCCTTTATAGATCCTAGTATCCTAGTTGTGCTTTAAAAAGTGTTGTTAGGTAGGGGCCGATCTTTGTCTTAGTGTTTGGGCAGGTGACCTTTAGGTTATTGTAAAGCACCTCCACCGAATACACCTTCTATAAGTATATGTCACTCCGGAAAGAGATAGAAAGACAAAGCACAATAGACAATGCAATAGATACACAATGGAGAGAATTTAAAATTCTAATTATACCAAAGAGGTACAAGTAACGGTGTTGTCCACTCGTGCTGAAAGATCCCTCCCCCCTCCGCGCAACGAATACAGGGGTGCTAGCAACGGAAGTAGCATTTCTTGCGCAGGGCAGAGCCTCTCACTCGAGGCCTCACTCCACAGATATCCCAACAAGAGACTAATCCCTCGGTTCTTCCAAAACCAAACTCGAAAAAACTTCCCTCGCCCAGTAGACACAGGCGGTAGACATAGGCAATTCCTCCATGATAATTTTATTATAATGTAGTCAAGGTCATCATTAACCAAACTGATCCAACTGAACCCGTAAGTCTCATGGTCAGATCAAGGAAAAGACTTGCACTTGGATCATAGAGTCCAACGCTTTTTTCCTCATCAAGAGGCATAGCCATTGATTCTTTTACATAGAACAAGGGTTATCCAGGATTTATTTTAACTATCGTAACTTAACAGAATTGAGTCTCATTTTAGGGATCCATCAGTCCAGCATAACCCCATCCAATCCCATGGGTTAGCCAACCACTGGAGTGATAGGATCCATTTAGAAATTTGGTTATGTTTTGCCCTGGGTACCAGGGAAAAGAGTTGCAAGGCCCCCTAGCCAGAGCTTCAAGCAAACTTCAAGATAGTCACACCACTTACACACCCAATGTGAAATTGCCTGTTTCATAGATTCAGCTGTCTTTAAAACAATCTTTTAATGAAATTGCCTGTTTTATAGATTCAACTATCTTTAAAATAATATTTTAATGAAACCATAGTATCACTGATCATAATTCTCCAAAATATCTAGCTTGAATTCTGATTTCCTCCTTCTTCGGTGTACCTATGGCATCATTGGCAACCAAAATGCTCACCACCTGTTCACTCAAGGGCCTTTTCAATAGTTCCTAGCTCATAGTACCCGGAAATATATTCACTTAAGAAAATCCAGATAGACTCTCTGTTGTTGAAGATCAGCAAGATCAACCAACAGATCCATATAAAAGAGCCATGGACTCATCCGTTGAGGACTAGCAAAGACAATCAACCATATCCATGCCCGATTTCAGAAAACAAATTTAACTCCTTATTCTATTTTCTTCCTCGACGCACGTGTGGGTATCTTCGACGACCCAGAGCCCGAGCATCGTATGGTTAGCACCCTCTAGGCTCCGTCACAGGTCACCTAGTGCTTCACTCATAGGCCGCTTTCGTGGTCCCTCATCCACCATACCAGAAGCTCACCATTTAAATAGAACCAAGGCTGGTCAAGACCTCGACCGACCGTGCTACGTGAGACGTCCTCCGTTGACTCTGTGTCATATGTTCCAATCATTCCTTCTTTGGTGTACCTATGGCATCATTGGCAACCAAAATGCTCACCACCTGTTCACTCAAGGGCCTTTTCAATAGTTCCTAGCTCATAGTACCCGGAAATATATTCACTTAAGAAAATTAAGATAGACTCTCTGTTGAAGATCAGCAAGATCAACCAACAGATCCATATAAAAGAGCCATGGACTCATCCGTTGGACTAGCAAGGACAATCAACCATATCCATGTCCGATTTCAGAAAACAACTTTAACTCCTTGTTCTATTTTCTTTCTTGATGCACGTGTGGGTATCTTCGACGACCCGCACGACCAGTGCCTCAAGTCCCTAAACTCCATAGTCCTTGACACTCTCTCTCTCTATGTGTCCAAGGCTACTATAAGTGCCTGCGACCTTGACTAAAGTGCTCACACATACATCTACCACGTGGCCTACATCATCGGTGGCTCAGAGGTGGTTTTACTTTATTGGGGCAGGTTACATTGGGTTGTGGGGTCTCTCTCTCTCTCTCTCTCTCTCTCTCTCTCTCTCTCTCTCTCTCTCTCTCTCTCTTAGAAAAGATGATCCGACTCCTACTTCCCTTGGAGCCTCCATGAAGTTTGCCGATGTCGTTCCTTCTTCACTGGGTTTGCTGTAGCAGTCTCTCGCCATGTGTCCTGGCTTTCCACATTTGTGGCAAGTGAAGGTCCTCCCTCCTACTCTGCCTCTTCCTCGTCCTCGTCCTCGAGAGAATCCTCCTCGGGTGAAGAATGCTTTTTCCTCTCCTGCTGTTGAGTCGAGCCCTTTCCTCTCTTTGCCTCTGCTCTCTTGCTCTAGTAGAGCTGCTTCTATCTCGTGTATCTTCAGTTCAGGTACATTCTTTAGTGTTGCTACAATGTTTTCATAATCTCCTTTGTCCACACTCTTCAAAAGTACAGCTAATGTTTCATCATCTTCTACCTTTTTGCCAATAGCTGTGCTTAATGCTTTTATATTTGTTCAAGTGTGTGATTAAAGGTTCACTTTCCTTCATGTCCAATTTGTAGAATTGCATTAACAGATTTATCTTGGAATTTTTTGCTTGTGTACCAAATAATTTATTGAGTTCATCCCATGCATCTTTTGCCCACTGTATCCCTGTGATATGATGAATGATTTCATCATTTAAACTGAGTGCAATAAGTCCCAATGCTTTTTCATTCCTACTCTTCCACTCATTTTCACCTCTCTCTGGGCATTCATCTCTCCCTTCAACTAATCCCCACAGATTTTTCCTCATCAGCAAATACATGGTTTTTGTCTGCCATGTATAAAACTGTTCCCCATTAAATTTGGCTATTTTCTGTGCTGAATTCATGGTGATGTGAAGGGGGTCTTACCTCTTGATCCAAATTCAAGATTCAAGGGCAGTGTCTACCCTTTTACAACTCAATCTGGTGTTTAATAGATGATTACAACAATTTTATCAGCATAAAATCACCAGAAATTACATTAAATTAAGGGTAACCAATTTGTATGGGATGGTTGGAGTATCAAACCAACTCCGATTTGAAATCTGAAGTTATAGGGATCTGTATCAGATACCTAATGGTTAATTTGAACCCTCAATTGCACCAAAATATAGTGATTAGCATTGATTAATCATTGATTAGTAAATTAATGCTCTGGTTTGTGTGCAGAAAACAGAGTATGCGGGGAGTCCAGATCTGGTGCCTTCCACTTCAAATGAGCTCAAATGCTTTCAAAGGCATCAATAGCAATGAGTCTAGTAGAGGATTAAGCCAAGAAACACAAGATTTGACCAAATAATGAAAGCTTATTCTCTGTTTCACCAAAGTCACCTGCAGATTTGATGAAGAGCTTTGATCTCAATGTAGACGTGATGAAATTGAATTCTGTCTTCACCAGCTTGTAGAGCATGCTTGATTACGCCTTGGGCTAGGAGGAATTGAAGCAATTTGACTTGATGAAGTAGCAATGGTAAAATCTGCAGAGAAAAAAGGCACCGACAAAAAACGCGAAATCTCCTGAATCCTTCGGCGGTTTGCTGCGCCGTTTCAATGGGCTTGAAGGTAGATGTGTTGGCTAGCTTGTGTTAGAAGGGCAAGACCTAATGTTGACTGTGCATGGAGAATGGAGTCCTCCACTGGCTGGGGGTGAAGGGGGAAGTGAAAAACTTACTAAAAATTTGATTTTTTGCCAATCACCTACTAATCCTAATTAATTAACTAATGGGCTCATAAACCTGGTTGATTCTAGGCATGGCTCTGATACCATGTTGAAATTTGAGCATAATGATGAGCTATGGTGGATCAAACACTAGAATCAACATAATTAATAAAGTGATTAAGAAATGATTAAGATGTAATTAGTGAAAAATAGATTAATGTAGGCATGGATACTCAAAAACCAGCAAATTCTCATTAGGGACATGCCTCAATTTATAGAGTTTACATCAAGCATCTAATCCCATTGATTTCTCCATGATTCACTCCCAGAATATCTCCACCTTTTGCCTGATTCTCTCCACCTCTTCTCTTTTCCCTGAATATCTCCCAGAATATCTCCACACTCCTAAATTCCCTCATGCTACCCATTATTCTCTCCCAGTAGATTCTTCTCACCTTTTCACAGGTTCTTTCACAATTACATCTCCTCTTTTACAGCCTCTATCCAAGAGCTTGTTCCCACACACACCCTATTCACTTGTATATTTCAACATCATTCATTCACATCTACCTAGATCCACATCACATCACATTCATCCACCTTACATCTCATCCATCCATTCACATTACATCGCATTCATTTATATTCATTCAGATCCACATCTCATCACATCACATCCATCCACATCACATCTTATCCATTCACGTCCCATCACATCCATTTACATCTCATCATATCATATTCACATCACATCACATCCATTCAGATATCATCACATCACATTCACATCCATTCACATCTCATCGCGTCCATTCAGATATCATCACATCACATTCAGATATCATCACATCACATTCACATCCATTCACATCTCATATTAATTCCAAATGCACATTAGAAGTTCATTTTGAACTTCTGTTTTAGGGGAATCCATTTTAGACACTAGGAGGTTTTTTATATACAAAGATATCTCAATTTTGGATTATCTCTCTCTCGACGTTTTCTCTCTCTAGGCCAAAACAGGGTAAAATAGATCTTTCTCCTATTTTAGAGAGGGGAATAATTTTAAGAATAGAAGGGGAGGCTCTTATACCTTTACTCCTCAAAATTTAGAGGGAGGAATCTTACACGTGCGCTCTCAAGTAGAGCTTAGATGGCGATCTAGATAGACTTTGGATGGAGAGGATGTACAAAGTTTAGAATGGGGTGGATACTCACAAGCATTGGATGCCTTAGCTCATGGCAACCATGTCCATATATAGTACTATACGCGGTGTGGTAGACATGTATACAATGAGGGCGGTTACAGTGCATAAACACGGTCATCATCACGCCCGTGTATCAAGAACGTAGTCCAACCACCGGCCCACTAATGATGGACTTGACATCGAAGGGAATATTCTAAGGAATATTCCTTATACCGGTCCTGCTAACTCTTATACCCCTGACCATCTCCTAACTATCATGAATGGTCACAATAATGACTCCATTGGCTTTTAAGTCGGGGTTCCCACTAAAGACATATGCACCATGGCTACTCCTCATAATGGGGGCCTAACAAATGTGCATTATACATCAAAGTGATACATGCTAAGAGGCGCGCATAGACTTTCTTGGACATACAATATGGCTTGTGGGTGGTGAGATTGATCATCTCCAGCACGAAGAACATATGCTTCTACCTATCCTTATCTTGAGTTCTTGTAATTTTAAATTATTTGGCCTTACCTTCCAATGGGCCAAACTCCTTGATCAGGTCTTCTTTGTTGGCTAGAATGATCTCTCCTTCTCCTTCTGCTGGTAGTTTGAAGACCTCTACCACATATATGGAATTGAACACTCTTTTCTCCCCTAATGGAAGCATGATAGTATTGGACTTCTACAGCTACTCCAACTGCTCCATGGCCTTGTAATTTTGTTATAGGATCCTCCCAGGAGGGTAGCTCAGTGAACTCCTTTAGGCCCATCCTCTCCAGCCATTTGGAATGCATGTCCACCTCCTTGTATACAGTGGAGGATAGAGGCTTGAATTCTAGAAGCATGGTTTCTGTTTTGGGAATGCAGAGGGGGGCGGCTAAGTGTGAGAAGGCGAGAAAAGTAGAGTCTAGCAGAGAGTGAATCAAGAGTGCATAGAGAATTTTTGAAATGTGATCTGGAAACTAGGCTTTCAATGAAGAAGCATTCAGTTGTTGTCTGCACCTTCCCCAAGGGTGGCCATAACTACTTCATATTCTCATGATTGCCCCAGGTCCTCCTTGCTATCTAGCCATCAATGCTATGTGCACTATTTACAAGGTTATTAATGGCCGGGGCTTTCAATGGAGAAGCATTCAGCCGTTGTTTACACCTTTCTCGAGAGTGGCCATAACGGCTTCATATTCTAATGATTGGCCCAGATCCTCCTTGCTATCTGATCATCAATTATATGCACAATATTTACAACTTTATTAATGGTTGGGCCAAGAATATGTGATGTTGACGTGACAAATTCTTTTTCACACCCATGCACCTCTTTTTGTGGAAGTAACCTTGACTTTTCCACCTACGCCATGCTGTTGCCACACCTAGCTCCTCGGTATCTATCCATACCATTACCATATTTACACATGGCAAGTCTAATTTTGCGCTATTTTCTTTACCATTTTTAATTTCTTTGGAATCTTGACTTACTTCCTCTTGGATGGATTCCGATTATGAATCATTTCTGGATTAGGATTGTGATTCCCTTCTAGACACTTTTTCCCTTCATTTGAAATCTTTCCATAATAAGGCTTCAGTTTGTACCCATTTACCAACCTCCTGAGTTTTTCACCATCCAGACTTGCTAGCTCAAACGTTCTTGTCCCTAGCTTTTTGACAATCCTGTATGGGCCCATCCATCTCATTTTCAATTTACCCGGGTGTGGTTCCATTCTTGATGTGAATTGCACAACTACGTCTCCTCCCTCGAAGATCTTGAACTTTGTGTTCCTATCCACTAATAGAAACTTTCTTCTCCTTTGCACAATTTCCAGTGTCCCAAGCACTATGCAGTCTCTTTTCATCCAGCTTCAAGAATTAATCGATCTTGTGTAACTCTGATTCTTTCGGAGAGATCCTTTCGTCCACTACTATCCTGAGACTTTGTGTCAAGAAATCCATGGGCACTACTACTTCTATTCCATACACCATGCTGAATGGTGTAAGTCTTGTTATATTCTTATAAGCCATCTTGAATGCCCATAATGCCAAGTGCAACTTTGTGTCCCAGTTGTTCCTGTTCTCATTTACTATCTTGATCAGGATTCCCTTGAGGATCTTATTGGTGGACTTTTCTTCCCCATTGGCTTGTGGGGGTAGTGTAGATTGTCGACTTCTTGTGTATTATCATGTGCTTCTCTGTCAATTTCCTGATCACTTTGTTGATGAAGTGGGTCCCTTGGTCATTAACTATCTCCATAGGGAATCCAAATCTTGTCATTATGGTTTCATAAAGAGACTTTTTTGCGAATGATGCCTTGTAGTCTCTAAGGGCCTTGGCCTCTACCCATTTTTTGCAATAATTAGTGGCCACCAAGATGTACTTGTTTCCTACCCTTTGAGCAGCTAGTTTGAATGGGCCGATGAAGTCCAAACCCCACTTCTGGAATGGCTCGAGTGGCAGGACTGGGTTATGGGGCATTCTATCTACATCACTTGGTTTCCCCAATGTCTCTCACATGTCGCACTCTTTTATGAACTTGTTTGTATCTTTTAAAGAAATTGACCACCATAGACTTGCCTATAACACCTTCCGTCCTATGACCTCTCTGAAAAAATGTCCACTGCTTATACCTTAATGCGCTTCTACTGGCAGCACAGCCTTTTGATCGTTCTTGGGAACACATCTCCTCAGAATCTGGTCGATGCCCATCTTGTAGAGCTGCCTAGCCACCACCATGAATGACACTCTCTAGAGAGTCAGCTTCTTTCTCTGATCTCTGAACATGTACTCCATAAAGAACAAGTCAGATAGGAATTGCAGCATTTCATCATACCATACTTGGGTCTAAATCCATCCAAAGAAGAGTATGTTTCATACTAGAGTTGGGTCTAAATCCATCCAAAAAAGAGTATGTTTCATACCTCACTACTACTTCTGCATCCATCAAGGAAGAATCAGTGAATGACAATGGGAATGGGTTAGATATAGTGGAAACATTCAGCTTGCAGTAGTCTATACAGACCCTCATCTTTCCATTTTTTTTTGGAATAATGACTATCGGGTGACAACCTATCCAAAGGATAGATGAACCCTACCTTAAGTAATTTGTCAATCTCTTCCTTCACCTATTTGGCATAGTTTGGGTTCATTCTATATCTGCTCTGCCTAATTGGTGTTGCATCTTCCTTTAGGTTAACTTTATGTTTATAGAAAGTGGGATCAATCCCCTTCATGTCAGAATAGTTCTAGGCAAATCAACCCTTGTAGGAATTAAGCAATTCCAAGAGTCTCTCTCTGAATTCCTAATTCAGCTTGGCAATAATTTTGACTGTCTGGGACCGCTGATCATCCCCTAGATTCACCTCTTTGAGCTCATCTTCTTGAACTCTAATATTCCTTTTCCCCTGAGCTCGGCTTCTTCTTGCTTTAGGGCCACCATGCCTTTTTCCTATTCCGCCTGCAATTCTTCCATGTTATCTTGAGTGTCCCCTTCCTCTTCATGAGTGCTTTCTTCATGCAATATCACTTCAGGATGAGCTACCAGAACTTCTAGATCATACCTTTTCACAATCCTTTCTATGTCCACTTCAAACAGTGATAGTAGTAGATCCGGATTCTCCTTCAAGATCTGCTCTTCTTCATTATCTTCTACCCCTTCTAGAGGTATTTTAGGTCCTCTGCACTCATTTGTCAGCTTGCCACATTAGCCTTTCTTTTCCTACAACTGAAATGCAGACTTTATTTTGGCCTCTCCTGATCGTGATCTTGTTTGTCTCCCAGTTATGCTTTATCCTTCTGCTCCTGAGCCACGACCTTCTTAGGAGCATGGGATATGGACATGCTTTTTTAGTCATGTTGAGAACAATAAACACAGTAGTGAAGCTACATCCTCCTACTTCTATTTGTTCTCTGATGGTTATCCTGATAGGTCAGACCCATGTGAATCTGGAACGGAGCAGGATGCATGTCAGTAATCCCTAACTTTTTAGCCAGGCTATTTAATATTATATTTACCCCTGACCCTTCATCTAGAATGACTCTTGTCATTGTCACATCTCTGATCCTCATGGTTACTTCTAGAATAGATGTATCACAGTCCTGTACTGTCTCCACATTTATTATGCATTGAGATATAGGGTGTTTCAGATCCTGCAATGGCATCTGTACCATATTTGCATTTGGCATTATAGCTTGAAGCAACTTTTGCCTATAATTGGGAGCCAGATTCAGCATTTGATCTAACGTGATGTTCAATTTCATCTTGCTCAGATCCTCCCACAAGTCATATTCCTTGCTACTTTTCTCCTCATCAAATTGGTTTGCCTTGACTTCTTTCCAGCCTTCTTTCTTTCTCTTTTTCTTCTCTTTCCTATCCCTATATTCCTCTTGTCAGTATTCCTATATGGATTCTTTCCATATTTCTTTCCTTTTCTTCTCTCAGGACGCTCCTTCTGCTCTAGGTTGTACTTGGCCCTTCAGTATCGGCTTCTTTTCTACACTAATCTCCTCTTTTTTCTTGATCAAGTTTTTCTTGTCTAGATTTTCCACAGGATACTCTCCAAGGGGAAGGCTTTCTTACATCATTCTCACCATGGTGATCTATTCACGGACCTTTTGTTGCACTGCCACCACTGTCCTTGTTTCTTCTCTGATTCCTGCTCAGCATTTCTGCCTATCTGCATTTTGACAAGTCCTTGAGATCTTGTCACACAGCCATAGCTTTTGATGACTCCTCTTGTTCTTTCCTTGCCTTATGGTCCACTTTTACCATATTAATAGCCACATCATTTCCTGCCGGGTTTTTCCCCCTTTGTGTCCTTGCCTCCTACATTTCCTATTGATGGCACTGAAATATGGGGCAATCGTTAATGTATGTGCCCTAGACCATTGCAGTAGAAGCATGCTCTCCTTGGACCAAATCTTTCACCTCCCCCAAATCTTCCACCTCCTCTTCCATATGGTCTGTGAATTTGAGGTCATGTGGCAACCGGGTTGGATGACTATCTAGGGCTTTCTGCTGCCATTCCATCACCCTTGGATTCTTGTTTCAAGTGTTATAGTAACACATCTCTACGTCCCTTCTACCGATAGTGCATACTTGTTGTGTGCCTCTTAATTGGCACTCCTCTTTTGTGTGCCCTTGTTTGTCGGACCTTGTGCACCAAACCAAACATATGGTCTGATTCCGGATCCTATGTGTCCTCTGGTAATCTTGGCTAGGGTGGCCCTTAGTTCTTCATGAACTTTCTCTACCTGCTTCTTGCCTTTCTTTTTTTGGGGCTTTCTCTCTTTGGCTTACAACTCCTGACTAGATTCTGACTATAAGGTATCTTCTTAGGAATCTAATGCTGAGGTTTCTTTCTCTTTATTCTTCCTCTTGTCCTTCTTCTTCTTCTTGGAGTCTTTGTTTTTCTTGAGGACTCCCTCACCTCTGGCTACTCTTGCCACCACTTATTTGAAGGTCAGGGCTTCTAGGTCGTATGAGGCTACTGCCATTTGGAGCTTTTTCCTCAGTCCTCTCACAAACCACTTACTCAGTGTGGCTGTAAGATCCCTGCCCCCTCCGCGCAATTGAATTTGGGGGCTAGCAGTGGAAGTAGCACTTCTTGCATGGGGCAGGGTCCCTCACTCGTGGCCTTGCCCATGGATATCCAGACAAGAGACTAATCCCTTGGTTCTTCCAAAACCAAACCCGGAAAAACTTCTCCCGCCTGGAAGCACGGGCGATTCCTCCCTTATATATTTTTACTCTAATGTAGTCAAGGTCATCATTGACCAAACTGATCCGACTGAACCTGTAAGTCACTTAGTCAGATCAAGGAAGAAACTTGCACCTGGATCATAGAGACCAACACTTTTTTCCTCATTGAGAGGCACAACCATTGATTCTTTTCCATAGAACAACTTCTATCCGGGATTTACTTCATCTATCGTACCATAACAGAATTGAGTCTCAATTTAGGGATCCATTAGTCCAGTCTAACCCCATCCAGTCCCGTGGGTTACCCAACCACTATAGTGCTGGGATCCATTTAGGAATTTAGTTAGGTTTTGTCCCAGGTACCAGGGAAAAGAGTTCCCAGGCCCCCTAGCCGGATATTCATGCAAACTTAAAGCTAGTCACACCCAACCACCCAACCACTATAGTGCTGGGATCCATTTAGGAATTTAGTTAGGTTTTTTCCCAGGTACCAGGGGAAAGAGTTCCCAGGCCCCCTAGCCGGATATTCATGTAAACTTAAAGCTAGTCACACCACTTACACACCCAATATGAAATTGCCTTTTTCACATATTGAACTGTCTTTAAAACAATCTTTTAAATGAAAGCATAGTGTCACTGATCATATTCCTCCAAAATATCCGGTTGAATCCTAATTTTCAATCATTCCTTCATTGGTGTACCTATGGCATCATTGGCAACCAGAATACTCACCACCTGTCCACTCAGGGGCCTTTCCAATAGTTCCTAGCTCATAGTACCTGGAAATATATTTACTTATAAAAATCTAGATGGAATCTCCATTGAAGATCAGCAAGATCAACCAACAGATCCATATAAAAGAGTCATGGACTCATCCATTGAGGACCAGCAAGGACAATCAACCAGATCCATGCCCAAATTCAGAAAACAACTCTTACTCCTTGTTCCAATATCTTCCCCGATGCACGTGTGGGTATCTTTGGCGACCTTAATTCGGCATTTCTTATGATTTTTAGACGAGCATGGATGAACTTTCTTCTTTCATTGTATCCATGAAAAGTTCAAAACTATCAAATGCTTATCATAGCACCGCATATGAAGGCACTTAATACATATGAGATCTTCATTTTTTGAGAATTACACATCTAGTGCCTTAGGATTGACACATCTAAAGATTATCAGGATTAACACGTCTGAGATGAGTTCAAGATCTTGGATGATCATCGTAGGGTAAAGCATCCAATGGATGGCATTCACACGTCAACTATTCAAACCTTAATGGAGTTATAATCTTAATAATTTATAATATGCAAATTAATGAGATATATCCTGAAAATTTCTCTAAACAGAGTTTCGGTCTATCCTTCTAGTCATTCAGTCTCTCACTAGTTTCTTAACTTGATCACCCTATGTTTTTCCTCAAAAGGTTTTCTCCCCAATCTTATTTCTCAAATTTATTGTACAAATATCTTGCGTGTGCACCCCCAAGATACAAGCAAAATTTCATAGGATGATTATCTCAACATGTGAGGATATTCAAATCACTTCTATTGTGAGATCCCTGTCCCCACCGCGCAAAAATTTCAGGGGTGCTAGCAGCGGAAGTAGCACTTCTTACTGGGGCAGGGTCCCACACTCGGGGCCTCGCCCATGGATATCTGGACAAGAGACTAATCAATCGGTTTTTCCAAAACCGAACCCAGAAAAACTTCCTTTGCCCGGAAAGCACGGGCGATTCCACCAGGATAACTTTTCCCTAACGTAGTCAAAAGCCTTAACTAACTGAGCTCATCTGACCGAACCCGTAAGTCCCATAGTCAGATCAGGGAAAAAGACTGTACTTGGATCATAGAGACCAACGCTTTTTTTCTCATTTGAGAGACATAGTCGTTGATTCTTTTCCATAGAACAATTTTTGTCCGAGATTTACTTCATGTATCGAACTATACAGAAATTGAGTCTCGATTTACGGATCCATCAGTCCAGCCTAACCCCATCCAGTCCCATGGGTTAGCCAACCGCCCAACCACTGTAGTGATGGGATCCAATTAGGAATTTGGTTAGGTTTTGTCCCAGGTATTAGGGAAAAGAGTTCCCAAGCCCCCTAGCCGGATGTTCATGCAAACATAAAACTAGTCACACCACTTACACACCCAATATGAAATTGCCTTTTTTCTCAGCATTAGTAACAATCCTTTAATAAAACCATTGTATCACTGATCACAATCCTCCTAAATATCCGGTTGAATTTTAATTTCCAATCATTTCTTCATCGGAGTATCTATGGCATCATTGGTAACTAGAACGCTCACCACCTATCCACTTAGGGGCCTTTTCAATAGTTCCTAGCTCATAGTACCCGGCAATATAATCACTTATAAAAATCAAGATGGAATCTCCGTTGAAGATCAGCAAGATCAACCAACAGATCCATATAAAAGAGCCATGGACTCATCCGTTGAGGACCAGCAAGGTCAATCAACCAGATCCATGCCCGATTTTAGAAAACAACTCTTACTCCTTGATTCAATATCTTCCATGACACACGTGTGGGTATCTTCGGCGACCTAGAGCCCGAGCACCGTATGGTCAGCACCCTCTAGGATCCTTCACAGGTCACCTAGCGCTTCACTCATAGGCCGCTTCCTTGGTCCCTCATCCACCGTACTACCAGAAGCTCACCATTTAAATCGAACCGAGGCTGGTCAAGACCTCGGCCGACCATGCTATGTGAGACGTCCACCGTTGACTCTCTGTCAGCTGTTGCAACTTTATCAGTTAGGTCTCCGCGACCTTAATCACAAGACGGTCAAAATGCTTCCCAGCATTCTTGACATAAACAGGTCACAAATACAGTTTCTATAATGAACTCTTGTCTTTCCACATTATCCCTCATCATCAGTCTCATCAGTCCACATTACTTATTCCACATTCCATTCAGATGTGTACTCATTCTCATCCAATCACATCATTTGCCATCTCATCACATCAGATTCATTCACATCACATATCATTTATTCACATCCCAATTCACATGTCATCACATCTCATCCATTCACTCATATCGACCTCTCATCATTTCACATACACATTCGCATTCATTATTCCACATACACATCTACATTCGTAAATCCACATCCATACATCCAATTTCACATCCGTATTCATACATATACACCCATATCCACATCCATACATCCACATCCACATTCATACATCCATATCCACATCCACATCCATACATTCATTTCAACATCTACATCCACATCCATACATCCATTTCCACATCCACATTCATACATCCATATCCACATCCAAATTCATACATCCACATCCACATTCATACATCCACATCTACATCCACATCCATACATCCATATGCACCTTCCACATTCATACATCCATATCCACATTCCACATTCATACATCCACATCCACATTCACATCCATACATCCATATCCACATTCATACATCTATATCCACATTCCACATTCATACATACACATCCATATCCACATCCATACATCCACATCCATATCCACATTCATACATCCACATCCACATCCACATCCATATATCCATATCCACATTCCACATTTATACATCCATATCCACATTCCACATTCATACATCCATATCCACATTCCACATTCATACATCCACATCCACATCCACACATCCATTTCCACTTCCACATTCATACATCCACATCCACATCCTCATTCATACATCCATATCCACATTCTACATTCACATTCACATTCACAAACATCCTCATCCATTCATCCATTTACATTTATCTGATTCATATCACTTCCATCCATCCATTTACATCCATCTCATTCATATCACTTCCATCCATCCATTTACATCTATCTGATTCCTATCACATCCATCCATCCATTTACATCCATCTCATTCATATCACTTCCATCTATCCATTTACATTTATCTGATTCATATCACTTCCATCCATCCATTTACATCTATCTGATTCATATCACTTCCATCCATTTACATCTATCTGATTCCTATCACATCTCAGCACATCTATTTATTGAATGTAAGAGAATTCTATTTTTTTTAATATAAAGATTCTTTACGCATCTAATTAGGCATAAAGACAACTTTAGTAGGAATAACACTTTTATAAAAATCCTTTTATGCATCTATTTAGGCATAAGTTTAATTTTAAGGAAAATAACACTTTCGAATTAAAAATAAACCTTTTATACATTTTACTATGCATAAATTCCATTTAATGAGAATAACACTTTCAAAATAAAAATAAATCTTTTATGCATCTAGCTATGCATAAATTTAATTTCAATGAAAATAATACTTTTGAAATAAAAATAAATCTTTTATGCATCTTTCTATGCATAAAATCAATATTGATAAGAATAACTCTTTTGAATTAAAAATAAAATTCTTTATGCATCTTTCTATGCATAAAATCAAAATTGATGAAATTAACTCTTTTGAATTAGAAATAAATTTTTTTATGCATCTTTCTATGCATAAAATCAAAATTGATGAAAATAACTCTTTAAAAATAAAAATAAAATTCTTTATGCATCTATTTATGCATAAAATCAAAATTGATGAAAATAACTCTTTTGAATTAAAAATAAAATTCTTTATAAATCTATTTATGCATAAAATCAAAATTGATGTGAGGATAACACTTTTGGATTAAAATAAATTCTTTATGCATCTTTCCATGCGTAAATCCAATTTAGTAGGAATTAAACTTTTAGAATAAAAGAATTTCTCTTATGCATCTAATTTATGCATAAAATCCATTTATGATAAAAATCACACTTTTAATATAAAAAAATATCTTTTATGTGTATGTTTTTGCATACAAATTATTTATGATGAAAATCACTCTTTTAATATAAAATATTTTCTTTTATGCATCTATTTATGCATATAAATCATTTACGAAAATCACACCTTTAATATAAAAACATATCTTTTATGCATACAAATCATTTATGATGAAAATCACTCTTTTAATATAAAAGAATTTCTTTTATGCATAAAAATCATTTATGATGAAAATCACACTTTTATAATCAAAATAACAGTTTCAATATGCTTCCTTCTATGCATAGAATTTAATTCTAAGGAAGGTAACACTTTTTTTAATAAAATATTTTTAGTATGCATTTTTCTATACTTAGGATAAAAAATAACACTTTAAGAATACATATACGATGGGAATTACTCTTTTTGAATAAAAAAAGTAAAACTTATTTTACACAATTTCAAAAAATTTCACCATAACCTCCTTTGTATGGCTGACCATTTTTTAATTTTTTATTCTCTAAAATTAATTAGAAGTTCACCAAGAGTATTTAAATCATTCTAATGTAAACATTTTCTATTTATCAAAGCGAAACATTATGAAAAACTTGATTTTATCCCATTAATCATTCATCTAGGATAAAGAATGGTTGGATTTACTAAAGAAGAGAGGGGAATGTCTTTTTTCAATGAGGCATAATATCATATTCAATTTAGAGAAGATAAAAATCATTTAAAAAAAACCATAAAAATTAAGCATACATGGGAATTTATGTATTTCCTTACTTCCATTCATCAATTAACTTCAATAGCATTAAAAAGCCATTCCAATTAAGCTTCTCAAGCTTCAGAATACATATACGATGGGAATTACTCTTTTTGAATTAAAAAAAGTAAAACTTATTTTACACAATTTCAAAACATTTCACCATAACCTCCTTTGTATGGCTGACCATTTTTATTTTTTTATTCTCTAAAATTAATTGGAAGTTCACTAAGAGTATTTAAATCATTCTAATGTAAACATTTTCTATTTATCAAAGCGAAACATTATAAAAAACTTGATTTTATCCCATTAATCATTCATCTAGGATAAAGAATGGTTGGATTTACTAAAGAAGAGAGGGGAGTGTCTTTTTTTCAATGAGGCATAACATCATATTCAATTTAGAGAAGACAAAAATCATTAAAAAAAACCATAAAAATTAAGCATACATGGGAATTTATGTATTTCCTTACTTCCATTCATCAATTAGCTTCAATAGCATTAAAAAGCCATTCCAATTAAGCTTCTCAAGCTTAAGAGGGGTTGAGAAGAGAGAAACATTGAGAAATTATGGAAAAAGATCAAAATTCACACTTTACCTTACAAATTGCTTGATTCTTTGATCACGGTAGAGGCCCCCAACCAATCAACTGGTTTGGTATGCTGATGGAGCCACCAATGGAGATTGAAGAAGGAGGAAAGCTTCTTCAATTTGGAGAGAATTTTAGAGAATAGTAAAAATTATCATTATTTCAGCATAATTCTGGCATAGTATAATTCTCCTATTTTTTTACAAATGGCTCAGGTTCTATCTATAGGAGAGGGAGGATCTAACCAAGACCAACTGATTTCTAGAATTTTCCAGATTCAGTTTGGTTGAATTTGGACCAAATTTGGTTACTTTTTGATTCAGTTTGGTTCCTTTTTTATTCCGTTTGATCCAAGAGAGAGAGGAGAGATAAAAATATCACATTATTTTTTAGTTTGAAACTCATTCAAGCATGTGAAGTAGGCGCCTCCTTGAAGGCACTCCCCTTCCTTACACATGTGTCAAAATGGAATCATTATACCCAAAATATCTCATTTTTTTAGTAATACTCATAGTTTTTTACTAATAAACCTTGTACATAGTCAACTCCTCATCTTATGTAAGCATTTACTCATTTTTGGGGGGGATTTTCTTTATTTCTTCCATTTTTCTTATCCACACATTTGGTTGAATCTTATTGGCCCATAGGAACCTTAATTTAAAATTTTGAAAAAAATCTTGACCCTCAGGATAAGGCCTCTTGAACAGATTATACTTGATTTCTAATGCACCTTATGAAAATCTTTTTGAACTTCTGTTTCGGGGGAACTTATTTTAATAATAAGAGATATTTTTTCATCTAAAAATATTTAAAAATTGAATTACCACTCTCTAGAAGATTTTCTCCCAAAACTGGTAGAAACAAGATCTTTTATATTTTTGAAGAGAGATTTGACTACAAGGGAAGATACTGGACATCCTGAGAGGCTGGGGAGGAATCTTACATCTATGGCCAGTAGAGATGTCCTCATATGATAAACAATCACTTGTTTTAATCCCTTGACAGTTAACTTTTGAAAAACAAATCCTAGGAACTAAGATCGGCTCTGATACCATTTGTAAGGTTCCTCCCTTCCAAAATAGGGGAAACACTTAAGATAGTCTACTAAGTCTTAGTTGGGGGAAAATTTCTTACTCGTCTTCGACACCTTGACCATGCAAAGATTCAAGGATATAATTTGTAGGTAAGACCTGGTCCTATCCCGCGGGGAGGAGCGTGGTCTCTTAAAAGTCAAATTACCCATAGGGTAATTGATCATAATTTGGGCAACTACTGGTCTTGATTCCTAGAGACAATGCTTTTTTCCTCATCCATGCAAGGCACAGCTATGCTGGCCTAGTCTCCTAAAATAGAGTTACTCGAGAACCTATTTATCTATAGGGCTTTCACTTAATCTGTTAGAAATCTACCTGACTAATCAAATCCACCCGTCCGTAGAGATGGTACCGTCGGGGCATTCCTTCCTCCCACTTTCCACGCTGCTCATGCGTCAATTTGTTTTCTAATTAATCCTACCACATTGTTTGACATAAATAAACATGTTCCTTAATTTTCACAAGGTTCGTTAAAACAACCTTTTTCCACAATACAATATTGCCAAAGACAAGATTTATAAAAAAGGTTTATACATGAATCAATTCCAGACAAGCCAAACTGGCTCTCTTATTCTTTTCCTTTATACTACGGATGATCTAGAATTCGGCCTTCTAGCCTCTACATGCTAGGCAAAACCCTACGCAGGACCATACACCTCATCGTCCGGCCTCAAGCCGGCTTGTTGCCCTCTCAAACTGTGTCTCTCGATCCTCCCGTCCCTCAGAGAGGGATGTCTACACACTAGGGTGGGCTAATTCACCGCACTAGCCTGGGGCCCTCAAAACTCAGAACTAGGCAGCATCACAATCACTCACCTCAATTGGTGAACCTCATTTTCCCAATGGTATGAGGGATACCATGGGGCGGACTCCGGGCCTTACTAACGTCTCTGACGTCCGGCTACACAAGCACAAAAATGGGGTAGTGTCAAGGCAAGGAGAAGTTATACCTGTACCTTAATTTAATCAAGATAACAATACATTTACTTAACTAAACCATAGGACTAGAATCCATGTTACCTTTTTAAGAAAAGAATCCTTTTCACAAAGATTTTAGCATTTCAACTTGAGATTGTGATAAGACATTCTTTATTAAGGCATATGCTGTTGTTTAAAAGAATACAAACTTCAACTAGTAAATCAATCAAATAGATCACTATTAACACTTAATAGAGGAGCCGGGGCCATACCTCAACCCCTAAGAATGATATATAATTGAAAAATAATATATATATATACACCTTATAGAAATTTATCGTTTATCATTGTCTTTGCTCGTTATAATAAGAGTTTCAGAACTTGATATATGAGGATAAAGAGTCTTCTAATACCTTATCTTACAATTGAAATCATCCAATCATCCTCAAGCTTTATCTTCTCCTACTCGTACTCTGACTTTTCTCTCTTTCGAAGGTCTATGGCAAAGTAGCCTTCTCTTGTAGGGCTACGGCGTACTATTCTTTCTTTAAAAGAAAAGCTATGGAGTAGTAGTCTCTTCCTCATAAAGGTCATATCAATCTAGCTTTCTTTTCCAAGAGATTAGATAAGAATGAAGGGATATATGCATCTCAAGGTCTAGAATCACCTTGTGGCTACTAGCTGCATTCTTACAGTTTTTCTGTGTAGAGACCTTGACAGAATTAGTGAATTGTTTTATCCATAACTCTTTGATAAAAACTTAGAATATGGTTGTATAACCAGTCAAAAGAACCGTAAGGTATTTGGACTACAAGCCTACATGGGTAGAATAGGCAAAAATGTCTGTATATAGCCGCAAACGCACCATCTTTAGAAACACATTACTTTTCTAATTTTTTAGTATGCATGGACTCTAAATATGTAAAAGTACTCTAAATATGACCTCCTATCACCTAAATTTGAATTTATATTTTTGGAGATATTTATCTCTTAATATAACTATTCTTGTCTTCTTATTTCTTTTAGGATTTTTTTTCTTTTTTGGAGCTAATATTTTTATTCTAACACTTTCCTAATGTTTCTAGCTTCATTGTCTCACTCTTCTCTAAGTGCACTCTCTTTCCTTCTTGAAATCTATATTAAAAGAGACACATACATGGCTTGGGAGGGACCTTACATTTAGTTACAAGAAAGAAGATTCATGTATCAAGAAGTTTGTTGCCTAACGGATATACTCGGCGGCGAGGTTGTTACAAGAAAGAAGATTCATGTATCGAGAGTTTGTTGCATGGCTTGGGAGGGACCATACATTTAGTTACAAGAAAGAAGATTCATGTATCGAGAGTTTGTTGCCTAACGGATATACTCGGCGACGAGGTTGTTACAAGAAAGAAGATTCATGTATCGAGAGTTTGTTGCCTAACGGATATACTCGGCGGCGAGGCTGGCAACCAAGGCTAGGCACCGGTCGATAGTTGGATGACCTTGAATAGTGTGAGATGTGCATATGTTTTGTTGGGATGAACACTACTACAAATATGTATGTGTACATGTGTTTGGGTTCACACATCTCTCTCTCTCTCTCTCTCTCTCTCTCTCATGCACACACACACACACACACTTATCTTTCTCTCTCACACACTCACACTCACATAAAACACACACGTATGCTCTCGTACGTGCACCCTCTCTCTCTCACACACACACACTCTCTCTCTCATGTTACTATAGGTATACAACCTTATGCTCAAACAATACATGTACACATGTGTGTGTGTGTGTGTATGTGTGTTTTTATGTGTTTACACACACTTAGACATGTATTTGTGTATACATTAGGGGAAATTTAGACTCTCAAATGGGCCTCTTAAGGCCCCTCTCTCTCTTCCACGAATCAAGGAGGAAAAGTGCCAAAGTTAATGTTATAATATTGGCACTCTCTCTCTTCTTTGGATCTTCCTTAACAATTTTTTATAAAGATCCATGTATTATTTTATTAAAATATCCATTTTGAAGTGTAAATCTTCTCAAAATCCCATGTAATAACTCCATCTTTTGCATTTACTTATTGAAATGAAATTTGTGAGCTTTGCACTCATCATTTTTTTTATTCAATGAGTCCCCTTTCCCTTAATCTGTTGAGATGTCAATCTCAACCTGCCTGAGCTGACACTCACGAGGCGCCTACATGATCGTTCGACATTTATAAATGCCATGGACCCGCCTGAGCTGACACTCACGAGGCGCCTGCATGATCGTTCGACATTTATAAATGCCATGGGCGTTCCCAAATTTGACGACCGTTCCTTTGCAGGTTTTGAAGTACCACATCCATTCTAGAACTTCCCCGGCCATTCCAACCTACCCAATACTTGCCATGCCTATTCAAAGTTTGCCACGGTCGTTCCAAATTTTATTCAAAGCACTCGACCATTAATTTCTGATTGCTTGAGTGAATTCCCATTCCTTTTTATTTTCTGAAGCCCATGGCTATTTGCTACCTTGCCACGGCCCTTCGCTTCCACCGTTCAACTGCCACGGCCATTCCTTGCAAGTGCCACAGTTTTTCCCTAGATTTTCCATGGTCGTACCCTTCTACCAAACCTATAAATAAGGGCCCACCCCCTCATTTTCTCACTTTCAGCTCTTCCCCTAATCAAACTATTGCCAATTTTTCTCTTGAGCTTTCACATGCACCCACTAGCTAGCATCATGCTTGCCTGACTCTTCTAACTCCTCCGGAGAGGTTCTCTGTCACACCTCTATCTAGAGAAAGTGACCCATAGGAGGTGGATGCTTTGAGGAGTATGACCCAGCTTTCTCATATGGGTGAAGCTCTCATGAAATAGATTAACGGGTACATGGTGCATTCCCTGATGGAAAACAATCACAAAGTTGGAGCATAAGCTCCTTTATTACACTAGGCCATGTTACAGAGCTATAGCCTTAGACCTTATTGTGGTGTAGAAGCTAGAGTAGCTTGGCATGGGTAGACTGCCAAATTTAGAGCCATGGGGGCCCAACCTCTACAACGCCCTATACTTCACAGAAACCTATAACATCAATCAGCATACTACCGAATTCTTGGATAACGAGGACCAAAGGCACCAGGTGTACAGCTCAGAGATGCTTTGTCACTCCGTAGAAAAGCACCCTAGAGGTGTAAGATATTGTGGTAAGATAAGAATGACACATGTGATATTGTATAGTGTGTGAATGTTGTGACCAAAAGAGTATAAAAGGGAGTGCCACATGGATGATGATGTGTAAAGTGGGATAAGACTAGTCATGGAGTTTTTAGTGTGGTATAACCCACCTTAATCTTATTCTTAATCTTGTATCTATCACCATGATAAATCCCATATTAGGATTTTTAACATACATCATCATGTAGTAGATGCTGGAGCTTCATCAACATATCTTTTTGATGGGCAATGTTATGCCTACGTTGTGTCTACTCCGTGCCAATGGAGTGTGGACATTCTTGTGACCACATGGTTTTATGTTTTTATTTTATATGATCATGGGTGGATGGCATTGTACTTGATGGGTTCCCAGCCTTGGTATGTTTCCATGAAATGGTTGCAATGTACTTGCACTAGCTATATGTTGTGTGCATGACACATGCATGATCCTATGGGATCCCTATGGTTGTGGGTTCGGGTCATCGGATTGGGAATCTGACCCATTAGGTGTGCCAAGTGTTAGCCCATGTGCGTGCACTGCATGAGAACCATCCTTAGGGCGGGCGCAGCATAACTCTTCACCTACCCTTACGGCCACCCTCCACCCACCTTAGGTCTTGACCCACCTGATGTTTTGTGTATGAGGATTGGCAATCATGGATTTAGCAGTTTTAATGGAAACTTAGCTTTTTTTCCTCTATGTGTGTGTGTGTGTGTGTGTGTGTGTGTGTTAGAGAAAGAGGCACTAACAACCATTAATATCCGATTGAGTAGAGGCCTTTAAATAGGAATGGGTACATGTGTTTAGCTCAAGGTGTTACCACCTAATGGTGGACTGATCATCCATTGATGAGTAGATGTCTTTAAATAGGCATGGGTACATGTGTTTAGCTCAAGATATTTCCACCTAATGGTGGGTTAATCATCCCTAATCTTCATCCCATGGTTCTAGGCACCTCTCCTATAATTTGGTCTCTCTCTCTCTACATATATATATATATATATATATATATATGTATGTATGTATATGTATATGTATATATATATATATATATATATATGGTGATTGGATTCCTTTTAATCGTACTTGATCTAGGTGCCTTGTTCTAGGTATATTCTAGGGCTTCTCACTTCTTACATTGCTCACTTGCAATATCTAGATTGACTCTAAAGGCTATAGACTTTACATCATTAGTCTTACATGGCTCCCTAATGGATGACTAATGCTTGATATTGCTAACGCCTTGGCATGCCATTTGGCTTTACTTGATTTTATTTCCTTCTCATTCATTGTTCATATAACATAGAAACTCACATTTCAACCAATTGTAATGTATCCATCCATCCTTCCTACATGTTGCACGTGTTGTTGTAGTATGTAGCTTGACATGCCATTTGGGTTTACGTGCTACACCTTGGTATGCCATTTGGGTTGGGTTTACTTGCGTTATAGCATTGCCTTCTTATTTATTATCCCTTTCTTTCCTATATCCTTCTCCATTAATCTTTTTTGTTATCTATTATACTTCTTTTTATTGGTGCTATTCTTTCTATTCTCATCTTCATCATCAATATGGACCCTTATGTCACAAAATAAATGACATATAAATAGTCACATTAAAATGATACAAACTAAATTTGGCTGTAAAATTTAAATATATAACATATAAATTTATAGTAACTATCCAAGTTTAATTAACTATATAGTATAATACATAATAGTTGAGATAGTTAAAAAATTTATGTAGATTTCATATTGATATAATAATTAAATAATAAAATGTATTAACTAAAATATAAGTATATAGATATATAATGAAAAAAACATATTATTATGAAGATAAACATGAAGATATAGATGTTAACCTCTAGAAATAATAAAATAATATGATTGAAAGGGAATCAATTGTAGATTAATAGTCTCTTTTTCTCCTTCAATGTTGTAACCAAAATTTTGCATGTGTGTTAGTAGCAACCCCTTCCTCCACGAGCACAAATGTACTCAAGTACTTAAGTCCACTCTACCAGTGTCTCTTCAAGAAAATCTAATTAAAAAGAATAACTTATTCACTATACTAAGTCGTACATTGTTTAGGGTGCTAATGAGCATCTGAGTGTATAGGTTATTTTATCTATGTGTGCTTATATACACAGTGTGTGTTGGAGATGTCATTAAGCTAAAGAGTGAATAGGGTATTAAGGAGCATCAAGTGTATAGGTTTTTTTTTGTGTGTGTGCATATGGACATGTGTGTCGAGATGTCAATAAGTTTATATTATTTCCTCTTTGTGTGCATGTGCATGTGCATATGTGTGTGTGTGTGTGTTAGAGAAGCCATTAAGTGTATAGGTTATTTTTCTCTTTGTGTGCATGTGCATGTGCATATGTGTGTGTGTGTGTGTGTGTTAGAGAAGCCATTAAGTGTATAGATAAAAATGAGATTCCATTAAGTGTATAGGTTATTTTTCTCCGTGTGCACTTGTGTGTTGGAGATGCCATTAAGCTAAAGAGTGAATGTGTAAGTGTTTGTCAAGAACTTAAAGAGCAAATTCTAAAATTTTCCTCAAATTGTGATTTTTGTGAAAGCATAATATAAAAATATTGAAGGTGTTAATAATTTCAGAGGATTTTTTTGGGGGGGATATACACTTACACAACATATGTGTTTGTGTAATTTTTACCTTTCTCTTGAAATTTTATGCTTTTTCTAGATCTTCCTAGTACATGTTCTTTTTGAGGTGACATTGACATCATTTGGTGATGAGGATGGCATCATGTTGATGACATCATGTTTTGTGCTACTCTGCTAATATGTTATTTGAGCATTGTCTAGATCTTCCTCGTACATGTTCTTTATGACATCTACATTATTTGGCAATGAGAATTATATTATACTTTTGAGAAATTGTGTGACTTTGCTAATATGTTACTTGATCATCATGTTTAAGTGTATACCATGGCGTGGGCATAGCTCCTTAGAAATAACTATCTTTATCAAAGTGTGTTGAATGTGGTAAGGGGAAAAGGCTTCCATGAAAGGGTGGGGCTCTAATGAAGATTGAACAATGTAAGTAAGGCTTCCATGAAAGGGTGGGGCTCGAATGAAGATTGAACAATGTAAGTAGTAAACGTGTATTGCATAACCATATGCTTTGCACATCATAGTACTTTTGCAAAATTGGCAACAAAGCATTGGCGCTTAGAGGGTCACGAGGAGGCTCAAGAAGTGCGTTCTAGCACACTGGTAGCACCCCTTACCTTTAGAAGAAGAAGAAGAAGAAGAAGAGGTAGTGGATTCTAATCAACCGGATTAGCACTTGTAACTTTGATACCCATTCTCGCAATTTTAGCACCCATCGCGCTCTTGTGCATACCACTCAAACAAGGCTCTAATGGTTTGTCCGGTGATCATAACGGCGTCTTCTGGGATGTATCGAAAAATATATGTTAGAGGCCGGTTGATCGCGGCCCGCGGCCTTAAACATTTGGGCTCGAGGACCTTGGCCTCTGAGTCTCCGCTTTTCCATCTGTTTAAAACGCCTTTCTAGGCTTTGAGAAGCTTTAGCGAGAGAGAGAGAGAGAGAGAGAAGGAGCCCAAGAGAACGCTTTTGCAATTTGTAAGAAGTAGATTATGTGGTGTTTAACAAGAGATTTGTCGAACTAGTGAGCAATAGCTGATTAAAATGGACGCCAGAGAACGATAGTCATTCAATTAGTAGTGATTAAGGGACACACGGCTCCTCTAAAATTATCTTGCAATTACGTTGCTAAATATGGTGCCACCCCTTGCTGTTCCTAATCACTCCGCTGGCTTTCAATTTGATGAGGAGTACTCATGCAGGCAAGGAGATGATCATTTTTGGATCAATGGTGTTGCAATGTACCCAAAACCAGAGCTGTTCAAGTACTGGTCGGAAGGGAAGATGGAGGTGGAAGATGGTGAAAAGAAGGACAATGCTAAATTATGTGAAGAAAGGGAGGTCAAGACCGAGCAAGAAGAAAAAGAGGTAAGCTTCATAATTAAGCTCACTAATTATCTCAGTAACTCTCCTTCCTTACAGTCCAAACGTTCCGATCATTCATATGTTTATCATCAAACCTTGCAGCCGCCCGCCATGGCTGTCACTCCTATCTCTGTGCTCGATCCACGAGATACGTCTCCACCGCTGGGTCCACGAGGTACTCCACCGCTGGATCTTGATGATCAAAACCTGATCAGCAGCTGCCACCAATTTGGGTGGAATTTTGGATCATCTCCAACGGTCACTCATGCCGGATTTATGTTGGTCGGGGACCAATACATGGCTGACCAGCTCGGCTTTCCGCATGATCACTTCATGGAAGCCATCAATTATATGGACTCCAACTGCACTGCTTTTTCTAGGTATGCTTCACCTTCTCCTCCTCCTTCACGTCTCGAGCTTGATTCGTGGGAGGATGAGATGACTTGTGTGGATGAAGGGCCCGTATCCTTTCTCTATGAACAGCCCAGATCTTCGACTCCCAACACCAGCTTCAGCGGCCCGGAAGATCATTATTCAAGCGATGAGAAGGATTATGAAATGTCTTCGGCTGAGACGGAGGCGGAAAAGCAAAAAAAGCAAGTGCACCCGCCCATAGTGGCGTTCCGTCGGTGCGTCAAAGACTATCTCGACAAACAGTTGCAGGAAGAGCTCGTTATGTGCGGCTGCCAAAATGAAAACGACAATGATCAGGAAGGTTTCTGCAATCCAGAGGATCACCGCCATCATCATGATTACCATTTGCAAAGAGATCCAATGTGGGCGTGGGTGCAAGAGCGCGAGAGTAGAAACGACGGCCTCCAGCTCTTGCAGCACCTGTTCGCATGTGCGGAAGCTGTCGCCTGCAGAGACACCCACCAGGCCCGATCCCTTCTACGGCACGTGCGAGAGCTGGCCTCCCCCTACGGTGACTCCCTCCAGCGCGTGACCAGCTGCTTCGTAGAGGGCCTGGCCACACGCCTCAAGCACATGGCCGTCACTCCGGCAATGGCGGCGTCCGTCTTCGGGCAGCTGCCCAAACAACAGCTAGCGCCGGATGAAATACAGCGCCAGGAGGCCTTCCACTTCATGTCTGAGGTTTGTCCTTACGTCCCCTTCGGCTATTTCATCGCCAATTCAATAATCCTTGAGGCCTTTGAAGGAGAAGAGGTGGTACACGTCATAGAGCTGGGAATGGTGGAGGGGCTGCAGTGGCCAGCTCTCATACACGGTCTGGCAGCCCGTCCAGGAGGTCCGCCCAAGCTACTCCGAATCACTGGGGTGGGCGTCTGCAAGGGTCGCATGGAGGAGATAGGGGAGACTCTCCGCGGCGAAGCTGCGAGGGCGGCGCTGAATTTCGAGTTCCAAGCCGTGGAGCAGTCGCTAGAGAGTCTTGTAATAAACGCGCTTGGGCTGAGAAGCGGTGAAGTAGTAGCGGTGAACAGCGTCTTGCAGCTGCATCGCGTGGTGAAAGAGAGCAGGGGCTCTCTCAACACGGTCTTGCAAGCCATACACAAGCTGTCCCCGAAGGTGCTGACGCTCGTGGAGCAGGACACAAACCACAATGGGCCCTTTTTCCTGGGGCGCTTCATGGAGGCGCTGCACTACTACTCTGCCATTTTCGACTCCCTGCAGGTGGTGCTACCACGCTACAGCACGCGCCGCGTCAAGATCGAGCAGTTCCATCTCGCGCTGGAGATCCGCAACATCGTGGCCTGCGAAGGCTCCACACGTGTGGAGCGGCATGAGCGCGTGGACCAGTGGCGCCGGCGGATGAGCCGGGCCGGTTTCCAGCCGGTGCCACTCCACCTTGCGGCGCAGGCGCACCTCTGGCTGGCCAGCTTCTACGCTGCCGACACCAACAATTACACTCTCTCCGACGAGAAGGGCTGTCTGGTTCTAGGATGGAAAGAAAAGCCGATCATCGCCGCCTCAGCGTGGCGATGTTAGGCGCCCCCTCCATCCCCCGCCACACCAACACCACTGAATGTAACGTCACATATATATCCGCCCCCTCCACCATCTCCCACCACCACTGCATGACACGTTCCACCTCCGCCACATTGCCGCCCCTCCACGTCACATCGCCGCTCAAGTATCGCCACCTCATATGTCACTTTCCCAATAACTACCCCCAAAAACCACCAATAACCACCCCCCTACCACACCATCGCCACCTTGCAAGCCTCTCTTGGGGGAGTTTGCACATCATACAAGCGCAACAAGCCCATTACTGTTGCCCTTCTTGTATGGGTGCCTGCAGATTCCTTCCCCTTGCGTGGCCGCATGCGCTGGGATCTCTGTGATGTGTGTGTGAGCGGGAAGCAGCAGCACTGGCTCATGCAGCTTGGCACAATATGTTCCTTTCCTCTTTCCTGTGCTCTCGTAGGCACAAATAACCTTCTCCCCCCTCTTTTTGCTATATGTCTTATGCAGCTTGGCACAATCTACCCAGCTACAGTCTCATGCAGCTTGGCACAGTATGTGGTACTATACTAGAATCATATTATAATCTTCCATGGGTTTCATGCAGTTTGACACTCTACTTCAACATGAGCTAGCTCCTCTTAAATAATCTAGTTGCCAAGGGTTTCGTGCAGCTTGGCACTCTATACTCTAATCTCATGGCTCAATATAAGCTAGTTTCCCTAAATAACCTAGATGCCTAATAGAGCATCTCGCATAGCTTTACTCTTCTAGTATTTGATTAACATCATATCACTAACTTGAGCTAGCCATATCCCCACCTCCTTTAAATTTAAAAAAAAAACCCCACCCACAACCCTTGAAAAAACCAACAAAATGCTTTTCAACCTACCCCTCCCCTCCCTCAAAAATACCCCACCCACACACCGACCCCACCCTTCGAAAACACCAACAAAATGCTTTTCTATTATCTCTCTCATATTTAACCTAATCCCATGTCACCAAAGAAAAAAGGCATTAGATATGGTTAATGTGCACTTATTCCTCTCGTAGCCATGGTTCAATTTCTCTCAACTCAAGCGGTATGCTACCTATACGATCACATCAAGCTATGAACAAAGCTCATTGGAGCCCAATGGGCCCTATATCAAAGGTCCATTGCTCAAATGATGAGCATAGAATAAAAGTGAGAATATGCATCTCAAAATAAATGTGTCTTACAAGTATGTCCTTTCTTTATGTAGAAAATATTCCTAAATCCTAAGGTGTTGGAGGCATGTTGTTAATACAAGGAACTACTTTTAGGTGTAGATCCTCTTGGCTTAGTACCATGGTCATGGCAAGGAAAAGATTTGTTCCTAGGATTACAACTTTGTATCCCAAAAATTATCTTCCTCTATGTAAAAATGAAATATAATAAAATTTGGGGCTACTTTGCATCCCTAAATGAAGCATGTATTGGAAAAAAAAGGATCGTCTTGGAACACGTTTTTATTTTCACAAATGGTGTGCACATATGAAACCCTTCATGTGAACATTTTTTCCATTTAAAAAGTTTGTTGACTATTTCCATGTGCCAATTTGAAGGTTTCGTACATTGTGGTGTAGCATAGTGACAAATAAGCATATAATATGCTTTTTGAGGCCAAAAAAGACAACATTTTGCATTGACTAATCAATAGCATATTAGGTTATCATGGAAGTAGTATAAAGAATCATGTAATGTATTATGAGATTGGTTCGAGGTCCCACATATATACTGATGACGTAAAAGCACAATTGTATTGTTTTCTAAAACAAGAGGACTTTTTAAAAATGTTGTTTTTTATTCTATGTTAATCACTATGTAACTAGGAGGTGGAGCACTTAGTACACCATGTGCCATTTGACATTCTCCATAATAAGAAAATTCTTTTGTGGGTTTATATATTTGCACAACATTGGCATAAACATGCTTATAAGAGAACAAATCACTCATTGCAATAATCGAAAAGAAAGTAAACAATTTCTACTTTGTAAGATGATGCAAACTATACAAGTTTCACACGTTAATGGTATTTCATTTGTATAAACCCCATGAAAATCTCAATGGATCATAATATCTTGGGTTGCAAGTCCTATGTCACAACATGTCAAAATATTACATATTAATAACTTGAGTTGTAATCTCCTATGTCACAACATGTCAAAATATAACTACACCATAATTATATTCTATAATGAGTATTTAATTTGAAATTACATGCAAAGATCTCAAGATTATTCCCACTTCATAACATAACAACCAATATGTCACCATTCCAAACAAAAAAATCCAACCCCTTGGATTCTGCAACTATCACTTTCTTCTTAATTGACTTAAAAAAGGGATAGTGAATGTCTATAGAACTTGCTTTTTTGATACAATCTACAAGGATAAAAAATAACCTCTCTCTCTCTCTCTCTCTCTCTCTCTCTCTCACTCACTCTCTCGCTCTCTCTCTCTCTCTCTCTCTCACACACACACACAATATATGCATACATGTGGAGAAAAACTTATGCACACACACACACAAGAACATGCACATACACATGCACACTCATAGAAGTGACATTGCTTCAGCAGCATAAGGATCAAGGTGATGTTAGCACACCCATTAATTAAACACATATAGTTGTGACCACACATGATAACCATTTTGCAAGGATGAAATTTATAGTTAACCACACTAAAATATGATGGGAACATAGAGAGGGTAGGAAAATTGAGTCGTTCGAATTTGTTTTAGGACCCAAAAATAAATAAATTGAGCAATAACCCTTGCTAGGAATAGGCCTCACAATAACCCTCGCTCTATTGCTATAAGCATCATAAATAGCGAGGCTTATTGCTACAAGGAGTATTGCAAGGCATATTACAAGGAAGAATGTAACACTAAGGTAGGGATTTACAAAGGTTATTGCAAGAAAACTTCTGAGGAATATTATGACACTTATAATGCCCTCTAAAATTAAAGCTATAGCTAGGCCAATAGTAGATGTAGTAAGAAAATTAGAATTTTATCATATAAATTATCCTCAATATTTTATATCATTTTCATGGTTCTATATAGGTGTTTGATCACTAATATCAAGGTCTTTTGCAAATTCAACTTGATTTTTAATGTTGACTTGATCCTTGTTTAGGTCATCACTATCCATAGTCACCTACTAATGGCCATTAAGGGAATTTCCTTGAGCTCCTCATTTTTTAATTCTTAAAATATGTGTTTATTGCTTGGAGAAACTTTTATGACAACAACCACTACAATAAATAGGACAGTATAAGTGTCTTTCTATTCACAAATAAATCAAAGGAGTTAGAGATTAACAAAATCACGTTTCACGGTTATAAACATGATTGGTACATGCGGCCCACTAGTCACATACTAATGCTAAAAATAACTACAAGAATAACCACGAATATAACTCTATGAAACAAAAAAGGGTACAAAAAAAAGTAGCGTAGAATGGGGGAAATTAGTCTCCCCCATTCTACCCCAATTTTTAAATCAATTTTAACTACAGATAATTAAGAACATATTCAAAAGATAAAGATCTCATAACATACAATGCATATGAATAAAGGCCTCTTGTGCATTCTCTATACATAGATGCATAAAGAAAATACATAGGCATAAAGGCCTCTTATGCACCTCTATGCATAGAGGCCTCTTTCTACATTGAGGTAACGAATAGCATAGAGGCCTCTTGTGCATTAATGCATAGATAATGCAAATAAATAAACTCTCAAAGCACTCGAGGATGAATCATGTTGTGAATTCTCTATGCATAGATGCATAAATACAATGCATAGGCATAGAGGCCTCTTATGCATTCTCTATGCATAAAGACAATGCATACGCATAGGGGCCTCTTATACATTCTCTATGTATAGAGGTCTCTACACATAGAGGTATGTTTATTCTTTGAGGCAATGCATAGCATAGAGGCATATTCATTCATTGAGGTAATGCATAACATATGCATTAAGGCAATGATGTGTAGACAACACATGCATAGAGAGCTATATCCATGCATAGATCCCTTTATGCATGCATAGAGAGCTCTATCCAGAAGGTAGATCCCTACGTGAATGCATAGAGTGTTCTATCCATAAGGTAGAGGATCCCTATACATGCATAGATCTCTCTATGCATGTAGAGAGCCCTAGGAATACATAGAGAAATTTATCCATAAGATAGAGGAGCCATCTATGCATACATACATCTCATAGAGAGCCCTATGCATACATACATCTCATAGAGAGCCCTATGCATGCATAGAGAGTACTCTATGCATTCATATGGACATAAGGGAGAGGAGCCCTCTATGCATGCATAGATCTCATAAATATCTATGCATGCATACGTCTCTTAGAGAGTACTCTATGCATTCATATGGACATAAGGGAGAGGAGCCCTCTATGCATGCATAGATCTCATAAATATCTATGCATGCATACGTCTCTTAGAGAGCCCAATGCATGTATAGAGAGCACTCTATGCATGCATAGAGAGATCTATCCATAAGGTAGAGTTTTGGATAGAGCTCTTTATTCATGCCTAGGTCCATAGAGAGCACTCTATGCATGCATAGAGAGATCTATCCATAAGGTAGAGTTTTGGATAGAGCTCTTTATTCATGCCTAGGTCTCTTAGAGCCATACGCATGATAGAGTTCATAGAGAGCTCTATGCCTACATAGGGCCACCAGAGCCATATGCATGCATAGAGAGCACTCTATACATGCGTTGAGCTCATAGAGAGCTCTCGTGCATGTGAAAAGAAGTACTCTTATAGCACCCCGAGAGTGTGGCATGAAAGAAAAGAGCATCGAGTTTATAGCTTATCATAGAGAATGGAGAGGGAGAATATAGATAATGCAAGGAAAATGAAAGACTTACACATCAAAGAAACATGAGTTATATGAATTATATATACATGTAGAGTATAAAGTAGAGAGATCATGCATAAATAATTGGGAAAACATGTGTGCATACCTTAACACTAAACATTGAACAAAAACAAACATAAAGCCATAAAACAAGAGCATTGGGTTTGGGGTTGAAGCTTACCTCAAAAGATCATTCGGTTTAAAGCTTACCTCAAAAGAGCTAGCTAAAGAGAGCATGCCTTAAAGGAGCTTACATTTACCTCTAGGGGTTCACCTAAAAATATTTAAGTGTAGCACGTGAATTCATCAGGAGGGGTATATTAATTCAAAAAGTTTATTGAATTACATTTACATGAGGGGTTTTTTCAACCAATTTTGAAAAAACACGTAAGTTTATGAAGAAAAAGGGGTCATTTTATTCATAAAAGTATGTAAGTATATCTCAACATTGCCTCCCCCTACCATTCCTAGGGAACATAATTGCTCAAAGTGCCACCCAAATCAATGGCATTGAGTACAAATGCTTAGGGTTTTCTAGAAACTAATCCATATTCTAGAATTTACGATATGCGAACCGGAAGTACAACAATACCACCCGAACCAGTGATAAAGTTGTACATAGGTGGTGCCTAAAGAGAAGAGGGAAAGACCCAGAAGTGATACATTGTCACCCGAAACAGTGGACAGAGTACTCACATGGGCAAATACAAAAAAAAAACCTGGAAGTGCACAATGCCACCCGAAATAGTGGCATAGTGCACATAGGTAGCAAACAAACAAACCTACAATCACCCCTCGTTTGCATCACTTAGCAAGTGAAGAAGGCTGCAGTAATCACAACAATGTCTGATTCAACATTGCAGTGACACTGCAATGAAAATGCAAATGAAGACAATTGTTTTTAAAGTTTAAATATGCTTTACACACAAATTGTTGTCCCATAGTGGTATCCGTAACAATAGCGGAGTGGGACAACATATGCAATACAAATAAGAACAATGCATTTTTGGAAATTTTGAAAACACATTTAAAAATTCTAATTAAAAAAAGCTAAAATTTAAATTTTTTGCTTTGAGAAAATCCTAATCAATTAGTGTAACCCTAACCAAAGACGGAAGCCATATCCACTCTCACACAATGCATAATAGAAGAGAACTACACACCACACACTAAATGTGCTATGTTCACACACCAAATAACCCTATCTAATGTCCACACACTATGGCCAGCTGGACGTGGCCATTTATATTGCCACACACATGCTGCTATCTACTATGCCAGTACATATCGTGCCTAGCTCTAGCTGTCATCGAGTTTGTAATCTCAAAAGCCCCTCTCAAGCTCATGATGTACAGCCATAGATGAAGAAGATGAGCTTGGGATATAAACACTCCCCCTTAAGCTCATCATATCCATCTCTCCTACTCTAAGCACGTCTCGAAAGTACTCAAACTTGTCCTTCTGAAGTGACTTAGTGAATATGTCAGCCACTTGCTCATCTATCTTCACATAAGATAAATCAATATGTCCATCCAACACTTTCTCCCTAATGAAATGATAATGGACTTCTATGTGTTTGGTCCTCGCATGATAGACATCGTTACTAGCCATCTGTATACTACTCATGTTGTCACAGTGTATGACAACTCCATCATCACAATGCTGACCCAAATCACCAACTAGCCTTTTTAGCCACATCACCTCACATACGGCCATAGCCGCACCTCTATATTATGCCTCTGTACTAGACAAGGTAACTGTGGGTTGCTTCTTGATACTCCAACTCAGTGCAGCACTCCCAATGCTAAACGCATACCCACTAGTAGATCTCCTGTCAAATGAACTTCCTGCCCAATCTGCATTTGTGTAAGCATACACATTCAACTCTTTCCCTGACTCATAAAATAGACCATAATGGGAAATGGTCTTCACGTATCTCTAATCCTCCTGACAACATCCAAATGATGCTTCCTGGGACTCTGCATAAACTGACTCACTGGTCCCACAGCATAATATAAGTCCGGCCTCGTAATAGTCAAGTAGATAAGACTACCAACCATTTTCCTGTACATGGTGACATCTTCTAGTTCATAACCCAAATCAGCCATAAGCTTCATATTTTGATCAAAAGGTGTCATCATAGGCTTACAACCTGTCATTCCATACTTTGCTAACATGTCTAAGGCATACTGCCTTTGCACCAACCATATACCATGAGATGTCCTGTGATCACCTCAATACCAATCTGAAAGAATCTGAGTTAACCCAAATCGTTCATATCAAACTGTGTGCTTAAAGATGTCTTCACAACCTCAATGTATTTCCCATGATCACCTATCACAATCAAGTCATCCACATAAATGACTATCACAACCAATCCATTCTGTGTCTTCTTCACATTAAGTGAAGAATCTGAGTTTGCCACATGAAAACCAATGCTCATAAGATATTTGCTTATTTTGCCACTCCAAGCTCTTGGTGCCTACTTTAAACCATACAATGCTTTCTCAATTTGCATACACATGTGGGGTACTTAGGTGTACATGCCCCTTTGGCTATTCCATAAATACTTGCTCTTGTAGCTCACCATTGAGGAAGGTATTCTTCACATCCATTTGAAACAGATTCCATCCACGAGAAGCAGCCCCATAGATATCACAGACCTATTTGTAGCCATCTTAGCCACTGGGCTAAATGTATCATCATAATCCAAACCATGTGTTTGTGCATATCCTTTTCCAACCAACCTTGCTTTATGCATCTCTATTGAACCATCTGATTTACACCACTTTGTAAACCCATTTACAGCCAATCACATTCTTGCCATCTGGCACATCTACCAAATCCCATGTGTCATTATGCACCAAGGCATCCATCTCCTCATCCATGGCTCTATCCCATGTCTCCTTGCCAATAGCCTCTTTGAAACATGAAGTCTCTATATGCTTTACAACTGATGTCATATATGCATAATACATAGCATAACCCGTGTATGTCAACCTCTCCTACTAGTGGGTATCTCACTCTATGTGATCTCCTCATTGGTTGTGGCTCACTATGAGCTTCATGTGCTCTAGCATGTGGTGGCACATACCTGTCATTTATAACACCTAGAGTTCTTATTTTTGGAATCCCCAATTCTTTATCAAGGCTTTCTGAGCTTGATGAAGCATAACCTGTAGGATCAATGCCAATATCTTCCACTTTCCCCAATTCTTCATCAAGGCTTTCTGAGCTTGATGAAGCATAACTTGTAGGATCAATGCCAATACCTTCCACTTTCTTCTTTCCACAACACTACTCTCATCAGTGCTCGCATCATGTCTCAATCTTCCTGACCATAGATTCACATTATCACTAGATGACTGTAACGTACCCATCTTCACTAATAAATAAATGTGAGTTTTTATGGTATAAATATCAATAATTTTATTATTTGAGTCATTTCCACTTAAAATCTTCAAATTTTGAGCCCAAATTTGGAATCTGCGCGTGATTTTACCCTAATATAGGATTTTACAGCATCAAAAACGGACACCGGATCAAGCCTATACGCTAATTTCAATCATTTTAGTTAGAAAACGGCGACCTTTAAACCTTAATAAATGCACGACCACACGTCCGATTGACGAACGGTCTGAATCCCTGCGACCAAGAGAACCTCCCGGACAAAAAAAAAAATTCGCCCCCCGGGGCGGTCCGGCACACAAATCGAGGCGGGCGTCCCAAATTTGGGTGTCCCGCCCCAAAAATTTGGTCCGTACACACTTACTAGGACGCCCGTACAATGGCCGCCCAAGAACCAAAGGACGGCCGCCCACTGTTTGGTCCACGCGTACCCTTGGGCGGACACCCAGACCGGATAAGGTACATGCGTACCACTCCTTTCCCAGACAACCCCGACACCGTACCTTTCCGGTAGACCCATGCAGGCCACTGATCCATAGCCTTTGAAGGTACACCGTCCTTTCATCCCTGCTTTGCGCAGCGCCCGCACCCTCACCCCTCAGCTATATAAACCCCCGGGGTGCTCCTCAGTCGGCACGCACTTCTGTGTAGCGTATGCCCTGTTGTGCCGCCGTCCGTACCGCCGTAGCGTACTTGCTGCAAGTACAGCCGCCCTTGCAGCCACCCCTCTCACACCCCCTCATTTGGCTCTTTTCAGATAAGCCAATTTTCCTCCATCCTCCTCTTGCCATGGACTAGTGTCCTTAACTCTTCCCCCCCCCCCATTTGCGTAGACTTTAGTAAGGAATTTTTGGCTCAAGCGAGGGTTCGTGCGCCATATTCTTTTGCTCATACGGTGAGCAAACAAGCTCGGAATTCAGATCCGACTGAAGCGTTTCGATCGCAGCAGCGAGCTCTACAAGGCGACGCCTAAGATGGTCTCATCCCGGAGACGGCAAAATATTGCCTCAAGAGGCGCACGTAACAACGAGATGGAGGGAGATACGCCCAATGCGGCTCCAGTCCTCCCTTTTCAAGTCCCTCAAGGAAACGGTGGCCAGGTTAGCTTGGTTAATTTTCAAAAGAAGAGAATTTTCCTTAAATTAGTATTAATGAATGGTGTCTTTTTCTTTTAAAACGAGGACATAAAAGTTATATGAAATTACGAATTATGTGATGTTGTTTTCGATAAATTTCGTTGAAATTGCTATCTTCATGAATTGTGAATGCTATACTTAGAAAATTGCATTGAAGTTGTTATCTTTGGAATTCAAGATTTCTTTTGGCTTCAACGCTAACTCCGTTCCGTGCTTGTGTAGCCGGGCGGCGTCATTAGCAAAGCCCGGGAATGGCCCAAGGTATCATACCTTTGGGAGAATAAGGATTGCCGATTGAGGCGAGAGATTATGAGGCTGCCTAGTTCTGAGGGCCCAGGCTAGTGCGGTAAATAAGCCCACCCTAGTGCGCAGACATCCCTCTGAGGGGCGGGAGGATCGAGCGATGGAGCCTGAGAGGGCGACAGGCCGGCTTGAGTCCTCGCCAGCGGCCGACGATGAGGTGTATGGTCCCGTAGGGTTTTGCCCAGCATGTAGAGGCTGGAAGGCCGAATTCTAGATCATCGGCAGAATAATAATAAGAGAGCCGGATTGGCTTGTATGGAAATGGATTCATGTATAAACTTTTTATATAATTGCATCTTGTCTTTGGTATGATTGTATTGTGTAAGAAGGCTGTTATAACGAACCTTGTGAAGAAGGACCCTAATTAAGGAATATACTTATTTATGTCAAACAGTGTGGTAGTATTAATTAGAAAACAAATTGATGCGTGAGTAGGGTGGAAAGTGGGAGGATGGAATGCCCTGACGGCACCATCCTACGGATGGGTGGACCCGATTAGTCGGGTAGCTTTCCAACAAATTAAGTGAAAGCCCTACGTTAGATAGTTAGGTTCTTGGGCAACTCTATTCAAGAAGACTAGGCCAGCGGCTGTGCCTTGCATAAGATGAGGAAAAAAGCGTTGTCCCTAGAAATCAAGTCTAGTAGTTGCCCAATTTTTGATCAATTGCCCTATGGGTGATTTGATGTTTAGGAAATCACGCTCCCCCTACGGGATAGAGCTAGGTCATACCTATAAATCGTATCCTTGAATCTCTACAAGGTCAAGGTGTCGATGAATAGGAAATTTTTTCCCAAGATAAGACTTAGCGGACTATCTTAAGTGTTTCTCCCATTTTTAAAGGGAGGAACCTTACAATTGGTATCAGAGCAAGTTTGGCTCCTAGGAATTACTGTTTAAGGACTGTTTTGTAATAAATGTTTTACCTAACATAATTAGTAAAGACATCCTACTAAAACAAATAAATTAAATTGATGTTTGAATGATTGTAGGAAGAGGAAGATGCCTACTCCAAATTTCTAGTTTTCCAATGCATCTTCGAGACTGCTAGTCACTCCTCGAATTTCGAGTTCCGCGACACCATGGTGCAGATATTAGAGAAGATATCCCTCCCTTATTTCTCTCGTATTCAGAGAGGATGGAGTAGAGATTTCTGGAGTCGTGGGCCGAGATACTTCATCATCCGAGCAGATCAGATTGGGAACCTCACCACCGACCTTAAGCGGATTCGTTGTATTGAGAAGCTGAAGATGGTCCGCTTATTTTGGTTCGTCGGTACCCCCACCAGGGACGACACCTCGGTGACTATAGATGGGGTTCGCATACCTCAGGATCGTTGGGTGTATGACAAAGTGATGCAGGTCTTACCTGCTGATAGAGTAGCAGTGTTGGGACCCACCCCAATCCAGAGTTTACCACCCTTACCATCAGTTTTTAGAGTCTTAGAAACTACAGCGGAACCCCCATATTTCACATATGTGGACCGCTCTACCCTTATGTCACAGTGAAGCCTAGGAATTTCCCTTGATGTCAAATAAGACTAATTATATTAGTCTCAGATCTTTGTAATAAAACTTGTCCTTGTAAATATTTGGAAATAAAATAATTTCAATGGTTTTGCTCTCCAAAAATTAAGCGTTGTGCAAATATGAATCTTGTAATCTTAAAAATTGTTTTTACGATGATGGCCAGGATGACCACCCTCCACTTCCCAATGCGCTTTATACCGATACCCAGGAGAAGAAGCTCCTGCTCAAGCAAATGCAACCTCGCTCCTTTAAAGGAGAAGGTTCAAAGGTTGAGAAGGATGCTGAAGTCTGGATTGAGGCGATGGACGATTATTTCTCTGCTGCCGGTACTGGAGTAGCAAATCAGTCTATGCTCGCACGGTTTCGCCTCACTGGAGATGCTAAACTCTGGTGGAAACAGTGGTGCCGTGACAAGGAAGTCACCGAGCATTCTCAAACGTGGGAAGACATCAAGCAGGCAGTGAAGGAAAGATATCTTCCTCCATCCCATGAATCCATAAAGATGAATGAGTTCTTTAGTCTTAGACAGTGCAGCTTAACTCTTGAGGACTACTATTCCAAATTCATTACCCTTCGGAGGTATGCCCTAGCTATGACTACTTCCCAGCAAGTGGCTCGTTTCTGCCAAGGGCTAAATGAACCCCTAGATTCCCGCCTTGAAGCAATGAGGCCAACCACTTTACAGGATGCTCTCATACGAGCAAAGCCCCTTGTGAAAGAAATGAAGGCTAACAAACTGAAGAATCAAAAGAGATCTTACCCTGAGGCAAACCTTAGAGATCAACCCTACAAGAAACCTCAACAGAATTTCCCCTACTACAACAGAGGGCGACAAGGCAACTCTTTTGCCCCCCGCTCGTATGCTGCTTCTTCCAGAGAAGGCCCTCTGTGTTTTGAGTGCAATGAGCCGGGACACTTTAGAGCCAACTGTCCCAAGATGGCAACATCATTCCCCCAAGGTAACAGAGGAAATCAAGGCCGTGGAACCCCTACCCACCAAGGTGCAAGAGGCAGTGGTCGTGGCAGAGGCCGCGGAGGAACAGTTGCTAGAACTGCCTGTGTTATAAGTGAAGAACCAACCTTGGAAGAGGCTAAAGAAGAGCGCGCCACCGTCCATGCGGCAGTAGAACACCAAGGTCCGAATAAACAATTTGGTGTAATCCAAGCCCCCGCCACTCATCACGGTAAGCCATTTCAGCTTTTGATTGATTGTGGTAGTACCCATTCATTCCTTTCTCCTAGGTGCTTGCAAAAATTAAACTTGAGTCAAAAATCAGCTAGCAAAATGATTGTAGAGTTAGCCAGTGGGAAAGAAGTAGTATCTCGCCACTCTATAGGAAACCTTGATTTTGAGCTGGGTAATGAGCAAACTCATGGTCACTTTAGAGTCTTGTCATTAGGAATTTATGATGGAATCCTTGGGATGGATTGGTTAATTGCAAACAAAGCTAGCATTCATTGCAACCAGGGGAGTATCACTTTTGAAAATGAGCATGGCCAAGTAATATCTGTTCAGGGAATCACAGGAAAACCTAAGTCTAGGGTAGTCAAGGCAAAACATCTTCTCAAGGGGACACGTAAGGGTTAGCAAGTTTTCTTAGTCAAACTCAACAAAGTCATTGAACCTAGTATGGAGACAGAACCCTCTTGGCTCCAAGAATTCTCTGACATCTTCCCTGACGAGCTTACAGGGTTACCGCCTCCTCGAGAAGTCGACCATGAAATCGAGGTGATCCCTGGAGCTCAACCCGTCTCAAAAACTCCCTATAAAATGTCCCTTCCTGAAGCCATTGAACTTAAAGAGCAACTTTCCCAACTCATTGAACAAGGATTTGTACGCCCCAGTGGGGAGCACCTGTTCTTTTCCAAAAAAAGAAGGACGGGACTCTCCGCCTCTGCATAGATTATCGAGGGCTAAATCAAGTCACTGTCAAGAATAAGTATCCTATCCCTCGCATCGATGAACTTCTTGACAGGCTTCATGGGGCCAAAGTCTTCTCGAAAATAGATTTGAGGTCTGGTTACTATCAAATCAAAGTCAAGGAAGCAGATATACCCAAAACAGCCTTTAATACCCGTTATGGCCACTATGAGTTTACTGTAATGTCATTCGGGTTAACCAATGCTCCTGCAACCTTCAACCGCCTAATGCAAGATATATTCCGCCCGTACTTGGATGAGTTTGTGCTTGTTTTCTTTGATGACATCCTAATCTACTCCAAATCAATGGAAGAGCATGAGGAGCATGTGCGTAGAGTTCTGCAATTGCTACGCAGACACAAACTCTATGCCAAGAAGAGCAAATGTACCTTCTTTACTCATCAAATTGAGTATCTTGGATTCATCGTCTCCAAAGATGGCATCTCAGTAGACCCTGCCAAAGTCAAGGATATTCTAGAATGGCCACCCCCTAAATCAGTTCGTGAAGTTCGTGGATTCTTGGGAATCACGGGTTGGTATAGGATTTTTATCAAAGATTATGCCTTAGTAGCTGCACCCTTGACAGATCTTCTTAAGAAGAATTGCAAAATAGTGTGGCTGCCAATCCATCAAAACAGCTTTGATCAGCTGAAAGTCATTATTACTTCTGCCCCAGTCTTAAAGCTTCCTGATTTCTCCAAGGAATTTGAAGTGGTTACCGATGCTAGTAGTCTAGCACTTGGTGGTGTCTTAGGCCAAGAAGGAAGACCAGTCGCTTATACTTCCCGTAAGCTGAAGCAATATGAAGCAAACTATGCCACCCATGATTTGGAACTCTTAGCAGTTGTTCATTGCCTCAAATTATGGAGACATTATCTCTTGGGAGGCAAATTCCACCTTGTAACTGACCACAAAAGTCTAAAGTGGATCTTCACCCAGCCTAACCTCAACATGCGGCAAAGGAGATGGATTGAAATTCTACAAGAATATGATTTCGACATCAAATTCCGCCCTGGGAAAGATAATGTGGTAGCTGATGCACTTAGCCGCAAATCTTTCTTGAATGCAATTTCAATGCCAAATAATCCCATACTGGTTAAGGTGGAAGAAGTCTCATCTCATGACCCAGATTATCAGAGGATGATAAAGTTAGTAGAAGAAGGGGGACATTCAAAGAAAGAAAAGAATCTAATCAAGGGATACTCTACTCATGAAGGAAGCCTCTACTTCAATCACAGGCTATGTATCCCTAAGGACCCTGCTTTAAAGAAACTAATCCTCCATGAAGCTCATGATAGCCCTGCTGCGCAGGACACCCAGGTTATGCAAAAACATTAAATGCGGTAAGAAGGAGCTTTCATTGGGCAGGCTTGAAAAATGATGTGCTTCGGTACTTGAATCAATGTCTCTCATGCCAAAGGATCAAGGCTGAAAGAGTTAAGATGCCTGGAAAGCTTCAACCCTTAGATATTCCCCAAATGAAGTGGGAGTGCATTAGTATGGATTTTGTCACAAGTCTCCCCACTGTTCAAGGAGGATATGACTCCATTCTAGTAGTAGTGGACTTACTTACCAAAGTAGCTCACCTTATACCAGCAAAGAAGACCTTCAAAGCTTCTGATGTTGCTCGTATATTCATCAAGGAAGTCTTCAAACTTCATGGTCTCCCAAAAAGGATAGCAAGTGATTGGGATTCTGATTTCACTTCAAAATTCTGGCAGTCTTTATTTCAAGCTCTGGGGACTCAACTTTGCTTTAGCACAGCTTATCACCCAGAGACCGATGGCCAGACTGAAAGAGTCAATCAAGTAATTGAAGACATTCTCAGAGCATACTGTGGACGGGAACCCAGAAGGTGGATTCAATACCTTCCTCTGGTAGAATTTGCCTACAATGCGTCTTATCATCAAAGCATAGGAATGTCACCATTCAAAGCACTCTATGGGCAAGAGTGCTTGTCTCCTCTAAATTTCTCTGATCCGACCATAAGAGTTGAGGCATCCAGGAAAATGCTCGAAGAGATGGAGGAACAAACCAAAGCTATCCAAAGGGATATTAAAGCTGCCCAAGATCGACAAAAGCATTATGCTGACAACAAGAGGTCTGAAAGGATCTTCAAGGAAGGAGACAAAGTTCTTCTACGAGTGCGCCCCAAACAAAGTTCTCTATCACTTGGGAAATATAAGAAGCTCAGCCCTAGGTATTGTGGTCCTTATACAGTTATCAAGTGTCTAGGTAAAAGTGCCTATAAACTCCAACTTCCAGCCCATATCAAAGTCCATAATGTATTTCATGTAAGTTTGTTAAAGCCATATGTCCCCAGTCTCGATCATATTCTTGATGATGAACAAGTTGTAATCCCTACTCAAGGAGTCCTTGAATTACAGCCCAATAGCATCATAGATTCTAGGGAAAGGCAACTCCGAAATAGAACTCTTGTAGAACATCTAGTTCAGTGGAAAGATTACCCTGAAGAGGATGCAACTTGGGAAGATGAAGCTACACTCCTAAAGGATTATCCCCAATTCATGACGAGATGAGGACATCTCGATTTCTTTAAGGGGGGAAGGATGTAACGTACCCATCTTCACTAATAAAGAAATGTCCATGTAATTATGAGTTTTTATGGTATAAATATCAATAATTTTAATATTTGAGTCATTTCCACTTAGAATCTTCAAATTCTGAGCCCAAATTTGGAATCTGCGCGCGATTTTACCCTAATATAGGATTTTACAGCATCAAAAACGGACACCGGATCAAGCCTATACGCTAATTTCAATCATTTTAGTTAGAAAACGGCGACCTTTAAACCTTAATAAATGCACGACCACACGTCCGATTGACGAACGGTCTGAACCCCTGCGACCAGGAGAACCTCCCAGACAAAAAATTTTTTCGCCCCCCGGGGCGGTCCGGCATGCAAATCGAGACGGGCGCCCCAAATTTGGGTACCCCGTCCCAAAAATTTGGTCCGTACACACTTACTAGGACGCCCGTACCATGGCCGCCCAAGAACCAAAGGACGGCCGCCCACTGTTTGGTCCACGCGTACCCTTGGGCGGACACCCAGACCGGATAAGGTACATGCATACCACTCCTTTCCCAGACAACCGACACCGTACCTTTCCGGTAGACCCATGCAGGCCACTGATCCATAGCCTTTGAAGGTACACCGTCCTTTCGTCCCTGCTTTGCGTAGCGCCCGCACCCTCACCCCTCAGCTATATAAACCCTCGGGGTGCTCCTCAGTCGGCACGCACTTCTGTGTAGCGTATGCCCTGTTGTGCCGCCGTCCGTACTGCCGTAGCGTACTTGCTGCAAGTACAGCCGCCCTTGCAGCCACCCCTCTCACACCCCCTCATTTGGCTCTTTTCAGATAAGCCAATTTTCCTCCATCCTCCTCTTGCCATGGACCAGTGTCCTTAACTCTTCTCCCCCCCCCCCATTTGCGTAGACTTTAGTAAGGGATTTTTGGCTCAAGCGAGGGTTCGTGCGCCATATTCTTTTGCTCATACGGTGAGCAAACGAGCTCGGAATTCAGATCCGACTGAAGCGTTTCGATCGCAGCAGCGAGCTCTACAAGGCGACGCCTAAGATGGCCTCATCCCGGAGACGGCAAAATATTGCCTCAAGAGGCGCACGTAACAACGAGATGGAGGGAGATGCGCCCAATGCGGCTCCAGTCCTCCCTTTTCAAGTCCCTCAAGGAAACGGTGGCCAGGTTAGCTTGGTTAATTTTCAAAAGAAGAGAATTTTCCTTAAATTAGTATTAATGAATGGTGTCTTTTTCTTTTAAAACGAGGACATAAAAGTTATATGAAATTACGAATTTGTGATGTTGTTTTCGATAAATTTCGTTGAAATTGCTATCTTCATGAATTGTGAATGCTATACTTAGAAAATTGCATTGAAGTTGTTATCTTTGGAATTCAAGATTTCTTTTGGCTTCAACGCTAACTCCGTTCCGTGCTTGTGTAGCCGGGCGGCGTCATTAGCAAAGCCCGGGAATGGCCCAAGGTATCTCTCATACCTTTGGGAGAATAAGGATCGCCGATTGAGGCGAGAGATTATGAGGCTGCCTAGTTCTGAGGGCCCAGGCTAGTGCGGTAAATAAGCCCACCCTAGTGCGCAGACATCCCTCTGAGGGGCGGGAGGATCGAGCGATGGAGCCTGAGAGGGCGACAGGCCGGCTTGAGTCCTCGCCAGCGGCCGACGATGAGGTGTATGGTCCCGTAGGGTTTTGCCCAGCATGTAGAGGCTGGAAGGCCGAATTCTAGATCATCGGCAGAATAATAATAAGAGAGCCGGATTGGCTTGTATGGAAATGGATTCATGTATAAACTTTTTATATAATTGCATCTTGTCTTTGGTATGATTGTATTGTGTAAGAAGGCTGTTATAACGAACCTTGTGAAGAAGGGCCCTAATTAAGGAATATGCTTATTTATGTCAAACAGTGTGGTAGTATTAATTAGAAAACAAATTGATGCGTGAGTAGGGTGGAAAGTGGGAGGATGGAATGCCCTGACGGCACCATCCTACGGATGGGTGGACCCGATTAGTCGGGTAGCTTTCCAACAAATTAAGTGAAAGCCCTACGTTAGATAGTTAGGTTCTTGGGCAACTCTATTCAAGAAGACTAGGCCAGCGGCTGTGCCTTGCATAAGATGAGGAAAAAAGCGTTGTCCCTAGAAATCAAGTCTAGTAGTTGCCCAATTTTTGATCAATTGCCCTATGGGTGATTTGATGTTTAGGAAATCACGCTCCCCCTGCGGGATAGAGCTAGGTCATACCTATAAATCGTATCCTTGAATCTCTACAGGGTCAAGGTGTCGATAAATAGGAAATTTTTTCCCAAGATAAGACTTAGCGGACTATCTTAAGTGTTTCTCCCATTTTTAAAGGGAGGAACCTTACAATGACTCAAGTGGTCCACTCATACTCGTCGTAGATTCCTGCATAGGAAGATTCACATCCTCATTTGCATCTATGTCATCAACTATGACATGCTCACTTTCTTTGTACCAACTAATGTTTTCAAAAAATTATGGATTAAGGTCCAAAGAGTGTTCTAATGGGCCAATGGGATTAATCCAAGTGTTTGAATAAGAAAAAATGCAAGAAGAAAAGAAAATCCATCTTTGCTAATGACCACCTATTTTGTCACTAGATTATAGCATTTGTATGCTTTTCTCTCTTGCGCATACCCAATGAAAACACATTTTTCAGCCTTTGGATCCAATTTCCTTCTTCTCTCATTTGTTACATGAACATATGCAACACATCTAAAGACTTTCAAGTAACCAATATCCGGCCTAAATCCTATCATCCTCATAATAGGTGTACTCTCATGTATAGTTGCGGCGGTAGGAGTCCTGTTTCAACAAGTACATTGCAGTAGCACATGGTTCTACCCAAAAATAATTTGGCATAGACTTCTCATAAGCATAGCTCTTGCAATCTCACCAATGATCATGTTTTTCCTCTCAGCAACACCATTCTACTGATGTGTGTACCTGCATGTAATTTGTCTTCTTATCCCATGCTCTCTCAAGAAGGCATCAAATGCATGTGATGTGTACTCACCACCACCATCTATCCTCAAACACTTGATCCATTGACCATACTACTTTTCCAACAATGCTTTGAAAGTCAATGAACTTCCCAAGTGCTTCACTCTTATCTTTCAAGAAGTAAATCCAAGTCATCCTGCTGTAATCATAAATGTGACATAATGTGACATAATACCTGCAACCATTGATAGTTAGAGTCTATGCTGGGACACCTAGTATGTCATTGTGAATGATTTCCAAAGGTCTTATGTTGATTTGACCATCTTTGGGAAATGAAAACCTTGCCTGCTTCTCAAATCTACATGCTTCCCATATATGATTACTACCATCATATTTGAACTTGGACAAACCACCAACTATACCTTTTGCTTGTATAGATGTGTCTGGCACAACCCCTTGACTTTTTGAAAACATGGCAGACTTCAACTATGGAATGCTTGCATCAATTTGAACAATCTACCTTCTTTCTCCCCCTTTTCAATTAACTTGGGACCATTTTTGAAGTCCTCAACAAAACAGCCATGTTGATTGAACCTCACTTGCATTCCTTAATCCACCATTTGACTAACCGATGCAAGACTCTTTGTAATTGTTGGCACATACAACACATCTGACATGGTTTTTACTCTGCCATCATACATACGCAATGGCACACTACCAACATGTGTAATAGGATGTTGAGTACTATCCCCAATAGCAACATAGCCCTGATGTGTAGGTGTCATCCTGTCAAACCACTCACCATGGCATGTCATGTGGTTTGACGCTCCAGAATCCATATACCAAATATCATCACTCTCCCTTTGTGATGTCATAGTACCTATTACATGTTTCATGGCAAACAAGTGCTTCTCATGTTCTGCATTACTAGATGATGCATAATTGCCATGCTGCACTCTTCCACCCACGGAAGTCATTCTGCTTTTTATAGCAGTCTCTAGCCATATGTCCCATTTTACCACAATAGTGACACTCAATGCTACTAACATTCCATTGCGGTGTTTGCCATCTCCCCTTTCCTCTAGATACAGATCTTCCTCTAGCATGAGGGTGAAAACCACGACCACCTCTACCACCGAATGATGGCTGAAAATTTTATTGAGGCTATGGTGATCGATCCTGCTAGCCACGGCCACATACACATCCTCTTGGACTGAATCTCCCCCTACCTCTAGTACCACGATGAGTGAAAAATGCTTGATCCCTTGAATTTACATTTGTGCTAGATGAGGCACCTATTCCAAGTTTCATCTCTTCCACAATAATCAATGAAATTTCTAACCCTGATAGAGGTTTTAAATGCCTTGTACTCTTTACCCAAGCCATTCAATGTAATGGCTACCAAGTCATCATCATCCATAGAAGCCCCAATAGAAGCTAGTGTAATAGTACATTCTTTGATCTCTTGCACATAATCATTTACACTTCTATTGCTTCAAGTCACACCATGAATCTTCTGCTTCAATTGCATCTTCTTTGGTGCTGTAGTTGTATCATACAACTTTACCAAATGATCCCATGCATCCTTGAGATTTTGTGTGTCCTGTATATGGCATAACATGGTGTTTGTAACACATATCGAGAAGTAATGCAACACTTTGAAGGCTCTCTCTGTCCAATTTCGATGTGCTGTAAGCTAGGAAGGTGTTGCATTTATTTGGGGAACCCTTGGCTCCGCCTCATCGCCTATCACCAAGTTCCATAGGCCTTTGCCTTCGAGAAAATTTATCATACAATACTTCCAAATGTGGAAGTTGTGCCTGTCAAGCTTCTCACCAACAATTTTATCAAGATTGTCACTCATTTTGTTTACCACGATGTTCACTAAGGATTTCCAATAATCAACTCAGACATGCACATACACACATAAACCTCAGCACCAATGCTGTCCACACAGCCCAACATTTTTATGGCGATAACTTCTTGGACTCAAAAACACTGTTTGTTGCAAACGCTAAAAACAACCTCGTGCCGCTCACAAATTTTGAGAAATGCATCCAAAATAGTCCTCCACTTTGCAGAAACATTTAATTTACTCGTATTATGCATACAAGATCATCTACATAGTATTTGAGCTCAATTATGTACAAAAATAGTCCACTTTGCCTTGTTGTTAGACGGGTTTTTTCGAGCCTCCCAATCTTCCAAAACACTAGGAAATTATTAAATTAAGTGTGTATGATATACATTAACATCCATGCATCCTCCATCTAGCATATAAAAATCATCTGAGCTCACAAAGTGCCAAGTACATGCCAAAAATAGCTCTCTCTTGTGGTCGGGAACCTGTAAAGTGTTAATTACCGGCACTAATCCACTTACAATTCACTCGATATGCATCCAAATCTTAGTCCCATACATTCATTGGCTTTGTATCAATGTGCTCTAACTTTGTATGCAAGGAATTAGTCCAATTTTGAAAGGAGGAGAGAGTAATTGGTAATTTAGTGGATGTGAGACCCCTACCCCCTCCATGCATCGGATCCGGGGAGCTAGCAGCGAAAGTAACAACCTCTCGTGCGTAGGGCAAAGCTTCCCACTCGGGGCCTTGCCCACGAATGTCTGTACAAGAGACTAATCCGGTGGTTTTTCCAAAACCGAACTTGGAAAAAACTTCCCTTGCCCAGAAACCTTAGGCAATTCCACCATGAATAATTTTCTAACAAAATTTTTTTCTAACAGGTCAAGGCCTTAACTATCCTTTCTATTCTGACTGAACCTATAGGTCACATGGCCAGATCAAGGAAGAGACTTGTACTTGGTTCATAGAAATCATTTCTTTTTTTCCCCTTAAGCGAGGCCTTAACTATCCTTTCTATTCTGACTGAACCTGTAGGTCACATGGCCAGATCAAGGAAGAGACTTACACTTGGTTCATAGAAATCATTGCTTTTTTTCCCCTTAAGCGAGGCACAACCGTTGATTCTTTCCCATAGAACAAGAATCTTCCTGGGACTTACTCTAACTAGCGTAACTTGAAGGTATCTAAATTTATTGTAGGAATCCACCGATCCATGGGTTACCCAACCGCCGCCCACCAACCACTGGATCCCTTTTTATAAAAATTTGGTTGTGTTTTGTCCCGAGTACCAGGGAAAAGAGTTCCTAGGCACTCAAGCAAAATACAAAATAGACACACCACTTACACACCCAATATGAAATTGCCTTTTTCATAGATTCAGTTGTCTTTAAAACAAAATTGGAATGAAACCATAATGTTTCTATCATAATCCTCAAAATTCTAGTGCAATGTTTTACAATCAAAATGTCATCCGGACTCTCCGTTGAAGACCAGCTAGTCAACCATTGACAAGATTCGATTTCGAGTTCCAGTTTGCATAGATAATTCCTTCCCAGTCCATCCATATCTTCCTCGACATATGCATAGGTATCCTAACAGCCGCGAGCCTGTGCATTATGTGGTCAGAACCCTCTAGGATCCTCCTTAGGTGTCCTAGCACTTCACTCAGGGACCGCTTCATCAGCCCTCACCCATGGTACCGGAAGCGCACCATTTTAACCCCATACCAAGGCTAGTCAAGACCTTGGTAGGCTTTGCCGGCGGGGAGACGTCCTTTGATGACTCCCCACCACACCAGATGTTGCAACATAACTCTTCTTAGATCAAACGATAAGCCAAATGCTTCCTCCAACATTCTAGTGTAAGACAATCCTTTTTCAAAAACAGAGTTTCTATGCAAGTAAGAATTTCCCGTTGAGTTTGATTCCACAAGACCCTTTTGATTCCACAAGTAAGAATTTCCCGTTGAGTTTGATTCCACAAGACCCTTTTTCTCACAATCAAGACTTTCTTAATGAAAATCACAATTCTAGTATCTCGGTAACCCACCGATCAATTACAATGAATTTTTGACTTATTTCTCGATGATTTCAGGTCTAAGGAGAACTTCTCTAAATCACCGGTAATCCACTCTTCGTACTGAAGAAATGGGAATGGTCACAAGGTTTTACTTAATTTCTCATTCGATAGATGGGTAAGCATCTTACTGGCCCACCTTTCTCATGCCGTCGTAGTCTAACCCGAAATTACTCGAGTTTTATCCTTAAGATATTCTCTAAAGATAATTCTTGGTTTTTTCTAATAAATTAACTGTGATTTCATTTGTGAATATGTATACATCATTTTATTGAATTATTCTCATAGAATTATTCTAAATTATTCTTTTCTCCAATTGAAACTCGGCATCAACATGCCCTAAATTTCTATGTAGAATTATGGTGAAACCTTCTCTTTTAACAACGAAATTACTTTAGGCATTTTCCTAATTAAAGTATGATGAAAATTTCTCTTAAAAATAAATATCCATGTATATGAATATACCTATTTTGAATTATGACCAAAATTTCTCTTTTAATATTTAAAATGTTTGTACATAATATATCGTGAAAATTTCTCTTTTTGTATCAAAATTTTTATGCATGTACATATGTAAAGATAAATATAACAAAAAATCCTCTTTTCTCTATAAACAATTATGCATAAATACTATAAAAGTATTTTTCATAAATGTAACAAAAATCATTGTTTTAGCATTAAAATGCTTATGCATAGAATATGATGAGATTTCCTCTTTTTGCATTATCAATTTTATGCATAGAAATAAACTCATTTTTTAAAAAAAATTACCATAGCTTCGCTGCATTTTCTGAGAATTCTCAAAATTCTACTTTTAAATAAATACTCATAGTTATGAAATGTGATGGGAATTCTTCTTTTAAACTAAAAATTTATTATGCATACATAGCATAATTATAAACATAATTATAAGCATCATTATAATTAAACCTCTTGATTAATCTTAAAAATATCCATTTATCATTCCTATACGAAAATACTTACAAAAATGTTAACATAAGTCTTTTCAAATCTTAAAATGAATTAATATGTTTTTTCTTAATCATAAACAAGTTTAAAGGAATTAGTCATCATTTTTTTATCTAGATTAAAATCATAAAAATACTTAATCTTCTTCTCTAGATTGTCAAGCCTAGAGTTTTGATTAAGATAATGAGATTAGCACTAAGATCCATCCCTCTAACAAGAATCCATCCAAAAATATGATTAATATTTCTAAAAGAGAGATTTACTAATCAAAAATATTAAATTTAAGCATAAAAGATTAGCATTAATCCATTTAAACATTATGAATTACTAAAAAGCTTGATTTCAAGAAAAAAACCATTGATTAAAAAGCTTCCCAAGCATTAGAGAGGTTGGGATGAAGATTTCCATTGAGAAAGATAAAAAAAACACCATGGATTAAGGCTTACCCTTGGTTTTTAGCTTGATTCTTTTAAAAAAAAGTGAAGCCCACAAGGAAAGCTTGGCCACCAAGATGGGGAGGGTAATATGTTTTCTTGCATTCTGAAATAGGGGATGATTATAGAGGACTAAGAGGAGAGCTTATACATCTTTTAGGGAGCTAAGAAGGAACCTTACAATGAAGCTCTATTCACTAATCTCAGTTAAGAGCTCTGTTAAACCTATTTGATCCAGCTTGTTTTGTATCATTGCACCCAAATTAGTGCTTGTGGGTTCTAGCAAAAGATACATACATATGTAGGGTCCAATTTCTAAGCTCATTATGCATGATGTGCATCCATTTGGGCTTGCTTCAATTGTTCTCCTCCACAGTGGATCTCTACGCTGATTTTTGGCCCCTTTGTTGATGCTTTAATTACTCCACAATGTCATGGTTGAGTGTGGCAAGCATGTGGGATGAGATATGGGACCTTGCGCTATACCCTAATCACACCAATGTGTATAGGTTGACCCTTCAATGGATCCAATTTCTTTCATACATCCTCTGTTCTTGTGTAGCTCAAAACCAAAATTTGACCTCTTTAATATCACATAGATTTGCTCCAAAATCAAGCAAGGGATTGCATATGCATTGCTATTCCATTCATCAATGCTAGATACATGTGCCCTTCAACTAATACATGCATTTGCCTCTTCTAATAAAGCTCTCAAGCTTTCCATTAAAGCTTGCAAAAAACTAGAATTTTCACTTGCTTTGGGAAACTCAAATCCGGCTTTTCTTGTGTCAAATCACCTACAAAATCCGCTCAGCTTTGCTTACCCGTGGTCCTTAGCTTTCAGCTCTGTTGAGTAGGGGTGTGCGCTGTAAGATTCTTCCCTCCAGTTTTTGAGGTGTAAAAGTGTAAGAATCTCCCCTTCTCTTCTTGTAATTATTCCCCTCTCTCTGAAATAAAAGAAAGATCTTGTTTTACCCTGCTTTGGTCCTAGAGAGAGAAAATGTCTAGAGAGAGGTAGTCCAAAATTGAGATATCTTTGGATATAAAAATCCTCCTAGTGTCTGAAATGGTTTCCCCTGAAATTGCAGTTCAAAATAACTTCTTCAAATTACATTAGGAATCAATTAAAAATGATTTAAAAGACCTTAAGCTAAGGGTCAAGATTTTTTGAAAATTTTAGATTATGGTCCAATTAAGGTTCCTATGGGGGCCAATAGGATTAATCCAAGTGTGGGGATGAGATAAATCCAAAGAATAAAAGAAAATTCCCAAAAATGAGTAAATGCTCACATAAGATGAAGAGTTGACTAAGTACAAGGTTTATTAGTTTAAAATACTTTAAAAATGAGATATTTTGGAATAATGATACATTTAAGGTAGGCACCTATTTCACACATGTGGATGAGTTTTTAAATAAAAAAATTTGAGATATTTTTTTCTCTCCTCTCTCGCGGATCCAATTGGATCAAAATGGGAGCTAAACTGGTCCAAATCTTGTCCAAATTTTGCCAAACTGAAGTTGGAAAATTCTAAAACTTAGTTGGACTCAATTAGTGGCCTCCTTCACCTATAAATAGACCCTCATTTTTTTGTATTCTCATCTTTGAGCTATACCATGCCAGTATTACATTAAAATAATGATATTTTCTATTATCCCTTAAAAATCCTCTACTTTTGGAAAGAGTGGAGCCTCTCTCTCTCTTCAACAATCCTTGGGGCTTTCTTCTCAACATACTAAACCAATTGATTGGTTGGGGGCTTCTTTCTATGATAAAGAAGCAAGCAAAATCAAGAGGTAAGATGTAATTTCATAGTTTTTCTCTACTATTCTCAATGTTTTCACTTATCAACCCCTCTCAAGCTTGAGAAGTTTCTAATTAAGTGTTTATAATGCAAATTAAGCTTTTCTTAAGAGTTGTAATGAATAATGTAGAAAAATTTAGCTTTATGCTTAATTTAGGATGTTTTTTATGTATATCTCTCTCTCCCTAAAAGAATGGTCATTCCTATGACCAATTCTCTATTCAAATAATGCTTCTCATTGATAAATTCTCAATTCAAAAAGAGAACTCTAGGCTTGTGAAGCTAGAGGTTAAGAAAATGGCTTTATATGCTTTTATACTAATAAAATTATGATAAACTTATGATTTAATTCCATCAATTGGATTTAGGTCCAATGATAGTTATTCTATCATTATTATATTATAAAGTCTTATTCTTTTCAAAAATATTAAAAATTATCAGTAATAGCAACGAAGCTATGGTAAAATTTTTAAGAAATTAATACATAATTTATTTTTGTACATAATGTGAAAAGAGGACTTCCTACCATATTATAGGATTGGTCAACCTATGCTAAAAGAACGATTTTCATCACATTCATCAGGGAAAACTAAGTTTTAGTATTTATGCGTAAATAATTAATTAGAGAAATTATGAATTTTTGGTATTTCTACTTTTATGCAAAAACAATAATTCCCATGATAATGGAGCCATGTAATTAAATGGAAAAAGAGAAATTTTGGTATATTAAAATAATGAATATTTTATTTAAAGAGAAATTTTAGATAAATTTATTTTATGCATGAAAAAATTTCAATGATAAAAGAGGAATTCCCATGACATTTGGAATTCAATCATTTAAATAGTTAAAGTGAAATTCTTGGCATATTTGAATTAATGGATATTTTTATTTAAATTTGAAGAGGAATTTTAGATAAATTTAATTTATGCATGAGAAAATTTAAATGATAAAAGAGAAGCTCCCATGACATTTGGAATTCAATCATTTAAATGGTAAAAGTGGAATTCTTGGTAAAATTAAACTAATGGATATTTTATAAAGAAAAGAGGAATTTTAGATAAACTTATTTGACGATAAAATATGAATTTCCATGACATTTGGAATTCAATTATTTAAATGTAAAAATAGGAATTCCCATGATAATTGAGATGCAAGAAATTAAATGGGAAAAGAGGAATTTTTAGCATAATTCAAATTATGAGTATTTATCATAAGTGGAATTTTGAGCATTATTGGAAAATATGTGTATAATTGATTTTTGTAAATCCCATCAATCTTTTACTCAAAAAGAAGAATATTGAATATATTTCACTTGAGGAAATTGAGAAAGAATATGAAAATATCTGTTGAGGAAAAAGAACCTTTACCTAGGCCAAGCAATTGGCAGAAATTTAGAAAAGTCCCATCGGTATCAAAAATAGAAAATGTTACTAAATGTGAATAGATGTGAATAAGATGTGAATGCGATGTGAATTAGATGTGAATGCGATGTGATGTAAATGGATGTGGATGTGAATGAAGAGATGAGAATGAGATGTGAGGATATGTAAAATTAAAATAATAGATATTTTATTAAAGAAAAGAGGAATTTTAGATAAATTTATTTTATGATAAAAGAGGAATTCCCATGACATTTGGAATTCAATCATTTAAATGTAAAAAGAGGAATTCCCATGATAATTGAGATCCAAGAAATTAAATGGAAAAAAGAGGAATTTTTAGCATAATTCAAATTATGAGTATTTATCAAAAGTGGAATTTTGAGCATTATTGGAAAATATGGGTAGAATTTATTTTTGTAAATCCCATCAATCTTTTACTCAAAAAGAAGAATATTGAATATATTTCACTTGAGGAAATTGAGAAAGAATATGAAAATATCCGTTTAGAAATAGAAACTTTACCTAGGCCAAGCAATTGGCAAAAATTTAGAAAAGCTCCATCGGTATTAAAAATAGAGAATGTTACTAAATGTGAATAGATGTGAATAAGATGTGAAATGTGAATGCGATGTGATAAGATGTGAGTGGATGTGATAAAGATGTAGTGTGATGTAAATGAATGTGGATGAGAGGTGCGGTTATGTAAATGGATGTGGATGTGAATGAAGAGATAAGAATGAGATGTGAGGATATGTGAAAGGATGTGGTGTGATGTAAGATGGATGTGATGTGATGTGAAGCGGGATAGATGTGAATGTGATGTGATGTGAATCGGAATAGATGTGAATAAATGAGATGTGAATGTGATGTGATGTGATGTGATGTGAATCGGAATAGATGTGAATGTGATGTGATGTGATGTGAATTGGGATAGATGTGAATGAATGAGATGTGAATGTGATGTGAATGAATGAGATGTGAATTGGGATAGATGTGAATGAATGAGATGTGAATGTGATGTGATTTGATATGAATCGGGATAGATATGAATGAATGAGGTGTGAATGTGATGTGATGTGATGTGAATCAGAAAAGATGTGAATGTGATGTGATGTGAATCAGGATAGATGTGAATGAATGAAATCTGAATGTGATGTGATGTGATGTAAATCGGGATAGATGTGAATGGATGAGATGTGATGAGAATGGATGTGATGTGATGTGATGTGAATCAGAATAGATGTGATGAGAATGGATGTGATGTGATGTGATGTGATGTGATGTGGATCGGGGTAGTTGTGAATGGATGTGATGTGATGTAATGTGGATCGGGGTATTTGTTAATGGATGAGATGTGATGTGAATGGATGTGATGTGGATATTGGTAGATGATAATGGATGAGATGTGATGAGGATAGATGTGGATAGATGTGATGGGATATAATATAATATGATTGGATGAGAATGGATGAGAATGGATGTAATGTGGATCGGGGTAGTTGTTAATGGATGAGATGTGATGTGAATGGATGTGATGTGGATATTGGTAGATGATAATGGATGAGATGTGATGAGGATAGATGTGGATAGATGTGATGGGATGTAATATAATGTGATTGGATGAGAATGGATATAATGAGATTGGATATAATGTGATTGGATGAAGAACGACGGGAATACATATGATTGAATGTGGATAAAGCAATGTGAATTGATGTAGAAGAATGTGGAATAATGAGAAATAACATGGAACAATGTGGAAAGATGAGAGTTCATTAGAAACTGTATTTATGACCTGTTTTTAAATGAGTGTTTTATATCAAGAATGCTGTGGAAGCATTTTGACCATCTTGTGAATGAGGTTGTGGAGACCTAAGTGATAAAGTTGCAACAGTTGACGGAGAGTTAACGGAGGACGTCTCGTGTTGTAGCAAGGTCGATCGAGGTCTTGACTAGCCTCGGTTCGATTTAAATGGTGAGCTTCCGGTACGGTGGATGAGGGACCAAGGAAGCGGCCTATGAGTGAAGTGCTAGGTGACCTGTGAAGGATCCTAGGGGGTGCTGACCATACGGTGCTCGGGCTCTGGGTCCTTACATCACATCTCATCCACATCCACATCTCTTTACATTACAACATATCTCATCCACATCCACATCACATTCACATCCACATCCCCTTACATCACATCCACATCCACATCTCTTTTCAACACATCACATCTCGTCCACATTCACATTCACATCCACATCCACATCCACATCCACATCTCTTTTCAGCACATCACATTACATCCACATCCACATCTCTTTTCAGCACATCACATCTCATCCACATCCACATCACTTTCACATCCACATCTCTTTTCAGCACATCACATCTCATTCTCATCTGATCATTCACATCCACATTCATTAAAATCAGATTCTTTCACATACATTTACATCACACCACATCCTATCACATCTCATTCACATCCATTTACATCTTATCACATCCCATTCACATCTTATCACATCTATCCACATCCTATCACATCCCATTCACATCTTATCACATCCCATTCACATCTATCCACATCTTATCACATCCCATTCACATCTTATCACATCCATCCACGTCCTATCACATCCCATTCACATCTTATCACATCTATCCACATCCTATCGCATTCCATTTGCATCCATTCACATCCATTCACATCCTATCACATCCCATTCACATCTTATTACATCCATTTACATCCTATCACATCCCATTCATATCTTATTACTATTTAGTAGCTTTTCCTACTTCAATACCCATAATGGGACTTTTTTTAAAGTTTTGCCAATTGTTTGGCCTAGATAAAGGGTTTTTTTCTCGACGACTATTTCCATGTTCTTTCTCAATTTCTCAAATGAATTATATTCAATATTCCTCTTTTGAAAAAAAGAATTCATGGGATTTACAAAATCCAATTCTTCCCATATTTCCACTTTTGATAAATATTCATAAATTGAATTATACTAAAAATTTCTCTTTTTTCCATTTAATTTCTTGGATCTCAAATATCATGGGAATTCCTCTTTTTGCATTTAATTAATTGTATTCCAAATGTCATGGGAATTCCTCTTTTATCATAAAATAAATTTATCTAAATTTCCTCTTTTAAATTTAGATAATAAATCCATTAATTCCAATATACCAAGAACTCCACTTTTTCCATTTAAATAATTGAATTCAAATGTCATGGGAATTCCTCTTTTATCATTTAAATATTTCTCATACATAAAATAAATTTATCTAAAATTTCTCTTTTAAATTTAGATAAAATATCCATTAATTCCAATATATCAAGAATTCCACTTTTTCCATTTAAATAATTGAATTCCAATGTCATGGGAATTCCTCTTTTAAATATTTCTTATACATAAAATAAATTTATGTAAAATTTCTCTTTTAAATTTAGATAAAATATCCATTAATTTCAATATACCAAGAATTCCACTTTTCCCATTTAAATGATTGAATTCCAATGTCATGGGAATTTCTCTTTTATCATTTAAATATTTCTCATACATAAAATAAGATGTATGTTAAAAATCCTAATATGGGATTTATCATGGTGATAGATACAAGATTAAGAATAAGATTAAGGTGGGTTATACCACACTAAAAACTCCATGACTAGAGAGAAAGAGAGATTGCACACTCAACACAAGATCTCTATGGCATATCACCAATCAACCATACAATGATATAGGCCTTCTAGTCTTATCCCACTTTACACATCATCATCCATGTGGCACTCCCTTTTCTACTCTTTTGGTCACAACATTCACACACTATACAATATCACATGTGTCATTCTTATCTTACCACAATATCTTACACCTCTAGGGTGCTTTTCTACGGAGTGACAAAGCATCTCTGAGCTGTACACCTGGTGCCTTTGGTCCTCGTTATCCAAGAATTCGGTAGTATGCTGATTGATGTTATAGGTTTCTGTGAAGTATAGGGCGTTGTAGAGGTTGGGCCCCCATGGCTCTAAATTTGGCAGTCTACCCATGCCAAGCTACTCTAGCTTCTACACCACAATAAGGTCTAAGGCTATAGCTTTGTAACATGGCCTAGTGTAATAAAGGAGCTTATGCTCCAACTTTGTGATTGTTTTCCATCAGGGAATGAACCATGTACCCGTTAATCTATTTCATGAGAGCTTCACCCATATGAGAAAGCTGGGTCATACTCCTCAAAGCATCCACCTCCTATGGGTCACTTTCTCTAGATAGAGGTGTGACAGAGAACCTCTCCGGAGGAGTTAGAAGAGTCAGGCAAGCATGATGCTAGCTAGTGGGTGCATGTGAAAGCTCAAGAGAAAAGTTGGCAATAGTTTGATTAGGGGAAGAGCTGAAAGTGAGAAAATGAGGGGGTGGGGCCCTTATTTATAGGTTTGGTAGAAGGGTACGGCCATGGAAAATCTAGGGAAAAACTGTGGCACTTGCAAGGAATGGCCGTGGCAGTTGAACGGTGGAAGCGAAGGGCCGTGGCAAGGTAGCAAATAGCCATGGGCTTCAGAAAATAAAAAGGAATGGGAATTCACTCAAGCAATCAGAAATTAACGGTCGAGTGCTTTGAATAAAATTTGGAACGACCGTGGCAAACTTTGAATAGGCATGGCAAGTATTGGGTAGGTTGGAATGGCCGGGGAAGTTCTAGAATGGATGTGGTACTTCAAAACCTGCAAAGGAACGGTCGTCAAATTTGGGAACGCCCATGGCATTTATAAATGTCGAACGATCATGCAGGCGCCTCGTGAGTGTCAGCTCAGGCGGGTCCATGGCATTTATAAATGTCGAACGATCATGTAGGCGCCTCGTGAGTGTCAGCTCAGGCAGGTTGAGATTGACATCTCAACAGATTAAGGGAAAGGGGACTCATTGAATAAAAAAAATGATGAGTGCAAAGCTCACAAATTTCATTTCAATAAGTAAATGCAAAAGATGGAGTTATTACATGGGATTTTGAGAAGATTTACACTTCAAAATGGATATTTTAATAAAATAATACATGGATCTTTATAAAAAATTGTTAAGGAAGATCCAAAGAAGAGAGAGAGTGCCAATATTATAACATTAACTTTGGCACTTTTCCTCCTTGATTCGTGGAAGAGAGAGAGGGGTCTTAAGAGGCCCATTTGAGAGTCTAAATTTCCCCTAATGTATACACAAATACATGTCTAAGTGTGTGTAAACACATAAAAACACACATACACACACACACACACATGTGTACATGTATTGTTTGAGCATAAGGTTGTATACCTATAGTAACATGAGAGAGAGAGTGTGTGTGTGTGAGAGAGAGAGGGTGCACGTACGAGAGCATACGTGTGTGTTTTATGTGAGTGTGAGTGTGTGAGAGAGAAAGATAAGTGTGTGTGTGTGTGTGTGCATGAGAGAGAGAGAGAGAGAGAGAGAGAGAGAGAGATGTGTGAACCCAAACACATGTACACATACATATTTGTAGTAGTGTTCATCCCAACAAAACATATGCACATCTCACACTATTCAAGGTCATCCAACTGTCGACCGGTGCCTAGCCTTGGTTGCCAGCCTCGCCGCCGAGTATATCCGTTAGGCAACAAACTCTCGATACATGAATCTTCTTTCTTGTAACAACCTCGCCGCCGAGTATATCCGTTAGGCAACAAACTCTCGATACATGAATCTTCTTTCTTGTAACTAAATGTATGGTCCCTCCCAAGCCATGCAACAAACTCTCGATACATGAATCTTCTTTCTTGTAACAACCTCGCCGCCGAGTATATCCGCCGTTAGGCAACAAACTTCTTGATACATGAATCTTCTTTCTTGTAACTAAATGTAAGGTCCCTCCCAAGCCATGTATGTGTCTCTTTTAATATAGATTTCAAGAAGAAAAGAGAGTGCACTTAGAGAAGAGTGAGACAATGAAGCTAGAAACATTAGGAAAGTGTTAGAATAAAAATATTAGCTCCAAAAAAGAAAAAAAATCCTAAAAGAAATAAGAAGACAAGAATAGTTATATTAAGAGATAAATATCTCCAAAAATATAAATTCAAATTTAGGTGATAGGAGGTCATATTTAGAGTACTTTTACATATTTAGAGTCCATGCATACTAAAAAATTAAAAAAGTAACGTGTTTCTAAAGATGGTGCGTTTGCGGCTATATACAGACATTTTTGCCTATTCTACCCATGTAGGCTTGTAGTCCAAATACCTTACGGTCCTTTTGACTGGTTATACAACCATATTCTAAGTTTTTATCAAAGAGTTATGGATAAAACAATTCACTAATTCTGTCAAGGTCTCTACACAAAAAAACTGTAAGAATGCAGCTAGTAGCCACAAGGTGATTCTAGACCTTGAGATGCATATATCCCTTCATTCTTATCTAATCTCTTGGAAAAGAAAGCTAGATTGATATGACCTTTATGAGGAAGAGACTATTACTCCATAGCTTTTCTTTTAAAGAAAGAATAGTACGCCGTAGCCCTACAAGAGAAGGCTACTTTGCCATAGACCTTCGAAAGAGAGAAAAGTCAGAGTACGAGTAGGAGAAGATAAAGCTTGAGGATGATTGGATGATTTCAATTGTAAGATAAGGTATTAGAAGACTCTTTATCCTCATATATCAAGTTCTGAAACTCTTATTATAACGAGCAAAGACAATGATAAACGATAAATTTCTATAAGGTGTATATATATATATTATTTTTCAATTATATATCATTCTTAGGGGTTGAGGTATGGCCCCGGCTCCTCTATTAAGTGTTAATAGTGATCTATTTGATTGATTTACTAGTTAAAGTTTGTATTCTTTTAAACAACAGCCCGGAGTCCGCCCCATGGTATCTCTCATACCATTGGGAAAATGAGGTTCGCCAATTGAGGTGAGTGATTGTGATGCTGCCTAGTTCTGAGTTTTGAGGGCCCCAGGCTAGTGCGGTGAATTAGCCCACCCTAGTGTGTAGACATCCCTCTCTGAGGGACGGGAGGATCGAGAGACACAGTTTGAGAGGGCAACAAGCCGGCTTGAGGCCGGACGATGAGGTGTATGGTCCTGCGTAGGGTTTTGCCTAGCATGTAGAGGCTAGAAGGCCGAATTCTAGATCATCCATAGTATAAAGGAAAAGAATAAGAGAGCCAGTTTGGCTTGTCTGGAATTGATTCATGTATAAACCTTTTTTATAAATCTTGTCTTTGGCAATATTGTATTGTGGAAAAAGGTTGTTTTAACGAACCTTGTGAAAATTAAGGAACATGTTTATTTATGTCAAACAATGTGGTAGGATTAATTAGAAAACAAATTGACGCATGTGGCAGCGTGGAAAGTGGGAGGAAGGAATGCCCCGACGGTACCATCTCTACGGACGGGTGGATTTGATTAGTCAGGTAGATTTCTAACAGATTAAGTGAAAGCCCTATAGATAAATAGGTTCTCGAGTAACTCTATTTTAGGAGACTAGGCCAGCATAGCTGTGCCTTGCATGGATGAGGAAAAAAGCATTGTCTCTAGGAATCAAGACCAGTAGTTGCCCAAATTATGATCAATTACCCTATGGGTAATTTGACTTTTAAAAGACCACGCTCCTTCCCGCGGGATAGGACCAGGTCTTACCTACAAATTATATCCTTGAATCTTTGCATGGTCAAGGTGTCGAAGACGAGTAAGAAATTTTCCCCCAACTAAGACTTAGTAGACTATCTTAAGTGTTTCCCCTATTTTGGAAGGGAGGAACCTTACAAATGGTATCAGAGCCAATCTTAGTTCCTAGGATTTGTTTTTCAAAAGTTAACTGTCAAGGGATTAAAACAAGTGATTGTTTATCATATGAGGACATCTCTAGTGGCCATAGATGTAAGATTCCTCCCTAGCCTCTCAGGATGTCCAGTATCTTCCCCTGTAGTCAAATCTCTCTTCAAAAATATAAAAGATCTTGTTTCTACCAGTTTTGGGAGAAAATCTTCTAGAGAGTGGTAATTCAATTTTTAAATATTTTTAGATGAAAAAATATCTCTTCTTATTAAAATAAGTTCCCCCGAAACAGAAGTTCAAAAAGATTTTCATAAGGTGCATTAGAAATCAAGTATAATCTGTTCAAGAGGCCTTATCCTGAGGGTCAAGATTTTTTTCAAAATTTTAAATTAAGGTTCCTATGGGCCAATAAGATTCAACCAAATGTGTGGATAAGAAAAATGGAAGAAATGAAGAAAATCCCCTCCAAAAATGAGTAAATGCTTACATAAGATGAGGAGTTGACTATGTACAAGGTTTATTAGTAAAAAACTATGAGTATTACTAAAAAATGAGATATTTTGGGTATAATGATTCCATTTTGACACATGTGTAAGGAAGGGGAGTGCCTTCAAGGAGGCGCCTACTTCACATGCTTGAATGAGTTTCAAACTAAAAAATAATGTGATATTTTTATCTCTCCTCTCTCTCTTGGATCAAACGGAATAAAAAAGGAACCAAACTGAATCAAAAAGTAACCAAATTTGGTCCAAATTCAACCAAACTGAATCTGGAAAATTCTAGAAATCAGTTGGTCTTGGTTAGATCCTCCCTCTCCTATAGATAGAACCTGAGCCATTTGTAAAAAAAATAGGAGAATTATACTATGCCAGAATTATGCTGAAATAATGATAATTTTTACTATTCTCTAAAATTCTCTCCAAATTGAAGAAGCTTCCCTCCTTCTTCAATCTCCATTGGTGGCTCCATCAACATACCAAACCAGTTGATTGGTTGGGGGCCTCTACCGTGATCAAAGAATCAAGCAATTTGTAAGGTAAAGTGTGAATTTTGATCTTTTTCCATAATTTCTCAATGTTTCTCTCTTCTCAACCCCTCTTAAGCTTGAGAAGCTTAATTGGAATGGCTTTTTAATGCTATTGAAGTTAATTGATGAATGGAAGTAAGGAAATACATAAATTCCCATGTATGCTTAATTTTTATGGTTTTTTTAATGATTTTTGTCTTCTCTAAATTGAATATGATGTTATGCCTCATTGAAAAAAAGACACTCCCCTCTCTTCTTTAGTAAATCCAACCATTCTTTATCCTAGATGAATGATTAATGGGATAAAATCAAGTTTTTTATAATGTTTCGCTTTGATAAATAGAAAATGTTTACATTAGAATGATTTAAATACTCTTAGTGAACTTCCAATTAATTTTAGAGAATAAAAAATTAAAAATGGTTAGCCATACAAAGGAGGTTATGGTGAAATGTTTTGAAATTGTGTAAAATAAGTTTTACTTTTTTTAATTCAAAAAGAGTAATTCCCATCGTATATGTATTCTGAAGCTTGAGAAGCTTAATTGGAATGGCTTTTTAATGCTATTGAAGTTAATTGATGAATGGAAGTAAGGAAATACATAAATTCCCATGTATGCTTAATTTTTATGGTTTTTTTTAATGATTTTTATCTTCTCTAAATTGAATATGATATTATGCCTCATTGAAAAAAGACATTCCCCTCTCTTCTTTAGTAAATCCAACCATTCTTTATCCTAGATGAATGATTAATGGGATAAAATCAAGTTTTTCATAATGTTTCGCTTTGATAAATAGAAAATGTTTACATTAGAATGATTTAAATACTCTTGGTGAACTTCTAATTAATTTTAGAGAATAAAAAATTAAAATATGGTCAGCCATACAAAGGAGGTTATGGTGAAATTTTTTGAAATTGTGTAAAATAAGTTTTACTTTTTTTATTCAAAAAGAGTAATTCCCATCGTATATGTATTCTTAAAGTGTTATTTTTTATCCTAAGTATAGAAAAATGCATACTAAAAATATTTTATTAAAAAAAGTGTTACCTTCCTTAGAATTAAATTCTATGCATAGAAGGAAGCATATTGAAACTGTTATTTTGATTATAAAAGTGTGTTTTTCATCCTAAATGATTTTTATGCATAAATATATGCATAAAAGAAATTCTTTTATATTAAAAGAGTGATTTTCATCATAAATGATTTGTATGCATAAAAGATATTTTTTTTATATTAAAGGTGTGATTTTCATAAATGATTTATATGCATAAATAGATGCATAAAAGAAAATATTTTATATTAAAAGAGTGATTTTCATCATAAATAATTTGTATGCAAAAACATACACATAAAAGATATTTTTTTATATTAAAAGTGTGATTTTCATCATAAATGGATTTTATGCATAAATTAGATGCATAAGAGAAATTCTTTTATTCTAAAAGTTTAATTCCTACTAAATTGGATTTACGCATGGAAAGATGCATAAAGAATTTATTTTAATCCAAAAGTGTTATCCTCACATCAATTTTGATTTTATGCATAAATAGATTTATAAAGAATTTTATTTTTAATTCAAAAGAGTTATTTTCATCAATTTTGATTTTATGCATAAATAGATGCATAAAGAATTTTATTTTTATTTTTAAAGAGTTATTTTCATCAATTTTGATTTTATGCATAGAAAGATGCATAAAAAAATTTATTTCTAATTCAAAAGAGTTAATTTCATCAATTTTGATTTTATGCATAGAAAGATGCATAAAGAATTTTATTTTTAATTCAAAAGAGTTATTCTTATCAATATTGATTTTATGCATAGAAAGATGCATAAAAGATTTATTTTTATTTCAAAAGTATTATTTTCATTGAAATTAAATTTATGCATAGCTAGATGCATAAAAGATTTATTTTTATTTTGAAAGTGTTATTCTCATTAAATGGAATTTATGCATAGTAAAATGCATAAAAGGTTTATTTTTAATTCGAAAGTGTTATTTTCCTTAAAATTAAACTTATGCCTAAATAGATGCATAAAAGGATTTTTATAAAAGTGTTATTCCTACTAAAGTTGTCTTTATGCCTAATTAGATGCGTAAAGAATCTTTATATTAAAAAAATAGAATTCTCTTACATTCAATAAATAGATGTGCTGAGATGTGATAGGAATCAGATAGATGTAAATGGATAGAAGTGATATGAATCAGATAGATGTAAATGGATGGATGGAAGTGATATGAATCAGATAAATGTAAATGGATAGATGGAAGTGATATGAATGAGATGGATGTAAATGGATGGATGGATGTGTAGGAATCAGATAGATGTAAATGGATGGATGGAAGTGATATGAATGAGATGGATGTAAATGGATGGATGGAAGTGATATGAATCAGATAAATGTAAATGGATGAATGGATGAGGATGTTTGTGAATGTGAATGTGAATGTAGAATGTGGATATGGATGTATGAATGAGGATGTGGATGTGGATGTATGAATGTGGAAGTGGAAATGGATGTGTGCATGTGGATGTGGATGTATGAATGTGGAATGTGGATATGGATGTATGAATGTGGAATGTGGATATGGATGTATAAATGTGGAATGTGGATATGGATGTGGATGTGGATGTGGATGTATGAATGTGGATATGGATGTGGATGTATGGATGTGTATGTATGAATGTGGAATGTGGATATAGATGTATGAATGTGGATATGGATGTATGGATGTGTATGTATGAATGTGGAATGTGGATATGGATGTATGAATGTGGAAGGTGCATATGGATGTATGGATGTGGATGTAGATGTGGATGTATGAATGTGGATGTGGATGTATGAATTTGGATGTGGATATGGATGTATGAATGTGGATGTGGAAATGGATGTATGGATGTGGATGTAGATGTTGAAATGAATGTATGGATGTGGATGTGGATATGGATGTATGAATGTGGATGTGGATGTATGGATGTGGATATGGGTGTATATGTATGAATACGGATGTGAAATTGGATGTATGGATGTGGATTTACGAATGTAGATGTGTATGTGGAATAATGAATGCGAATGTGTATGTGAAATGATGAGAGGTCGATATGAGTGAATGGATGAGATGTGATGACATGTGAATTGGGATGTGAATAAATGATATGTGATGTGAATGAATCTGATGTGATGAGATGGCAAATGATGTGATTGGATGAGAATGAGTACACATCTGAATGGAATGTGGAATAAGTAATGTGGACTGATGAGACTGATGATGAGGGATAATGTGGAAAGACAAGAGTTCATTATAGAAACTGTATTTGTGACCTGTTTATGTCAAGAATGCTGGGAAGCATTTTGACCGTCTTGTGATTAAGGTCGCGGAGACCTAACTGATAAAGTTGCAACAGCTGACAGAGAGTCAACGGTGGACGTCTCACATAGCATGGTCGGCCGAGGTCTTGACCAGCCTCGGTTCGATTTAAATGGTGAGCTTCTGGTAGTACGGTGGATGAGGGACCAAGGAAGCGGCCTATGAGTGAAGCGCTAGGTGACCTGTGAAGGATCCTAGAGGGTGCTGACCATACGGTGCTCGGGCTCTAGGTCGCCAAAGATACCCACACGTGTGTCATGGAAGATATTGAATCAAGGAGTAAGAGTTGTTTTCTAAAATCGGGCATGGATCTGGTTGATTGACCTTGCTGGTCCTCAACGGATGAGTCCATGGCTCTTTTATATGGATCTGTTGGTTGATCTTTCTGATCTTCAACGGAGATTCCATCTTGATTTTTATAAGTGATTATATTGCCGGGTACTATGAGCTAGGAACTATTGAAAAGGCCCCTAAGTGGATAGGTGGTGAGCGTTCTAGTTACCAATGATGCAATAGATACTCCGATGAAGAAATGATTGGAAATTAAAATTCAACCGGATATTTAGGAGGATTGTGATCAGTGATACAATGGTTTTATTAAAGGATTGTTACTAATGCTGAGAAAAAAGGCAATTTCATATTGGGTGTGTAAGTGGTGTGACTAGTTTTATGTTTGCATGAACATCCGGCTAGGGGGCTTGGGAACTCTTTTCCCTAATACCTGGGACAAAACCTAACCAAATTCCTAATTGGATCCCATCACTACAGTGGTTGGGCGGTTGGCTAACCCATGGGACGGATGGGGTTAGGCTGGACTGATGGATTCGTAAATCGAGACTCAATTTCTGTATAGTTCGATACATGAAGTAAATCTCGGACAAAAATTGTTCTATGGAAAAGAATCAACGACTGTGCCTCTCAAATGAGAAAAAAAGCGTTGGTCTCTATGATCCAAGTACAGTCTTTTTCCCTGATCTGACTATGGGACTTACGGGTTCGGTCAGATGACCTCAGTTAGTTAAGGCTTTTGACTACGTTAGGGAAAAGTTATCCTGGTGGAATCGCCCGTGCTTTCCGGGCAAAGGAAGTTTTTCTGGGTTCGGTTTTGGAAAAACCGATTGATTAGTCTCTTGTCCAGATATCCATGGGCGAGGCCCCGAGTGTGGGACCCTGCCCCAGTAAGAAGTGCTACTTCCGCTGCTAGCACCCCTGAAATTTTTGCGCGGTGGGGACAGGGATCTCACAATAGAAGTGATTTGAATATCCTCACATGTTGAGATAATCATCCTATGAAATTTTGCTTGTATCTTGGGGGTGCACACGCAAGATATTTGTACAATAAATTTGAGAAATAAGATTGGGGAGAAAACCTTTTGAGGAAAAACATAGGGTGATCAAGTTAAGAAACTAGTGAGAGACTGAATGACTAGAAGGATAGACCGAAACTCTGTTTAGAGAAATTTTCAGGATATATCTCATTAATTTGCATATTATAAATTATTAAGATTATAACTCCATTAAGGTTTGAATAGTTGACGTCATCCATTGGATGCTTTACCCTACGATGATCATCCAAGATCTTGAACTCATCTCAGACGTGTTAATCCTGATAATCTTTAGATGTGTCAATCCTAAGGCACTAGATGTGTAATTCTCAAAAAATGAAGATCTCATATGTATTAAGTGCCTTCATATGTGGTGCTATGATAAGCATTTGATAGTTTTGAACTTTTCATGGATACAATGAAAGAAGAAAGTTCATCCATGCTCGTCTAAAAATCATAAGAAATGCCGAATTAGTTGGAAGCACTGTTGTCAATCTAACCACTGGAACTAGAATTAGTTTTATGGGAAGCCATGGAAGTACACCTTCGTGAAAGGTTTTGTCCTCTAGGATTTTGAGAGGATGAAATGAATGAATTTTTAATCATCCTAGGTTAATTGAATAATTCTCATCATAACCATGGAAAATTTGATTTTAATGTTTATGCATAAATTGTTAATTAGGAAAAAGAAAAATTTCTGAGTAATTCATTTTTATGACCCATGACAATAGAAATCCATGTATTCCAATGAGGAAAGAGGAAAATTTGGAGTACTAAAATAATGGATATTTTATTTAAAAAATAAAGAAGAATTTTAGTTAAATTTATTTTTATGCATAGATAAATTTAAATGATAAAAGAGGAATTCCTACGACATTTGGAATTCAATCATTTAAATGGAAAAAGAGAAATTCCTAGCATATTGAATTAATGGATATTTTATTTAAAATCAAAGATAAATTTTAGATAAATTTATTTTATCTATCAAAAATATTTAAATGGTAAATGAGGAATTCTTATGACATTTGGAATTCAATCATTTCAATGGGAAAAGAAAAATTCCTAGCATATTGGAATTAATGGATATTTTATTTAAATTCAAAGACGAATTTTAGATAAATTTATTTTATCTATGAGAAATATTTAAATGATAAAAGAGGAATTCCTATGACATTTGGAATTCAATCATTTAGATGGGAAAAGAGAAATTCCTAGCATATTGAAATTAATGGATATTTTATTTAAATTCAAAGATAAAATTTAGATAAATTTATTTTATCTATGAGAAATATTTAATTGATAAAAAAGGAATTCCTATGACATTTGGAATTCAATCATTTAGATGGGAAAAGAGAAATTCTTAGCATATTGAAATTAATGCATATTTTTATTTAAATTCAAAGATGAATTTTAGATAAATTTATTTTATGTATGAGGAATATTTAAATGATAAAAGAGGAATTCCTATGACATTTGGAATTCAATTATTTAAATGGGAATAGAGAAATTACTATCATATTGAATTAATGGGTATTTTATTTTAGATGAATTTATTTTATGAGAAATATTTGATTATAAAAGAGGAATTCCCAAGACATTGGAATGCAAATAATTAAATTTAAAAAGAGGAATTCCCATGGTATTTAAGATCCAAGAAATTAAATGGGAAGAAGAGGAATTTTTAGTATAACTCAATTTATGATTATTCATAAAAAGTGAAAATATGGGTAGAATTGGTTTTTGTAAATCCCATGAATTCTTTTATTCAAAAGAGGAATATCGAATATAATTCATTTGAGGAATTAAGAAAGAATATGGAAATTGACGTCGAGAGAAATAACCTTTATCTAGGCCAAGAAATTGGCAGAAATTTAGAAAAAGTCCCATTATCGGTATCGAAGGAGTAAAAACTACTAAATGGGAATAGGATGTGATAAGATGTAAATGGGATGTGATAGGATGTAAATGAGATGTGATAAGATGTAAATGGGATGTGATAGGATGTGAATAGATGTGATAAGATGTAAATGGGATGTGATAAGATGTGAATGGGATGCGATAGGATGTGGTGTGATGAAAATGAATGAGGATGAGGATGAGATGTGAAGTAAATGGATGTGGATGTGAATAATGAGATGTGAATGAGATAAGAGGATATGTGAAAGGATGAGATGGGAAGTAAATGGATGTGGATGTGTATGTGAAAGAATATGATGTAAATGGATGTGGATGTGTATGTGAGAGAATGTAATGTAAAGAGATGTGGATGTGAATGTGATGTGGATGTGGATGAGATGTGTGATGTAAAGGGATGTGGATGTGAATGTGATGTGGATGTGGATGAGATGTGATGTGATGTGAAGGGATGTGGATGTGAATGTGATGTGGATGTGGATAGGATGTGATGTGATGTAAAGAGATGTGGGTGAAATGTGATATGATGTGGATATATGTGGATGTGGAGTGATAGATGTGAATGTATGGATAGATGTGAATGTATGGATAGATGTGAATGATTGGATGGATGTGGTTGAATGAGATAGGATGTGCATGAATGAGATATGATGTGGATAGATGTGGACGTAATGTAATGGTGGGGATAGAATGTATGTGATGGGATGGTGATGAGAATGAATGTGATGGATGTATGCAATGAGATGTGATGTGAATGGATGTGATGTGATGGATGTGAATGGATGGATGTGAATGGATGGATGTAATGTGAATGGATGGATGTGAATGGATGGATGTAATGTGAATGGATGGATGTGATGTGATGGATATGAATGGATGGATGTAATGTGATGGATATGAATGGATGGATGTGATGTGATGTGATGTGAATGGATGTGAATGGATGTGATGTGAATGAATGTGATGGATGCAAATGAATGATATGGGATGTGAATCCATGAGATATGATGTGATGTGAATCGAGATGTGAATGAATGAGATGTGATATGAAATGGATGTGATGTGATGGGATGGGATGTGAATCAGGATAGATGTGAATGAATGAGATGTGAGGTGAAGTGGATGTGATGTGATGTTGGATTGGGGTAGATTTGAATGGATGAGATGTGAATGAATGTGATGTGATAAGATGTGGATATGGATAGATGCGAGTGGATGAGATGTGATGAGGATAAATGAGAAAAGTTGTGATGAGATGGAAAATGATGTGACTGGATGAGAATGGGAATACATATGATGTGACTGGATGAGAATGGGAATACATATGATGTGACTGGATGAGAATGGAAATACATATGATGTGACTGGAAAATGATGTGTCTGGATGAGAATGGGAATACATATGAATTGGATGTGGATTAAGTAATGTGCATTGATGTGGAACAATGTGGAAAGATGAGAGTTCGTTATAGAAACTGTATTTATGACCTGTTTTATGTCAAGAATGCTGGGGAAGCATTTTTGACCGTCTTGTGAATGAGGTCGTGGAGACCTAACTTATAAAGTTGCAACAACTGATGGAGAGACAACGGAGGACTTCTCATGTAGCAAGGTCGGTCGAGGTCTTGACCAGCCTCGGTTCGATTTAAATGGTGAGCTTCCGGTACGGTGGATGAGGGAGCAAGGAAGCAGTCTATGAGTGAAGCACTAGGTGACTTGCAAAAGGATCCTAGAGCGTGCTGACCATACGGTGCTCGGGCTCTAGGTCGCCAAAGATACCCACACGTGCATCGGGGAAGATATTGGAACAAGGAGTAAGAGTTGTTTTCTGAATTTGGGCATGGATCTGGTTGATTGTCCTTGCTGGTCCTCAATGGATGAGTCCATGACTCTTTTATATGGATCTGTTGGTTGATCTTGCTGATCTTCAACGGAGATTCCATCTAGATTTTTATAAGTAAATATATTTCCAGGTACTATGAGCTAGGAACTATTGGAAAGGCCCCTGTGAGTGGACAGGTGGTGAGTATTCTGGTTGCCAATGATGCCATAGGTACACCAATGAAGGAATGATTGGAAATTAGGATTCAACCGGATATTTTGGAGGAATATGATCAGTGACACTATGCTTTCATTTAAAAGATTGTTTTAAAGACAGTTCAATATGTGAAAAAGGCAATTTCATATTGGGTGTGTAAGTGGTGTGACTAGCTTTAAGTTTACATGAATATCCGGCTAGGGGGCCTGGGAACTCTTTCCCCTGGTACCTGGGAAAAAACCTAACTAAATTCCTAAATGGATCCCAGCACTATAGTGGTTGGGTGGTTGGGTGTGACTAGCTTTAAGTTTGCATGAATATCCGGCTAGGGGGCCTGGGAACTCTTTTCCCTGGTACCTGGGACAAAACCTAACTAAATTCCTAAATGGATCCCAGCACTATAGTGGTTGGGTAACCCACGGGACTGGATGGGGTTAGACTGGACTAATGGATCCCTAAATTGAGACTCAATTCTGTTATGGTACGATAGATGAAGTAAATCCCAGATAGAAGTTGTTCTATGGAAAAGAATCAATGGTTGTGCCTCTCAATGAGGAAAAAAGTGTTGGTCTCTATGATCCAGGTGCAAGTTTCTTCCTTGATCTGACTAAGTGACTTACAGGTTCAGTCGGATCAGTTTGGTCAATGATGACCTTGACTACATTAGAGTAAAAATATATAAGGGAGGAATCGCCCGTGCTTCCAGGCGGGAGAAGTTTTTCCGGGTTTGGTTTTGGAAGAACCAAGGGATTAGTCTCTTGTCTGGATATCCATGGGCAAGGCCACCAGTGAGGGACCCTGCCCCATGCAAGAAGTGCTACTTCCACTGCTAGCCCCCAAATTCATTGCGCGGAGGGGGCAGGGATCTTACAGCCACACTGAGTAAGTGGTTTGTGAGAGGACTGAGGAAAAAGCTCCAAATGGCGGTAGCCTCATACGACCTAGAAGCCCTGACCTTCAAATAAGTGGTGGCAAGAGTAGCCAGAGGTGAGGGAGTCCTCAAGAAAAACAAAGACTCCAAGAAGAAGAAGAAGAACAAGAGGAAGAATAAAGAGAAAGAAACCTCAGCATTAGATTCCTAAGAAGATACCTTACAGTCAGAATCTAGTCAGGAGTTGTAAGCCAAAGAGAGAAAGCCCCAAAAAAAGAAAGGCAAGAAGCAGGTAGAGAAAGTTCATGAAGAACTAAGGGCCACCCTAGCCAAGATTACCAGAGGACACATAGGATCCGGAATCAGACCATATGTTTGGTTTGGTGCACAAGGTCCGACAAACAAGGGCACACAAAAGAGGAGTGCCAATTAAGAGGCACACAACAAGTATGCACTATCGGTAGAAGGGACGTAGAGATGTGTTACTATAACACTTGAAACAAGAATCCAAGGGTGATGGAATGGCAGCAGAAAGCCCTAGATAGTCATCCAAACCCGGTTGCCACATGACCTCAAATTCACAGACCATATGGAAGAGGAGGTGGAAGATTTGGGGGAGGTGAAAGATTTGGTCCAAGGAGAGCATGCTTCTACTGCAATGGTCTAGGGCACATACATTAACGATTGCCCCATATTTCAGTGCCATCAATAGGAAATGTAGGAGGCAAGGACACAAAGGGGGAAAAACCCGGCAGGAAATGATGTGGCTATTAATATGGTAAAAGTGGACCATAAGGCAAGGAAAGAACAAGAGGAGTCATCAAAAGCTATGGCTGTGTGACAAGATCTCAAGGACTTGTCAAAATGCAGATAGGCAGAAATGCTGAGCAGGAATCAGAGAAGAAACAAGGACAGTGGTGGCAGTGCAACAAAAGGTCCGAGAATAGATCACCATGGTGAGAATGATGTAAGAAAGCCTTCCCCTTGGAGAGTATCCTGTGGAAAATCTAGACAAGAAAAACTTGATCAAGAAAAAAGAGGAGATTAGTGTAGAAAAGAAGCCGATACTGAACCACCAACTAGGGCCAAGTACAACCTAGAGCAGAAGGAGCGTCCTGAGAGAAGAAAAGGAAAGAAATATGGAAAGAATCCATATAGGAATACTGACAAGAGGAATTTAGGGATAGGAAAGAGAAGAAAAAGAGAAAGAAAGAAGGCTGGAAAGAAGTCAAGGCAAACCAATTTGATGAGGAGAAAAGTAGCAAGGAATATGACTTGTGGGAGGATCTGAGCAAGATGAAATTGAACATCACGTTAGATCAAATGCTGAATCTGGCTCCCAATTATAGGCAAAAGTTGCTTCAAGCTATAATGCCAAATGCAAATATGGTACAGATGCCATTGCAGGATCTGAAACACCCTATATCTCAATGCATAATAAATGTGGAGACAGTACAGGACTGTGATACATCTATTCTAGAAGTAACCATGAGGATCAGAGATGTGATAATGACAAGAGTCATTCTAGATGAAGGGTCAGGGGTAAATATAATATTAAATAGCCTGGCTAAAAAGTTAGGGATTACTGACATGCATCCTGCTCTGTTCCAGATTCACATGGGTCTGACCTATCAGGATAACCATCAGAGAACAAATAGAAGTAGGAGGATGTAGCTTCACTACTCTGTTTATTGTTCTCAACATGACTAAAAAAGCATGTCCATATCCCATGCTCCTAAGAAGGTCGTGGCTCAGGAGCAGAAGGATAAAGCATAACTGGGAGACAAACAAGATCACGATCAGGAGAGGCCAAAATAAAGTCTGCATTTCAGTTGTAGGAAAAGAAAGGCTAATGTGGCAAGCTGACAAATGAGTGCAGAGGACCTAAAATACCTCTAGAAGGGGTAGAAGATAATGAAGAAGAGCAGATCTTGAAGGAGAATCCGGATCTACTACTATCACTGTTTGAAGTGGACATAGAAAGGATTGTGAAAAGGTATGATCTAGAAGTTCTGGTAGCTCATCCTGAAGTGATATTGCATGAAGAAAGCACTCATGAAGAGGAAGGGGACACTCAAGATAACATGGAAGAATTGCAGGCGGAATAGGAAAAAGGCATGGTGGCCCTAAAGCAAGAAGAAGCCGAGCTCAGGGGAAAAGGAATATTAGAGTTCAAGAAGATGAGCTCAAAGAGGTGAATCTAGGGGATGATCAGCGGTCCCAGACAGTCAAAATTATTGCCAAGCTGAATTAGGAATTCAGAGAGAGACTCTTGGAATTGCTTAATTCCTACAAGGGTTGATTTGCCTAGAACTATTCTGACATGAAGGGGATTGATCCCACTTTCTATAAACATAAAGTTAACCTAAAGGAAGATGCAACACCAATTAGGCAGAGCAGATATAGAATGAACCCAAACTATGCCAAATAGGTGAAGGAAGAGATTGACAAATTACTTAAGGTAGGGTTCATCTATCCTTTGGATAGGGTGGAATGGTTGTCACCCGATAGTCATTATTCCAAAAAAAAATGGAAAGATGAGGGTCTGTATAGACTACTGCAAGCTGAATGTTTCCACTATATCTAACCCATTCCCATTGTCATTCACTGATTCTTCCTTGATGGATGCAGAAGTAGTAGTGAGGTATGAAATATACTCTTTTTTGGATGGATTTAGACCCAACTCTGGTATGAAACATACTCTTCTTTGGATGGATTTAGACCCAAGTATGGTATGATGAAATGCTGCAATTCCTATCTGACTTGTTCTTTATGGAGTACATGTTCAGAGATCAGAGAAAGAAGCTGACTCTCTAGAGAGTGTCATTCATGGTGGTGGCTAGGCAGCTCTACAAGACGGGCATCGACCAGATTCTGAGGAGATGTGTTCCCAAGAACGATCAAAAGGCTGTGCTGCCAGTAGAAGCGCATTAAGGTATAAGCAGTGGACATTTTTTCAGAGAGGTCATAGGACGGAAGGTGTTATAGGCAAGTCTATGGTGGTCAATTGCTTTAAAAGATACAAACAAGTTCATAAAAGAGTGCGACATGTGAGAGACATTGGGGAAACCAAGTGATGTAGATAGAATGCCCCATAACCCAGTCCTGCCACTCGAGCCATTCCAGAAGTGGGGTTTGGACTTCATCGGCCCATTCAAACTAGCTGCTCAAAGGGTAGGAAACAAGTACATCTTGGTGGCCACTAATTATTGCAAAAAATGGGTAGAGGCCAAGGCCCTTAGAGACTACAAGGCATCATTCGCAAAAAAGTCTCTTTATGAAACCATAATGACAAGATTTGGATTCCCTATGGAGATAGTTAATGACCAAGAGAGCCACTTCATCAACAAAGTGATCAGGAAATTGACAGAGAAGCACATGATAATACACAAGAAGTCGACAATCTACACTACCCCCACAAGCCAATGGGGAAGAAAAGTCCACCAATAAGATCCTCAAGGGAATCCTGATCAAGATAGTAAATGAGAACAGGAACAACTGGGACACAAAGTTGCACTTGGCATTATGGGCATTCAAGATGGCTTATAAGAATATAACAAGACTTACACCATTCAGCATGGTGTATGGAATAGAAGTAGTAGTGCCCATGGATTTCTTGACACAAAGTCTCAGGATAGTAGTGGACGAAAGGATCTCTCCGAAAGAATCAGAGTTACACAAGATCGATTAATTCTTGAAGCTGGATGAAAAGAGACTGCATAGTGCTTGGGACACTGGAAATTGTGCAAAGGAGAAGAAAGTTTCTATTAGTGGATAGGAACACAAAGTTCAAGATCTTCGAGGGAGGAGACGTAGTTGTGCAGTTCACATCAAGAATGGAACCACACCCGGGTAAATTGAAAATGAGATGGATGGGCCCATACAGGATTGTCAAAAAGCTAGGGACAAGAACGTTTGAGCTAGCAAGTCTGGATGGTGAAAAACTCAGGAAGTTGGTAAATGGGTACAGAGTGAAGCCTTATTATGGAAAGATTCCAAATGAAGGGAAAAAGTGTCTAGAAGGGAATCACAATCCTAATCCAGAAATGATTCATAATCGGAATCCATCCAAGAGGAAGTAAGTCAAGATTCCAAAGAAATTAAAAATGGTAAAGAGAATAGCGCAAAATTAGACTTGCCATGTGTAAATATGGTAATGGTATGGATAGATACCGAGGAGCTAGGTGTGGCAACAGCATGGCATAGGTGGAAAAGTCAAGGTTACTTCCACAAAAAGAGGTGCATGGGTGTGAAAAAGAATTTGTCACGTCAACATCACATATTCTTGGCCCAACCATTAATAAAGTTGTAAATATTGTGCATATAATTGATGATCAGATAGCAAGGAGGATCTGGGCCAATCATTAGAATATGAAGCCGTTATGGCCACTCTCGAGAAAGGTGTAAACAACGGCTGAATGCTTCTCCATTGAAAGCCCCGGCCATTAATAACCTTGTAAATAGTGCACATAGCATTGATGGCTAGATAGCAAGGAGGACCTGGGGCAATCATGAGAATATGAAGTAGTTATGGCCACCCTTGGGGAAGGTGCAGACAACAACTGAATGCTTCTTCATTGAAAGCCTAGTTTCCAGATCACATTTCAAAAATTCTCTATGCACTCTTGATTCACTCTCTGCTAGACTCTACATTTCTCGCCTTCTCACACTTAGCCCCCCCCCTCTGCATTCCCAAAACAGAAACCATGCTTCTAGAATTCAAGCCTCTATCCTCCACTATATACAAGGAGGTGGACATGCATTCCAAATGGCTGGAGAGGATGGGCCTAAAGGAGTTCACTGAGCTACCCTCCTGGGAGGATCCTATAACAAAATTACAAGGCCATGGAGCAGTTGGAGTAGCTGTAGAAGTCCAATACTATCATGCTTCCATTAGGGGAGAAAAGAGTGTTCAATTCCATATATGTGGTAGAGGTCTTCAAACTACCAGCAGAAGGAGAAGGAGAGATCATTCTAGCCAACAAAGAAGACCTGATCAAGGAGTTTGGCCCATTGGAAGGTAAGGCCAAATAATTTAAAATTACAAGAACTCAAGATAAGGATAGGTAGAAGCATATGTTCTTCGTGGTGGAGATGATCAATCTCACCACCCACAAGCCATATTGTATATCCAAGAAAGTCTATGCGCGCCTCTTAGCATGTATCACTTTGATGTATAATGCACATTTGTTAGGCCCCCATTATGAGGAGTAGCCATGGTGCATATGTCTTTAGTGGGAACCCCGACTTAAAAGCCAATGGAGTCATTATTGTGACCATTCATGATAGTTAGGAGATGGTCAGGGGTATAAGAGTTAGCAGGACCGGTATAAGGAATATTCCTTAGAATATTCCCTTGGATGTCAAGTCCATCATTAGTGGGCCGGTGGTTGGACTACGTTCTTGATACACGGGCGTGATGATGACCGTGTTTATGCACTGTAACCGCCCTCATTGTATACATGTCTACCACACCGCCTATAGTACTATATATGGACATGGTTGCCATGAGCTAAGGCATCCAATGCTTGTGAGTATCCACCCCATTCTAAACTTTGTACATCCTCTCCATCCAAAGTCTATCTAGATCGCCATCTAAGCTCTACTTGAGAGCGCACGTGTAAGATTCCTCCCTCTAAATTTTGAGGAGTAAAGGTATAAGAGCCTCCCCTTCTATTCTTAAAATTATTCCCCTCTCTAAAATAGGAGAAAGATCTATTTTATCCTGTTTTGGCCTAGAGAGAGAAAACGTCTCGAGAGAGATAATCCAAAATTGAGATATCTTTGTATATAAAAAACCTCCTAGTGTCTAAAATGGATTCCCCTAAAACAGAAGTTCAAAATGAACTTCTAATGTGCATTTGGAATTAATATGAGATGTGAATGGATGTGAATGTGATGTGATGATATCTGAATGTGATGTGATGATATCTGAATGGACGCGATGAGATGTGAATGGATGTGAATGTGATGTGATGATATCTGAATGGATGTGATGTGATGTGAATATGATATGATGAGATGTAAATGGATGTGATGGGACGTGAATGGATAAGATGTGATGTGGATGGATGTGATGTGATGAGATGTGGATCTGAATGAATATAAATGAATGTGATGTAATGTGAATGGATGGATGAGATGTAAGGTGGATGAATGTGATGTGATGTGGATCTAGGTAGATGTGAATGGATGATGTTGAAATATACAAGTGAATAGGGTGTGTGTGGGAACAAGCTCTTGGATAGAGACTGTAAAAGAGGAGATGTAATTGTGAAAGAACCTGTGAAAAGGTGAGAAGAATCTACTACGAGAGAATAATGGGTAGCATGAGGGAATTTAGGAGTGTGGAGATATTCTGGGAGATATTCAGGGAAAAGAGAAGAGGTGGAGAGAATCAGGCAAAAGGTGGAGATATTCTGGGAGTGAATCATGGAGAAATCAATGGGATTAGATGCTTGATGTAAACTCTATAAATTGAGGCATGTCCCTAATGAGAATTTGCTAGTTTTTGAGTATCCATGCCTACATTAATCTATTTTTCACTAATTACGTCTTAATCATTTCTTAATCACTTTGTTAATTATGTTGATTCTAGTGTTTGATCCACCATAGCTCATCATTATGCTCAAATTTCAACATGGTATCAGAGCCATGCCTAGAATCAACCAGGTTTATGAGCCCATTAGTTAATTAATTAGGATTAGTAGGTGATTGGCAAAAAATCAAATTTTTAGTAAGTTTTTCACTTCCCCCTTCACCCCCAGCCAGTGGAGGACTCCATTCTCCATGCACAGTCAACATTAGGTTTTGCCCTTCTAACACAAGCTAGCCAACACATCTACCTTCAAGCCCATCGAAACGGCGCAGCAAACCGCCGAAGGATTCAGGAGATTTCGCGTTTTTTGTCGGTGCCTTTTTTCTCTGCAGATTTTACCATTGCTACTTCATCAAGTCAAATTGCTTCAATTCCTCCTAGCCCAAGGCGTAATCAAGCATGCTCTACAAGCTGGTGAAGACAGAATTCAATTTCATCAAGTCTACATTGAGATCAAAGCTCTTCATCAAATCTGCAGGTGACTTTTGTAAAACAAAGATTAAGCTTTCATTATTTGGTCAAATCTTGTGTTTCTTGGCTTAATCCTCTACTAGACTCATTGCTATTGATGCCTTTGAAAGCATTTGAGCTCATTTGAAGTGGAAGGCACCAGGATCTGGACTCCCCGCATACTCTGTTTTTTGCACACAAACCAGAGCATTAATTTGCTAATCAATGATTAATCATCAATGCTAATCACTATATTTTGGTGCAATTGAGGGTTCAAATTAACCATTAGGTATCTGATACAGATCCCTATAACTTTAGATTTCAAATCGGAGTTGGTTTGATACTCCAACCATCCCATACAAATTGGTTACCCTTAATTTAATGTAATTTCTGGTGATTTTATGCTGATAAAATTGTTGTAATCATCTATTAAACACCAGATTGAGTTGTAAAAGGGTAGACACTGCCCTTGAATCTTGAATTTGGATCAAGAGGTAAGACCCCCTTCACATCACCATGAATTCAGCACAGGAAATAGCCAAATTTAATGGGGAACAGTTTTATACATGGCAGACAAAAACCATGTATTTGCTGATGAGGAAAAATCTGTGGGGATTAGTTGAAGGGAGAGATGAATGCCCAGAGAGAGGTGAAAATGAGTGGAAGAGTAGGAATGAAAAAGCATTGGGACTTATTGCACTCAGTTTAAATGATGAAATCATTCATCATATCACAGGGATACAGTGGGCAAAAGATGCATGGGATGAACTCAATAAATTATTTGGTACACAAGCAAAAAATTCCAAGATAAATCTGTTAATGCAATTCTACAAATTGGACATGAAGGAAAGTGAACCTTTAATCACACACTTGAACAAATATAAAAGCATTTAGCACAGCTATTGGCAAAAAAGTAGAAGATGATGAAACATTAGCTGTACTTTTGAAGAGTGTGGACAAAGGAGATTATGAAAACATTGTAGCAACACTAAAGAATGTACCTGAACTGAAGATACACGAGATAGAAGCAGCTCTACTAGAGCAAGAGAGCAGAGGCAAAGAGAAGAAAGGGCTCGACTCAACAGCAGGAGAGGAAAAAGCATTCTTCACCCGAGGAGGATTCTCTCGAGGACGAGGACGAGGAAGAGGCAGAGTAGGAGGGAGGACCTTCACTTGCCACAAATGTGGAAAGCCAGGATACATGGCGAGAGACTGCTACAGCAAACCCAGTGAAGAAGGAACGACATCGGCAAACTTCATGGAGGCTCCAAGGGAAGTAGGAGTCGGATCATCTTTTCTGAGAGAGAGAGAGAGAGAGAGAGAGAGAGAGAGAGAGAGAGAGAGAGAGAGAGAGAGAGAGAGAGACCCCACAACCCAATGTAACCTGCCCCAATAAAGTAAAACCACCTCTGAGCCACCGATGATGTAGGCCACGTGGTAGATGTATGTGTGAGCACTTTAGTCAAGGTCGCGGGCACTTATAGTAGCCTTGGACACATAGAGAGAGAGAGTGTCAAGGACTATGGAGTTTAGGGACTTGAGGCACTGGTCGTGGGCTATCAAGTAAGAGGGAAACTTGATACAGGGTCCAGGTGTGCTAGGATTATTCACTTGAGGGGAGGTGTTGAAATATACAAGTGAATAGGGTGTGTGTGGGAACAAGCTCTTGGATAGAGGCTGTAAAAGAGGAGATGTAATTGTGAAAGAACCTGTGAAAAGGTGAGAAGAATCTACTGGGAGAGAATAATGGGTAGCATGAGGGAATTTAGGAGTGTGGAGATATCTGGGAGATATTCAGGGAAAAGAGAAGAGGTGGAGAGAATCAGGCAAAAGGTGGAGATATTCTGGGAGTGAATCATGGAGAAATCGATGGGATTAGATGCTTGATGTAAACTCTATAAATTGAGGCATAGTCCTAATGAGAATTTGCTGGTTTTTGAGTATCCATGCCTACATTAATCTATTTGCTAATTATTCACTAATTACGTCTTAATCGTTTCTTAATCACTTTGTTAATTATGTTGATTCTAGTGTTTGATCCACCATAGCTCATCATTATGCTCAAATTTCAACAGATGAGATGTGACGTGAATGGATGTGATGTGATGTGATGTGGATCGGGGTAAATGTGAATGGATGAGATGTAATATGATGTGATTGGATGAGAATGGATGAAGACAATGGGAATACATATGTATGGATGTGGAATAAGCAATGTGAAATGATGTACAAGAATGTGGAATAACAAGAAATGATGTGGAACAATATGGAAAGATGAGAGTTTGTTAGAAACTGTATTTATGACTTATTTTTAAATGACTGTTTTACATCAAGAATGCTTGGGAAGCATTTTGACCATCTTGTGAATGAAGTCGTGGAGACCTACGTGATAAAGTTGCAACATATGACACAGAGTCAACGGAGGACGTCTCACGTAGCACGGTCGGTCGAGGTCTTGACCAGCCGTGGTTCTATTTAAATGGTGAGCTTCTGGTATGGTGGATGAGGGACCACGAAAGCGGCCTATGAGTGAAGCACTAGGTGACCTGTGAAGGAGCCTAGAGGGTGCTAACCATACGATGCTCGGGCTCTGGGTCGTCGAAGATACCCACACGTGCATCGAGGAAGAAAATAGAACAAGGAGTTAAAGTTGTTTTCTGAAATCGGACATGGATATGGTTGATTGTCCTTGCTAGTCCAACGGATGAGTCCATGGCTCTTTTATATGGATCTGTTGGTTGATCTTGCTGATCTTCAACAGAGAGTCTATCTTAATTTTTTTAAGTGAATATATTTCCGGGTACTATGAGCTAGGATCTATTGAAAAGGCCCTTGAGTGAACAGGTGGTGAGCATTTTGGTTGCCAATGATGCCATAGGTACACCGAAAAAGGAATGATTGGAACATATGACACAGAGTCAACGGAGGACGTCTCACGTAGCACGGTCGGTCGAGGTCTTGACCAGCCTTGGTTCTATTTAAATGGTGAGCTTCTGGTATGGTGGATGAGGGACCACGAAAGCGGCCTATGAGTGAAGCACTAGGTGACCTGTGAGACGGAGCCTAGAGGGTGCTAACCATACGATGCTCGGGCTCTGGGTCGTCGAAGATACCCACACGTGCGTCGAGGAAGAAAATAGAATAAGGAGTTAAATTTGTTTTCTGAAATCGGGCATGGATATGGTTGATTGTCCTTGCTAGTCCTCAACGGATGAGTCCATGGCTCTTTTATATGGATCTGTTGGTTGATCTTGCTGATCTTCAACAACAGAGAGTCTATCTGGATTTTCTTAAGTGAATATATTTCCGGGTACTATGAGCTAGGAACTATTGAAAAGGCCCTTGAGTGAACAGGTGGTGAGAATTTTGGTTGCCAATGATGCCATAGGTACACCGAAGAAGGAGGAAATCAGAATTCAAGCTAGATATTTTGGAGAATTATGATCAGTGATACTATGGTTTCATTAAAATATTGTTTTAAAGATAGTTGAATCTATAAAACATGCAATTTCATTAAAAGATTGTTTTAAAGACAGTTGAATCTATGAAACAGGCAATTTCACATTGGTGTAAGTGGTGTGACTATCTTGAAGTTTGCTTGAAGCTCCGGCTAGGGGGCCTTGCAACTCTTTTCCCTGGTACCCAGGGCAAAACATAACCAAATTTCTAAATGGATCCTATCACTACAGTGGTTGGCTAACCCATGGGATTGGATGGGGTTATGCTGGACTGATGGATCCCTAAAATGAGACTCAATTCTGTTAAGTTACGATAGTTGAAATAAATCCTGGATAACCCTTGTTCTATGTAAAAGAATCAATGGCTATGCCTCTTGATGAGGAAAAAAGCGTTGGACTCTATGATCCAAGTGCAAGTCTTTTCCTTGATCTGACCATGAGACTTACGGGTTCAGTTGGATCAGTTTGGTTAATGATGACCTTGACTACATTATAATAAAATTATCATGGAGGAATTGCCTATGTCTACCGCCTATGTCTACTGGGCGAGGGAAGTTTTTTCGAGTTTGGTTTTGGAAGAACCGAGGGATTAGTCTCTTGTTGGGATATCTGTGGAGTGAGGCCTCGAGTGAGAGGCTCTGCCCTGCGCAAGAAATGCTACTTCCGTTGCTAGCACCCCTGTATTCGTTGCGCGGAGGGGGGAGGGATCTTTCAGCACGAGTGGACAACACCGTTACTTGTACCTCTTTGGTATAATTAGAATTTTAAATTCTCTCCATTGTGTATCTATTGCATTGTCTATTGTGCTTTGTCTTTCTATCTCTTTCCGGAGTGACATATACTTATAGAAGGTGTATTCGGTGGAGGTGCTTTACAATAACCTAAAGGTCACCTGCCCAAACACTAAGACAAAGATCGGCCCCTACCTAACAACACTTTTTAAAGCACAACTAGGATACTAGGATCTATAAAGGAGGAGGAGAGTTAAAAGGAGAAGGCAAGCAAACAAAGAAGATGCAGGGCATAGAGAGGAGACAGAGGCAAGATCCCAGCAGAAAGGGAGCTCTGGAGAACCAATTTTCGGCGAAAAGAAGAGAATCTTTGAGTTTGAGAAAAAGAGGAAGGACAAGAATGGGAAGACGGTAGAAGAGAAAAGCAACAAGAAGTTAAAGGAGGACTTCATCAATATCGGCAAGTCACTACTTACACTAGAAGCTGGAGGAGCAATAGAAAATAACAGCTTTGGAGCGCCCACATCGTGAATAGGCATAGTAGGAGGCTGTAGACATAGAATGCCTTCCTACAACTGGGACAAGCACAACCCTTGGAAGTGGAAGCACAAGCTAAGCTCCCTGCCTCCCGTCCTACAAATTGTCTGGAGTCCTTCGACAAAAATTAGGTGTAGGGATGCCTCAATTACTTACAAAGGTGCATGGCAGATGGACTAAAAGAGATCACCAAACTGTATAGGCAATGGTGAGGGAACATGATGGAATCATCTAGGCCCCCATGAGGAGCTTGCAGGAGGGAACATGATGGAATCATCTAGGCCCCCATGAGGAGCTTGCAGGAGGGAACATGATGGAATCATCTAGGCCCCCATGAGGAACTTGCAGGAGGGAACATGATGGAATCATCTAGGCCCCCATGAGGAGCTTGCAAGAGGAGTTAAATAGAAGTGGAGAGAAGTAGGCAAGATGAAAGAAATGCAGAGACAGCTGAGGCTCTAGAAAGAGGACAAAGAGATAAAAAGAGAAATGATAATTATAAAAGGGGATCTACTCAGGAACAAGGAGGCCAACAGGTAGCTAAAGGAAGAGATGGACAGGGCCAAGGAAAGTAAAGCCAAGGCTGAGGGCCAGATCCTCTTGATCAAAGAAGAGCACATCAAAATCATAATAGAGGTGTAGAGGCCATGACAGATAGAGACAAAGTGGAACTAGTCAAGGTAGAAGTCCTACTAGTAGTGCTCGATGCCGAGGAGTTTTCGAAAGTCTACGAGCTGGAAGGGGATAAGATGGAACAATGGGAAAGCCACACACCATGGAGGACCTAAACGAGGTGTGGGGTGAATATCTAAAGAAAATGATAGTAGCAATGCAACCCCCCACACCTACCTGCAGGTAGATAGTTCCCTTCTAGAAGCAAAATGAAAATCTGGATGGAGGATCCATAAATCCAAAAATAGGAAAGTTGAGAGGAGACAACCTTACAAGAAGAGCCCTAGAGACTATTGCCCATAACCAAGGAGACATGGAGGCAGGACCCAGCAGAGCACACACCAGCAAGGAAAAGAAGCTGCAAGCTCAAAATGATCAGCTTAGACTGGAACTAGAGACATGGAAGAAAAGGTTTACTTAGTTCAAAGGTGATGGGAAAGAAGGTGCAAGAGTAGCCTGAGGGGATAGGGATGGAGCTAGTTTTGTACAAAGGATAATCAATGGATATAGTCCCCTATGATGAGCTGCAAGATCATGCGTGGGCCACCATAAAGAAGTTGGAAGAGAGCGCAAGAAATGAGGCTGCTCTCAAAGCATAGATCAAAGATCTGGACGGTCTCAATACAAGTAGCAGCAAAGGCAAGATGGGTTGACAATAAAAGTCCTAAAAAAGGAGATTGAATCCACAACCCCTGCAAAGAACAGAAGAAAAAAAGGAGGCAAAATGATGGTCAATGAGTTGAACATCGCTTTGAAAATAGCACATGCCGATCTAAAGAAAAGATAGGATCAACTAGATGTCATAAGGAAAACGCACGTGGAAGAGCTAAAGGCATCTAGAGCTAAACTCAAGAAAAGAAAAGAGCAGGTGGAGACTAGGAGGAAGTCCCATGCTGCTAAAGTGTAGGGCAAATATAAAATGGTTGAGGATTTCCAAGGCTGGGCAAAAAGGGAGAGTAAGAAAAAAGAAGCTCTGCAAAATAGCAAAGGCTCCAAGAAGAAAGGACACAAAAGAACATAGCTATGTGAAAGGAGGAAACCCTAGCGCACATGAAAAGCTTGATTCAGGCTGCCAAGAAGGCAAGAACTGTGCAACTGTATACACTAAATGGGATGATATTATCAAATTTATGAACTAGTTAAATGTGTCACAGGCAAAAAAACAAGAGCAAAGCAGTTCCCAGGCAGCACAGTCAGCGCCAAGAAAAAATCCCCTCATTAGGATCTTGAGCAATGCGGGGAAGTGACAAAATATTATCACACGAGGATCCGGGTGAGGAGGCAACAACCCATGCATAGGGCAGAGGACTGCCAATCCCCTCGCCAATGGAGTCATTTGGCAGAAGAAAGGGCACATGCCAAATCAGAACCAACAAGAAGACCACCATACGCATGGAAGTGGAGCCAAGGAGGGAGGAAAAGACTAAGAGAGCCTAAACATATCATGTTTGAGAATGTTGCCATAATCCTAGAGCAAACAAAGCCACATGCCTTTGCAGTAGGGATGGCCATTGACATGATGGAAAGGGCTAGGAAAAAGTACCATAGGCCAAGCCCATTGATGTACAACTTCGACAAGTAGAGGAAAGCATGGGAGTTGGACATGTAGGAGTGAGCAGCAAAGAAGAGGGCTTACAAGCCTAGGTATGCCTAGCAGAAGCCCATAAATTTTTTCTTTGAAGGCCTCACCCATGAAGGAAGGACCAGATGAAGGGGGATGGAGTAGACCTTAAAGTTTAGACCCAAATTGTAGAGATGAAATTTTGGTTTTGATTTTCAAATAAGTGAAGTAGTTTTGAGGGCAACAAGAAGGAAAGAAGTGGGCTATTGCTAGCACAGCGTTCACTGTGATTGTCAAGTGTTGGAGGGGGGTCATCTACCCATTAGGGCCGGCACCTAGCCTCGCCACCCATTATATCTATTGGTCAACAAACTCTCGGGACATGAATCTTCTTTCTTGTAACAACCTTGAATTGAATCTTGCCAAACGGGTAGTACTTGGGCAGATGTAAAGAAGAAAGGGGAACTATCCAGAGATAAGATAGACACAAGATAGAGAAGAGAGAGAGAAGACAACTGAGAGGGCGATACGACATTGTACTTTGAGCTAAGCCTCTGATCTAGTGATACAAGTGTTTTTTCTATGAAATTCTCCATTTTTTGTACTATGCAGGTCTATTTGATTCCTTGTCTATGTTAAGTGCTTTCTTGTTTTTCGATATGCCTTCTTACTAGGATTTACACTCACAGTCGTTCCTATTTGGACGTGACTCTTGTAAGATTCCTCCTTAGTCTCTCAGGATGTCCAGTATCTTCTCGTGTAATCAATCCCCTCTTCAGAAATATAAAAGATCTTGTTTCTACCTGTTTTGGCCTAGAGAGAGAAAATATTCTAGAGAGATTTTGAATATTTTTGGATGGACAAATATCTCTTCTTATTAAAATAAGTTCCCCAAAATAGAAATTCAAAAAGATTTTCAGAAGGTGCATTAGAAATCAAGTATAATCTGTTCAAGAGGCCTTATCCTAGGGGTCCAAATTTTCAAAAAATTTTAAATTAAGGTTTTGAGGGGCCAATCAGATTCATCCAAATGTGTGGAGAAGATAAATGGAAGAAATAAAGAAAATCCCCCCCGCAAGAATGAGTAAATACTCACATAAGGTGAAGAGTGGACTAAGGACCAAAGGATTTACTAAAAAAATGGATTTTTGACACCTCACAATGGGAATTCCCCCCTCATGAAGGAGGCGCCTACTTCACATGTGTGGTGGAGTTTAAAATTATCAAAAATTGAGATATTTCGTCTCTCCTCTCTCCTAATTCAAGTCTAGTTCCAAAAAGTAAGCTAAACTGACCTAAAAATGGTCAAAAATTGACCAAACTGATTTGGAAAATTCTAGAATCAGTTTGCCTGGTTAGAAGCTTGCTTTTTCCTTTAAATAGAAGCCTCCCCCTTTGTTGAAGCTTAATAGTGTTTTATGCACTGTTACTCTACTCCTCCCAAGAGCCAAGAACTGTGAATTTCTTAATAATTCACTAGTTTTTGACCATTCCCTCTTCTAAAGAACTGGTGGCCACTCTTGTTCCAAACAAGAGTAGATCCCTCAAACCATCAAGCCAAAAGAAAGCTCCAAAAATTTCATGTAAGTAAGAAATCTTACTTTTTCTTATTCTTTCAATGGTTTTCTAAATTGTTTGTTATCTTAAAATGATAAATAGATGCAATCCCTTATTGGAAAGGCTTTCCCCCTCTCTTCTTCTTAAATTCAGCCCTTCTTTATCCTAGTTAAGTAATCTAACTGTTGGAATTAAACTTTTCATATTGTTTCTCTTTTAAAAGTGAAATTTGATTAGTTTAGAGTGCTTAAAACCAATTGGGGATAATTTTTAAGTAATTTTAAGTTAGGAAAACTTGAAAAAAATATCAGCCATAGGAGGTTATGGCAAAATTTTCTAAAAACTGGTGAAATAGGTTTTATCTTTTATTATCCAAAAAGAGTAATCTCCACCAATTGTGTATTCTAAAAGTGTAATTTTCATTTTATGCATAGGAAGATGCATAAAGAAATTTATTTTTATTTCAAAAGAGTTACTTTCATTAATTTTTATTTTATGCACAGAAAGATGCATAAAGAAATATATTTTTATTTTAAAAGAGTTATTCTTATCAATTTTGATTTTATGCATAGAAAGATGCATAAAGAAATTTATTTTTATTTCAAAAGAGTTATTTTCATCAATTTTCATTTTATGCATAGGAAGATGCATAAATATTTTTTCTTTTCAAAAGAGTTATTTTCATCAATTTTTATTTTATGCATAGGAAGATGCATAAAGAGATTTATATTTATTTCAAAAGAGTTATTTTCATCAATTTTCATTTTATGCATAGGAAGATGCATAAAGAGATTTATTTTTATTTCAAAAGAGTTATTTTCATCAATTTTTATTTTATGCATAGGAAGATGCATAAAGAACTTTATTTTTATTTCAAAAGAGTTATTCTCATCAATTTTGATTTTATGTAAAAAAAGATGCATAAAGAAATTTATTTTTAATTCAAAAGAGTTATTCTCATCAATTTTCATTTTATGCATAGAAAGATGCATAAAGAATTTTTGTTTTATTTCAAAAGAGTTATTCTCATCAATTTTGATTTTATACATAGAAAGATGCATAAAGAAATTTTTTTAAATTCAAAAAAGTTATTCTCATCAATTTTGATTTTATGCATAAATAGATGCATAAAGAATTTATTTTTATTCCAAAAGAGTTATTCTCATCAATTTTCATTTTATGCATAGAAAGATGCATAAAGAATTTTTGTTTTATTTCAAAAGAGTTATTCTCACAAATTTTGATTTTATGCATAGAAAGATGCATAAAGAAATTTTTTTAAATTCAAAAAAGTTATTCTCATCAATTTTGATTTTATGCATAAATAGATGCATAAAGAATTTATTTTTATTCCAAAAGAGTTATTCTCATCAATTTTCATTTTATGCATAGAAAGATGCATAAAGAATTTTTATTTTATTTCAAAAGAGTTATTCTCATCAATTTTGATTTTATGCATAGAAAGATGCATAAAGAAATTTTTTTAAATTCAAAAAAGTTATTCTCATCAATTTTGATTTTATGCATAAATAGATGCATAAAGAATTTATTTTTATTCCAAAAGAGTTATTCTCATCAATTTTCATTTTATGCATAGAAAGATGCATAAAGAAATTAAATTTTTATTCAGAAGAGTTTTTCTCATTAAAATTGAATTTATGCATCGAAAGATGTATAAAAGATTTTTTTTTATTTCGAAAGTGTTAATCTTAAAATTGAAATTATGCGTAAATAGATGTGATGAGATGTGATGCGAATCAGATAGATGGGAATGAATGGATGGATAGTTATGAGGATGAGAATAGAAGTGATGAGAATGAGAGGTAAATAGATGTGATGAGATCTGATGTGAATCAAATAGATGAGAATGAATGGATGAATAGATGTGACGAGAATGAGAGGTAAATAGATGTGATGATATGGGATGCGAATCAGATAGATGGGAATGAATGGATGGATGGATGGATGCGATGAGAATAGGAGTGATGAGAATGTGAGGTGAATAGATGTAATGAGAAGTAATGTGAATCAGATAGATGGGAATGAATGGATGGATGGATGTGGATGTATGTGAAGAATAGAAGTGGATGTATGTTAAGAATGGAAGTGGATGTATAAGAAAGAATGGATGTGGATGTACGAGAAAGAATGGAAGTGGATGTATGAGAAATAATGGATATGGATGTATGTAAGTGAAAAGATGGATGTGGATGTGGATGTATGTGGAAGGATAGATATGGATGTGTATGTGATAAGTATGGATGTGGATGTATGTGGAAGAATATATGTGGATGTGAATGTGATGGATATGAACGAGGATAGAGGCGATGAGATGGAAGTAAATTGGATAGATGTGAATGAATGATATGGGATGTGAATGAATGTGTTAGCATGTGAATCAGGATGTGAATGAATGATAAGGGATGTAAATGAATGTGATAACCTGTGAATCAGGATGTGAATGAATGATATAGGATGTGAATGAATGTGATATGATGTGAAATGGATGTGATAAGATGCGATGTAATTTGGATAGATGTTAAAGTGATGAGATGTATGGGTAGATGCAAGTGGATGAGATGTATGGGTAGATGCAAGTGGATGAGATCCGAGGAATTAAGTGTTGAGGTAGAAAAAGTTGATTAGATGAGAATGGGAATACTTATGAAATTGTGTGGATAATGCGGATTGATGTGGATGGATGTATGAATGACGTGGGTTGATGTGAATGATGTGGATTGATGAGCGGATGATATAAATTGATGTGGATTGGTGTGTGTATGATGAGTGAATGATGTGAATTGATGTGGATGGATGTATGAATGATGTGGATGGATATATGAATGATGTGGAATGATGTGAATGATATGGATTGATGTGTAGTTAATGTGGATTGATGTGGATGGATGTATGGATGATGTGAATTGACATGTGGATTGATGTGGATGGATGTATGGAACTGTAATTGTATGTGAAATCTCTTTTTAAATGACTGTTTTATGTCAAGAATGCTGGGGAAGCATTTTGACCGTCTTGTGAATGAGGTCGTAGAGAGACCTATTTGTTAAAGTTGCAACTGCTGATGGAGAGTCAACGGAGGACATCTCGCATAGCAAGGCCGAGGTCTTGACCAGCCTCTGTTTGATTTAAATGGTGAGCTTCCGGTATAGTGGATGAGGGACCAAGGAAGCGGTCTACAAGTGAAGCGCTAGGTGACCTGAGAACGATCCTAGAGGATACTGACCATACGGTTCTCGGGCTTTGGGTCATCGAAGATACCCACAAGTACATCAGGGAAGATATTGAAACAGGGAGTAAGAGTTATTTTCTGAATTCGGGCATGGATCTGGTTGATTGCCCTTGCTGGTCCTCAACGGATGAGTTCATGGCTCTTTTATATGGATCTGTTGGTTGATCTTGCTGATCTTCAATGGAGACTCCATCTGGATAATTAGAGGATTATGATCAGTAACACTATGGTTTCATTAAATGATTGTTTTAAAGATTGTTGAATCTGTGCAAAAGGCAAGTTCATATTGGGTGTGTAAGTGGTGTGACTAGCTTTATGTTTGCATGAATATCCTGCTAGGGGACTTGGCAACTCTTTTCCCTAGTACCTGGGATAAAATCTAACCGAAATTCCTAGTTGGATCCCATCACTACAGTGGTTGGGTGGTTGGTTAACCCATGGGACTGGATGGGGTTCGGCTGGACTGATGGGGTTAGGCTGGACTGATGGATCCGTAAATCGAGACTCAATTTCTGTATAGTACGTTAGATGAGGTAAATCCTAGATAAAAATTGTTCTATGGAAAAGAATTAATGGCTGTGTAAGATCCCTGTTCCCACCGAGCAACGGATTTGGGTACTGGCAGCGGAAGTAGCGCTTCTTGCGCGGGACAGGGTCCCACACTCGGGGCCTCGCCCACGGATATCCGGATAAGAGACTAATCCGTCGGTTGTTCCAAAACCGAACCTGGAAAAACTTTCTTAACCGGAAGCACGGGCGATTCCACCAGGATAACTTTTTACTCTAACGTAGTCAAGATCATTTTTGATCGAGATGATCCAATTACATCTATAAGATACTTAGTCAGTTCAAGGAAGAAACTTGCACTTGGATCATTGGGATCAACGCTTTTTTCCCCATTCAAGAGGCACAGCCGTTGATTCCTATCCATAGAACAGTTACTGTCCGGGATTTTTTGATTTTTTTTTCTATCGTAAAAACAAAAGTTTGAGTCTCGATTTACGGATCCATCAGTCCAGCCTAACCCCATCCAATCCCATGGGTTAGCCAACCGCCCAACCACTGTAGTGATGGGATCCAATTAAAAATTTGGTTAGGTTTTGTCCCGGGTACCAAGGAAAAGAGTTCCAAGGCCCCCTAGCTGGATGTTCATGCAAAATAAAACTAGTCACACCACTCACACACCCAATATGAAATTGCCTTTTTCAACCAGATTCAACCAGTTTAAAACAATCCTTTAATAAAACCATAGTATCATTGATCACCATCTTCCAATTTATCCAATTGATTCTTAATTTCCCATCATTCCTTCATCAGAGTATCTATTGCATCATTGGCAACTAGAACGCTCAGGAGCCGTTTCGATAGTTCCTAGCCCATAATACTTGGCAATATAATCACTTAACATGATGGACTCTCGTTGAAGATCAGCAAGATCAACCAACAGATCCATATAAGGAGCCATGGACTCATCCATTGAAGACCAGCAAGGTCAATCAACCAGATCCATGCTCGATTTTAGAAAACAACTCCAACTCTGTTCCAATATCTTCCTCGACGCACGCGTGGGTATCCTAGGCGACCCAGAGCCCGAGCACCGTATGGTCAGCACCCTCTAGGATCCTTCGCAGGTAACCTAGCGCTTCACGCATAGGCCGCTTCCTTGGCCCCTCATCCACCGTACCGGAAGCTCACCATTTTAATCGCACCGAGGCTGGTCAAGACCTCGGCCGACCTTGCTACGCGAGACGTCCTTCATTGACTCCCCGTCAGCAGTTGCAACTTTCTCATCATGACCTTAATCACAAGACGGTCAAAATGCTCCCCCCAGCATTCTTGACATAAAACAATCATTTACAGACAGCATTTACAAACAGTTTACAATACAATTTCTATTTTAACTTTCATTTTTTCACATTATCCCTCCTCAATCTACATTACTTATTCCATATTCCATTTATATGTATACTCATCCCATCACATCATTTCCATCTCATCACTTCAGATTCCCTCACATCACAATCGTATATTCACATCCATACATCCACAACTATATGCGTACATTCACATCTACATGCATACATCTACATCCCTATGCATACATCCACATCCACATTCACATTCACCTCCATACATCTACATCTACATGCATACATCCACTCCACATTCACATCCACATCTATACATCTACATCTACATGCATACATCCACCTCTACATCCACATCTACCTCTATATACCTACATCTACATGCATACATCCCCATCCACATCCACATCTACATCTATACATCTACATCTACATCTACATGTATACATATACATTTCCATTCACAACTACATCTACATGCATACATCCATATCTCCATTCCCATCTACATCTATACATCTACATCTACATGCATCCATCCACCTCCACATCCACATCTACATCTATACATCTACATCTACATGTATACATCCACATCTCCATTCACATCTACATCTATACCTCTACATCTACATGCATCCATCCACATCTCCATTTACATCCTCATCTACACATCTATTTCTACATGCATACATCCACGTCCCATGCATACATCTACCTCCACATTCACACTCACATCCATACATCTACATCTACATGCAACATCCACATCTCCATGCATAATAAAATTCTTTTAATTATCCACATCTACATCTATACATCTACATCTACATGTATACATCCACATCTCCATTCACATCTACATCTATACCTCTACATCTACATGCATCCATCCACATCTCCATTTACATCCTCATCTACACATCTATTTCTACATGCATACATCCACGTCCCATGCATACATCTACCTCCACATTCACACTCACATCCATACATCTACATCTACATGCAACATCCACATCTCCATGCATAATAAAATTCTTTTAATTAATCTGGGATGATAGTTCCTAGAATATGGTAGGAATTCCTCTTTTTATACTTTGAATGAATTTATTTTATGCGTAATTTCTATAAAAATTTTGCCATAGCTCCGCTACTATGACTGATAAATCTCAATTTTTTTCTAAGGGATAAAGCTCATTATCAAAGAAATAATTAGAATGGTCTCTAATTGGATCATCAATCCATAATGGTCTCTAATTGGATCATTAAGAAAACAATTAGAATGGTCTCTAATTGGGTCATCAATCCATAATGGATTGAATCATCAATGTGCATAAACTAAAAGCATAGCAAAAAGCCATTAATTTGACTTCAAGCATAGCTTAATCTTGGATTAAGGAAAGGCCTTATGAAAAGCTTCATTTGGATTGAGAATGGTTCATGAGTATGACCCTTTCTTGAGTGAGAGAGAGAAATTACATAAAAACCATTAGAATTTAAACATAAATGGAAATTAACTTTTATAGCATTTATTAAATTATGTAACTCTTCACTACTATTCACCAATTAACTTCAATAGCATTTAAAAAACCATACCAATTAAACTTCTCAAGCTTGAGAGGGGTTGAGAAGAGAGAATCATTGAGAAATTATAGAAAGATCAAAATTCAATATACTTACCTTATAATTTGCTTGATTCTTTATTCACGGTAGAGGCCCCCAACCAATCAATTGGTTTAGTATGTTGATGGAGCCACCAATGGGGATTGAAGAAAGAGAGAAGTATCAAAAACTAGTGAATTATTAAAGAATTCACAACTCTTGGCTTAGGTAGAGTAGAGTAACAATGCATAAGACACTCTATATTTTGGCTTAGGTGGAGTAGAGTAACAAGCATAAGACTCTATGGCTTAGGTGGAGTAGAGTAACAAAGCATAAGACTCTATCTAATTTGGCTTAGGTGGAGTAGAGTAACAAGGCATAAGACTCTATGGCTTAGGTGGAGTAGAGTAACAAAGCATAAGACTCTATCTAATTTGGCTTAGGTGGAGTAGAGTAACAAGGCATAAGACTCTATATATTTTTCAACAAGGGGAGGCTTCTATTTATAGGAAAATTTGAGCTCCTAACGAAACAAACTGATTCTAGAATTTTCCAAGTCAGTTTGGTTGAATTTGGACTAGATTTGGACCTAGTTTGGTTACTTTTTGATTCGGTTTGGTTCCATTTTGATTTGGTTTGGTTCAAGAGAGATGAGAGATAAAAATATCACATTATTTTTGAGTTTAAAACTCATTCAAGCATGTGAAATATGCACCTCCTTTAAAGAATTCCCCTTCCTTACATATGTGTCAAAATTTTATTGCTCATAGTTTTTTACTAATAAACCTTGTACATTTTCAACTCTTCATCTTATGTGAAATATGCACCTCCTTTAAAGAACTCCTCTTCCTTACATATGTGTCATAGTTTTTTTACTAATAAACCTTGTACATTTTCAACTCTTCATCTTATGTGAAATATGCACCTCCTTTAAAGAACTCCCCTTCCTTACATATGTGTTTATTTACTAATAAACCTTGTACATTTGCAACTCTTCATCTTATGTGAAATATGCACCTCCTTTAAAGAACTCCCCTTCCTTACATATGTGTTTATTTACTAATAAACCTTGTACATTTTCAACTCTTCATCTTATGTGAGCATTTACTCATTTTTGGATACCCAAAATATCTCATATTTTTAATATTGCTCATAGTTTTTTTACTAATAAATCTTGTACATTTTCAACTCTTCATCTTATGTGAGCATTTACTCATTTTTGGGTATCTTCTTTTACAAATTGGATTTATCTCCTCCCTACACATGGATTGATGCTATTGGCCCACAGGAACCTTAATTGGACCATAATCTAAAAATTTCTGAAATTCTAGACCCTTAGACTAAGGTTCTTTATACTTATTTCCAATTAATTCCAATTGCACATTGGAAAATTCTTTTTGAATTTCTATTTCAGGGGAACTTATTTTAATAAGATGAGTTAATTTTCTATCCAAAAATACTCATAATCTGAATATTCTCTCTCTAGCATATTTTTCTCTCTCTAGGCTAAAACAGTTAGAACAAGGCCTTTATATTTCTGAAGAGGGATTGATTACAGGGGAAGATACTAGACATCAAAAAGGGGTTGGGGGAGGAATCTTACATTCTACCCCACTTAAAAAACGCGAGATGTCCTCATCTCGCAACTTGGAATAATTTCGCAAGATGCATGAATATGAGACTTAGAGAAAAATTTTAATCACGATTAACCACCAAGAAAAGTCTTAAAGAGAGCAAGATTCAAAATAAGAACAAGATTTAAACTTTATTCATTCACGGGACTTATACAGTAAAGATAGAAGAACTCTTTACACTTCCATAAGCCCGTCCATCATATGGTCACAAAAGCAGTCCTCACAAGCTGCACAAGTATAGGGTAACTCATCTATGGGAATGATTCTGCTAGTTATTGCCGCACCTATCTCAGTGGTATGAGGTGATCTAACAAAAGGACCTCTGAGAGGCAAGCCAAAAACGGGGTAAAGGCATATCTTCTCATGAGGGAGAAAACACGCCAGTAAGAAGACCTGCTCAGAAAACCCAAGATGCCTTGATCTCATGACGCAGTAGTATCGGGGACCCAAACCCAAGGCTTCAATAACCATGGCCAAGGGGACATTGTTACGAAAGTGCTGCTGACCCCAGGGTGTTACCCTAGTTATGTTTTGATAGGTTCGCCATTTGGTCTGCGCTACAGAAGTTCCTAGGTGAGGAAAAAGTGAGTGCTCATACTGTTCTATAAAGTCTTTCTTCACAGACTCTCTTGCATCTTGAAGGTGAGAAATCATCATGGATAAAACTAGGTCTTGTTGCCAAGCCATGAAGGAGATTAAGAAAAAAAAAGAGATTGATGGGAGTAAGATTACTGTGAGTGACAAGTAAAAGTTACGACTTATATTAAGGAAGGAGCTAGCGTAACCTAGAAGCCAACGGTAACTTGCCACTGAAGTTTTACCGTCTTTCCATGATTTGTGTTTGACACATTTTTCTATAGAAGGCATTAAGAATTTTGAGATGAGGAGATAAAAGAAACTTGTAGGCTAAGTCACCTACTTTCATTGAATTCAGATATAAGGATCACAATATCTGGGGGATAACTTCTTATACTCCCCAAGAGATAAAGAACTTCTTTTGGGCCGTACTCGAATGAAAACCAAAACCTTGGTATCCAAAACACCGATTCTCACTTCTAAACTCATTGTTCTAAATCCTTAAAACAGGCGTGACTCCTGAGAAGTATTCTAGGAAAAGGGTCTTCCTTTTTTAAACAGAAATTTTCTTTTATTTTAGAGAGGGAATAATTATAAGATCAGAAAGGAAGATTCGTACTCCAGTATACCTCGAAGGTTGGGGAGGAATCTTACATTCTACCCCACTTAAAAAGTGCGAGATGTCCTCATCTCGCAAGGTAGAGGACAGCTCTTTTTCTTAAGATCCAATTTTATTCTGGGTTCCTTATATTCTGGTCAACCCAACAGAACACTGGGATAAATATCCCTTATATAGAACTCATCATTAAATAACAATTTATTCAGATCATATCATTCATATCTTTAACATGATAAAGGTCCATTAGACCAAAAAGTTTCCTTCGGAACATTCCTCCCCACGGAAATTTCAGTCAAGCAAGTTCTCAATTTGACATCCCTTAACTTGATCTACCGGTCAAGTATTAACAATAGCAATCTGACAGCACAATCCACTAATCTCATAGTGATTTGCTGAATTCGTTATCATCATTCTAGTTATGAATATCATCACAGGGACTCGTCCCATTCCCCCTCATTGTGGTTTCATTATATTTCAACTAATTTTTAAAAATCAACATTTTTCAATCAGCATTTTCAATCAGAATCCAAATCAATTCATTCATTCTCAAACAGAATTAAAAATCATATCAATCACATTCGAAATCATCATCTAGATAGCATTAACGATTATAATTTCAAGTCTTAGATTTACTCATATATACTGTCAGTAAAGAGCTGCAGTATACTCTCGGTATATACGTAGTCACGGCCCTTGGAATTATAAGGTAAATACTATCATGTCTAGGCCTCAAGCAAGTCAGGGATTCTATATAATTGCGGTACTTCCATCTGAAGAACCGATTACCAAATTATGAATTTCAGTTTGAATATCAAATTGTATGAATTATATCACACAATTATAACCTTTTGGTGTTTCTTGATAATTTTTTGACATATTTGTCTTCTCAGTTGATCTTTATTAACCAAATGCTCTGATACCAACTGTAAGATCCCTGTTCCCATCGAGCAACGGATTTGGGTACTGGCAGCGAAAGTAGCGCTTCTCGCGCGGGACAGGGTCCCACACTCGGGGCCTCGCCCACGGATATCCGGATAAGAGACTAATCCGTCGGTTGTTCCAAAACCGAACCCGGAAAAACTTTCTTAACCGGAAGCACGGGCGATTCCACCAGGATAACTTTTTACTCTAACGTAGTCAAGATCATTTTTGATCGAGATGATCCAATTACATCTATAAGATACTTAGTCAGTTCCAGGAAGAAACTTGCACTTGGATCATTGGGATCAACGCTTTTTTCCCCATTCAAGAGGCACAGCCGTTGATTCCTATCCATAGAACAGTTACTGTCCGGGATTTTTTGATTTTTTTTTTCTATCGTAAAAACAAAAGTTTGAGTCTCGATTTACGGATCCATCAGTCCAGCCTAACCCCATCCAATCCCATGGGTTAGCCAACCGCCCAACCACTGTAGTGATGGGATCCAATTAAAAATTTGGTTAGGTTTTGTCCCGGGTACCAAGGAAAAGAGTTCCAAGGCCCCCTAGCTGGATGTTCATGCAAAATAAAACTAGTCACACCACTCACACACCCAATATGAAATTGCCTTTTTCAACCAGATTCAACCAGTTTAAAACAATCCTTTAATAAAACCATAGTATCATTGATCACCATCTTCCAATTTATCCAATTGATTCTTAATTTCCCATCATTCCTTCATCAGAGTATCTATGGCATCATTGGCAACTAGAACGCTCAGGAGCCGTTTCGATAGTTCCTAGCCCATAATACTTGGCAATATAATCACTTAACATGATGGACTCTCGTTGAAGATCAGCAAGATCAACCAACAGATCCATATAAGGAGCCATGGACTCATCCATTGAAGACCAGCAAGGTCAATCAACCAGATCCATGCTCGATTTCAGAAAACAACTCCAACTCTGTTCCAATATCTTCCTCGACGCACGCGTGGGTATCCTAGGCAACCCAGAGCCCGAGCACCGTATGGTCAGCACCCTCTAGGATCCTTCGCAGGTAACCTAGCGCTTCACGCATAGGCCGCTTCCTTGGCCCCTCATCCACCGTACCGGAAGCTCACCATTTTAATCGCACCGAGGCTGGTCAAGACCTCGGCCGACCTTGCTACGCGAGACGTCCTTCATTGACTCCCCGTCAGCAGTTGCGACTTTCTCATCATGACCTTAATCACAAGACGGTCAAAATGCTCCCCCTAGCATTCTTGACATAAAACAATCATTTACAGACAGCATTTACAAACAGCATTTACAAACAGTTTACAATACAATTTCTATTTTAACTTTCATTTTTCCACATTATCCCTCCTCAATCTACATTACTTATTCCATATTCCATTTATATGTATACTCATTCCATCACATCATTTCCATCTCATCACTTCAGATTCCCTCACATCACAATCGTATATTCACATCCATACATCCACAACTATATGCGTACATTCACATCTACATGCATACATCTACATCCCTATGCATACATCCACATCCACATTCACATTCACCTCCATACATCTACATCTACATGCATACATCCACTCCACATTCACATCCACATCTATACATCTACATCTACATGCATACATCCACCTCTACATCCACATCTACGTCTATACACCTACATCTACATGCATACATCCCCATCCACATCCACATCTACATCTATACATCTACATCTACATGTATACATATACATTTCCATTCACAACTACATCTACATGCATACATCCATATCTCCATTCCCATCTACATCTATACATCTACATCTACATGCATCCATCCACCTCCACATCCACATCTACATCTATACATCTACATCTACATGTATACATCCACATCTCCATTCACATCTACATCTATACCTCTACATCTACATGCATCCATCCACATCTCCATTTACATCCTCATCTACACATCTATTTCTACATGCATACATCCACGTCCCATGCATACATCTACCTCCACATTCACACTCACATCCATACATCTACATCTACATGCAACATCCACATCTCCATGCATAATAAAATTCTTTTAATTATCCACATCTACATCTATACATCTACATCTACATGTATACATCCACATCTCCATTCACATCTACATCTATACCTCTACATCTACATGCATCCATCCACATCTCCATTTACATCCTCATCTACACATCTATTTCTACATGCATACATCCACGTCCCATGCATACATCTACCTCCACATTCACACTCACATCCATACATCTACATCTACATGCAACATCCACATCTCCATGCATAATAAAATTCTTTTAATTAATCTGGGATGATAGTTCCTAGAATATGGTAGGAATTCCTCTTTTTATACTTTGAATGAATTTATTTTATGCGTAATTTCTATAAAAATTTTGCCATAGCTCCGCTACTATGACTGATAAATCTCAATTTTTTTCTAAGGGATAAAGCTCATTATTAAATAAATAATTAGAATGGTCTCTAATTGGATCATCAATCCATAATGGTCTCTAATTGGATCATTAAGAAAACAATTAGAATGGTCTCTAATTGGGTCATCAATCCATAATGGATTGAATCATCAATGTGCATAAACTAAAAGCATAGCAAAAAGCCATTAATTTGACTTCAAGCATAGCTTAATCTTGGATTAACGAAAGGCCTTATGAAAAGCTTCATTTGGATTGAGAATGGTTCATGAGTATGACCCTTTCTTGAGTGAGAGAGAGAAATTACATAAAAACCATTAGAATTTAAACATAAATGGAAATTAACTTTTATAGCATTTATTAAATTATGTAACTCTTCACTACTATTCACCAATTAACTTCAATAGCATTTAAAAAACCATACCAATTAAACTTCTCAAGCTTGAGAGGGGTTGAGAAGAGAGAATCATTGAGAAATTATAGAAAGATCAAAATTCAATATACTTACCTTATAATTTGCTTGATTCTTTATTCACGGTAGAGGCCCCCAACCAATCAATTGGTTTAGTATGTTGATGGAGCCACCAATGGGGATTGAAGAAAGAGAGAAGTATCAAAAACTAGTGAATTATTAAAGAATTCACAACTCTTGGCTTAGGTAGAGTAGAGTAACAATGCATAAGACACTCTATATTTTGGCTTAGGTGGAGTAGAGTAACAAGCATAAGACTCTATGGCTTAGGTGGAGTAGAGTAACAAAGCATAAGACTCTATCTAATTTGGCTTAGGTGGAGTAGAGTAACAAGGCATAAGACTCTATGGCTTAGGTGGAGTAGAGTAACAAAGCATAAGACTCTATCTAATTTGGCTTAGGTGGAGTAGAGTAACAAGGCATAAGACTCTATATATTTTTCAACAAGGGGAGGCTTCTATTTATAGGAAAATTTGAGCTCCTAACGAAACAAACTGATTCTAGAATTTTCCAAGTCAGTTTGGTTGAATTTGGACTAGATTTGGACCTAGTTTGGTTACTTTTTGATTCGGTTTGGTTCCATTTTGATTTGGTTTGGTTCAAGAGAGATGAGAGATAAAAATATCACATTATTTTTGAGTTTAAAACTCATTCAAGCATGTGAAATATGCACCTCCTTTAAAGAATTCCCCTTCCTTACATATGTGTCAAAATTTTATTGCTCATAGTTTTTTACTAATAAACCTTGTACATTTTCAACTCTTCATCTTATGTGAAATATGCACCTCCTTTAAAGAACTCCTCTTCCTTACATATGTGTCATAGTTTTTTTACTAATAAACCTTGTACATTTTCAACTCTTCATCTTATGTGAAATATGCACCTCCTTTAAAGAACTCCCCTTCCTTACATATGTGTTTATTTACTAATAAACCTTGTACATTTTCAACTCTTCATCTTATGTGAAATATGCACCTCCTTTAAAGAACTCCCCTTCCTTACATATGTGTTTATTTACTAATAAACCTTGTACATTTTCAACTCTTCATCTTATGTGAGCATTTACTCATTTTTGGATACCCAAAATATCTCATATTTTTAATATTGCTCATAGTTTTTTTACTAATAAATCTTGTACATTTTCAACTCTTCATCTTATGTGAGCATTTACTCATTTTTGGGTATCTTCTTTTACAAATTGGATTTATCTCCTCCCTACACATGGATTGATGCTATTGGCCCACAGGAACCTTAATTGGACCATAATCTAAAAATTTCTGAAATTCTAGACCCTTAGACTAAGGTTCTTTATACTTATTTCCAATTAATTCCAATTGCACATTGGAAAATTCTTTTTGAATTTCTATTTCAGGGGAACTTATTTTAATAAGATGAGTTAATTTTCTATCCAAAAATATTCATAATCTGAATATTCTCTCTCTAGCATATTTTTCTCTCTCTAGGCTAAAACAGTTAGAATAAGGCCTTTATATTTCTGAAGAGGGATTGATTACAGGGGAAGATACTAGACATCAAAAAGGGGTTGGGGGAGGAATCTTACAGGCTGTGCCTCTCAATGAGGAAAAAAGCGTTGGTCTCTGATCCAAGTACAATCTTTTCCTTGATGATCTGATTATGGGACTTATGGGTCGGTCAGATCGGTTCACTTAGTTCAGAACACCATATTGGGGAATATGGGAATTTCCCATAAGTTTGGGACACGTGGTCAAAACTTTGGATTTGCCATAACTTGAACACCATTACTCCAAATTGTGCGCTTTAAAGCTTAATAGATCCCTCTTTTCAAGCGCTTTCCAATGATAGGTCACATGATAGGGTTTTGAGAAACTTATAGACATGTTAATCGGGTCCCACCTTTTTAGTATTACAAAAATGGGACTTGGGAGATTCCCAAACTCATGAATATGGTGTTTTAGGCTTTTGACTACGTTAGAGAAAAGTTATCCTGGAGGAATCGCCCGTGCTTTCCGGGCAAGGGAAGTTTTTTCGAGTTCGATTTTGGAAGAATCAATGGATTAGTCTCTTGTCTGGATATCCGTGGGCAAGGCCCCGAGTGTGGGACCCTGCCCCATGTAAGAAGTGCTACTTCCACTGCTAGCACCCCAATTTCAATGTGCAGTGGGATCAGGGATCCTACAGCTGGTATCAGAGCAAATTAGCTAATGAGGATCAACCGAGAAGCCAAGAATGTCAAAAATTTATGAAGAAGCAGTAAAGGGTTGTAATTGTGTGATAAAATTCATACAAATTGATATTCAAACTGAAATTCGTAAATTGGTAATTGGGTCTTCAGATGGAAGTACCACAATTGTATGGAATCCATGACTTGCTTGAGACCTAGACATGATGGTATTTACCTTATAGTTCCAAGGACCATGACTATCCGTATACACCGAGGGTATAACTGTACCACTTAATTGGCAATATATACGAGTAAATCAAAGACTTGAAATTGTAAGCATTAATACTATCTAAATGATGAATTCAAATGGTTGTAATAACTAAGCAAAACCACAATAAGGATGAATGGGACGAGTCCCTGTGATAATGTTCGTAGAGCTGGAATGACGTTAATGACTTCAGCAAATCACTATGAGATTAGCGGATTGTGCTGGCAGATTACTGCTGTTAACACTTAACCTAGCGGATCAAGTTAAGGGGGTGTCAAATTAAAAATCTGTAAAATTAAAAATTTCCATGGCGGACTCTTCAGATAGAAATCTCGGTCTAATGGACCATTATTGTGATAAGGATTTGAATGTTATGATCTGAGTGAACTGTTATCTAATGATGAGTTTTATATAAGGGATCTTTATCCCGGGATTCTGTTGGGTTCTCTAGACTATAAGGAACCTAGAATCAATTGGATCTTAAGGAAAATAATTCTCCTCTAGTTTTGCAAGATGAGGACATCTCGCGTGTTTTAAGTGGGGTAGAATGTAAGATTCCTCCCCATCTCTCAGGATGTCCAGTATCTTCCCCTGTAATCAATCCCCTCTGCAGAAATATAAAAGATCTTGCTTCTACCTGGCTTAGAGAGAGAAAATATTCTAGAGAGAGGTTATTCAGATTTTGAATATTTTTGGATGGAAAAAAATCTCTTCTTATTAAAATAAGTTTCCCCGAAACAGAAGTTCAGAAAGAAGGTGCATTAGAAATCAAGTATATCTGTTCAAGAGGCCTTATCCTAGGGGTCCAAATTTTTGAAATTTTTTAAATTAAGATTTTGAGGGACCAGTCAGATTCATCCAAATGTGTGGAGAAGATAAATAGAAGAAATAAAGAAAATCCCTGCACAAAAATGAGTAAATACTCACATAATATGAAGAGTGGACTAAGGACCAAAGGATTTACTAAAAAAATGGATTTTTGATACCTCACAATGGGAATTCCCCCCTCATGAAGGAGGCGCCTACTTCACATGTGTGGTGGAGTTTAAAATGATCAAAAATTGAGATATTTCATCTCTCCTCTCTCCTAGTTCAAGTCTAGTTCCAAAAAGTAAGCTAAACTGACCTAAAAATGGTCAAAAATTGACCAAACTAATCTAGAAAATTCTAGAATCAGCTTGCTTGGTTAGAAGCTCACTTTTTCCTTTAAATAGAAGCCTCCCCCTTTGTTGAAGCTTTATAGTGTTTTATGCACTATTACTCTACTTCTCCCAAGAGCCAAGAACTGTGAATTTCTTAATAATTAATTAGTTTTTGGCCATTCCCTCTTCTAAAGAATTGGTGGGTACTCTTGCAAACAAGAGTAGATCCCTCAAACCATCAAGCCAAAGGAAAGCTCCCAGAAATTCATGTAAGTAAGAAATCTTACTTTTTCTTATTCTTTTAATGGTTTTCTGAATTGTTTGTTATCTTAAAATGATAAACAGATGCTATGCCTTATTGGAAAGGCTTTCCCCCTCTCTTCTTCTTAAATTCAACCCTTCTTTGTCCTAGTTAAGTAATCTAACTGTTGAAATTAAACTTTTCATATTGTTTCTCTTTTAAAAGTGAAATTTGATTAGTTTAGAGTGCTTAAAACCAATTGGGGATAATTTTAAGTTAGGAAAAATTAAAAAAAATATCATCCATACAAAGGAGGTTATGGCAAAATTTTCTAAAAATTGGTGAAATAAGTTATATCTTTTATTATCCAAAAAGAGTAATCCCCACCAATTGTGTATTCTAAAAGTGTAATTTTCATTTTATGCATAGGAAGATGCATAAAGAAATTTATTTTTATTTCAAAAGAGTTATTCTCATCAATTTTCATTTTATGCATAGGAAGATGCATAAAGAAATATATTTTTATTTTAAAAGAGTTATTCTCATCAATTTTCATTTTATGCATAGAAAGATGCATAAAGAATATTTTTTTATTTCAAAAGAGTTATTCTCATCAATTTTCATTTTATGCATAGGAATATGCATAAAGAAATTTATTTTTATTTCAAAAGAGTTATTTTCATCAATTTTCATTTTATGCATAGGAAGATGCATAAAGAAATTGATTTTTATTTCAAAAGAGTTATTCTCATCAATTTTGATTTTATGCAAAAAAAAGAGGCATAAAGATTTTTTTTTTCAAAAGAGTTATTCTCATCAATTTTGATTATATGCATAGAAAGATACATAAAGAAATTTATTTTTATTTCAAAAGACTTATTCTCATCAATTTTCATTTTATGCATAGAAAGATGCATAAAGAAATTTATTTTTAATTATTCTCATCAATTTTCATTTTATGCATAGAAAGATCCATAAAGAAATTTATTTTTATTTCAAAAGAGTTATTCTCATCAATTTTGATTTTATGCATAGAAAGATGCATAACGAAATTTATTTTCATTTTAAAAGAGTTATTCTCATCAATTTTGATTTTATGCATAGAAAGATGCATAAAGAAATTTATTTTTATTTCAAAAGAGTTATTCTCATCAATTTTGATTTTATGCATAGAAAGATGTATAAAGAAATTTATTTTTATTCCAAAAGAGTTATTCTCATCAATTTTGATTTTATGCATAGAAAGATGCATAAAGAAATTTATTTTTAATTCAAAAGAGTTATTCTCATTAAAATTGAATTTATGCATAGAAAGATGCATAAAAGATTTATTTTATGAGAATAGAAGTGATGAGAATGAGAGGTAAATAGATGTGATGCGAATCAAATAGATGAGAATGAATGGATGAATAGATGTGATGAGAATGAGAGATAAATAGATGTGATGAGATGGGATGCGAATCAGATAGATGGGAATGAATGAATGGATGGATGCGATGTAAATAGGAGTGATGAGAATGTGAGGTGAATAGATGTGATGAGAAGTAATGTGAATCATATAGATGGGAATGAATGGAAGGATGAATGTGGATGTATGTGAAGAATAGAAGTGGATGTATGTGAAGAATGGAAGTGGATGTATGAGAAAGAACGGATGTGGATATATGTAAGTGAAAAGATGGATGTGGATGTATGTGAAAGGATAGATGTGGATATGTATGTGATAAGTATGGATGTGGATGTATGTGGAAGAATATATGTGGATGTGAATGTGATGGATATGAACGAGGATAGAGGCGATGAGATGGAAGTAAATTGGATAGTTATGAATGATAAAGGATATGGATGAATGATATGGGATGTGAATGAATGTGTTAGCATGTGAATCAAGATGTGAATGAATGTGTTAGCATGTGAATCAAGATGTGAATGAATGTGATAACCTGTGAATCAGGATGTGAATGAATGATATAGGATGTGAATGAATGTGATATGATGTGAAATGGGGATGTGATAAGATGCGATGTAAATTGGATAGATGTTAAATTGATGAGATGTATGGGTAGATGCAAGTGGATGAGATGTATGGGTAGATGCAAGTAGATGCAAGTGGATGAGATGCAAGTAGATGAGATGTATGGGTAGATGCAAGTAGATGCAAGTGGATGAGATTTGATGAGGATAAATGAGGAATTAAGTGTTGAGGTAGAAAAAGATGTGATTAGATGAGAATGGGAATACTTATGAAATTGTGTGGATAATGCAGATTGATGTGGATGGATGTATGAATGATGTGGATTGATGAGTGGATGTATGTATGAATGATGTGGATTGATGTGAATGATGTGGATTGATGAGTGGATGATATAAATTGATGTGAATGATGTGGATTGATGAGTGGATGATATAAATTGATGTGGATGATGTGGATTGGTGTATGTATGATGAGTGAATGATGTGAATTGATATGGATGGACGTATGAATGATGTGGATTGATGTGAATGATATGGATTGATGTGAATGATGTGGATTGATGTGGATGATATGGATTGATTTGCAGTTAACGTGGATTGATGTGGATGGATGTATGGATGATGTGAATTGACATGTGGATTGATATGGATGAATGTATGGATGATGTGGATTGATGTGGATGATATGGATGAATGTATGGATGATGTGGATTGATGTGGATGAATGTATGGATGATGTGGATTGATGTGGATGATATGGACTGATGTATGGATGATATAGATTGATGTGTAGTTAATGTGGATTGATGTAGTTAATGTGGATTGATGTGGATGGATGTATGGATGATGTGGATGGATGTATGGATGATGTGGATGATGTGGACTGATGTGTGGGTGCTGTGGATTGATGTGTGGTTGATGTGATTGGATGTGAATTGATGTGGGAATGATGTGATGTGATAGGGATCGATGGAGTAAAATTGTGAAAAGATGAAAAAATATGGGGACTAATGTGAAAGGATGTGGAGTAATTGAGAAAAGATGGAAATACTATTGGAACTGTAATTGTATGTGAAATCTGTTTTTAAATGACTCTTTTATGTCAAGAATGCTGGGGAAGCATTTTTACCGTCTTGTAAATGCGGTTGTAGAGACCTATCTATTAAAGTTGCAATTGCTGACGGAGAGTCAACGGAGGACGTCTCGGGTAAGTAGCAAGGTCGCCAAGGTCTTGACCAGCCTTGGTTTGATTTAAATGGTGAGCTTCCGGTACAGTGGATGAGGGACCAAGGAAGCGGCCTATGAGTGAAGCACGTAACCTGCGAAGGTTCCTAGAGGGTGCTGACCATACGGTGCTCGGGCTCTCGGTCGCCGAAGATACCCATAAGTACGTTGGGGAAGATATTAGAACAAGGAGTAAGAGTTGTTTTTTGAATTCGGGCATGGATCTGGTTGATTGACCTTGCTGGTCCTCAACGGATGAGTCCATGGCTCTTTTATATGGATCCGTTGGTTAATCTTGCTAATCTTCAACGAAGATTTCATTTGGATAATTAGAGGATTATGATCAGTAACACTATGGTTTCATTAAATGATGGTTTTAAAGATTGTTGAATCTGTGAAAAAGGCAAGTGCATATTGGGTGTGTAAGTGGTGTGACTAGTTTTATGTTTGCATGAATATCTGGCTAGGGGGCCTGGGAACTCTTTTCGCTAGTACCCATAAGTCTTACTAAATTCATTCAAGGAATGGGTTTGAGAAGGGCCTCATACATCAGTACGAATTATATCTAATATTTCCAAATCTCTTATGGAGCTTCTATTGAATCTTTGCCTTGCTTGCTTGCCATAGAAACAAGCTTCACATACACCAAAATGATGATGCAGGGTTGGAATACCTAATGCTATAGAGTTGGTTCTCAATTTTAGCAAACTTTTGAAGTTCAAATGCCCATACCTTTTATGCCAAATCTTTGTAGGACTCACCCTTTTATCTTCCATATAGTCATTGCATTGAAGCCGGGTATGTGTGCATCTAATTTGAACATCCTTCCATGTTTGTTTCCTTTTGCAAGAACAATATTTGATTGCAATGTCAAGGCCAATTTCATGCAAGAAAATCATTCAAGTGTAAGTGATCTAAATAGTGAAGTTGGCATGCTTGATTACTTTGGAACACTACAAGACATTTTCAAGATTGGGTTTAGAAAGTTTTCTATGTTAATTTTTTATGTGAAGCGGTTCAAGGTGGTGACTCAAGGACTACAAGAAACCATGCGTAGAGATAAGAGCGGATTTGTTGAAGTAGACTCCACAAATATATAGAAAAACCAAAGGGACACATTTGTGCTACCAGAGCATTGTGTTGAGCAGGGCATCTTTAAGGTAGACTCGAGAGATCATAGTGATAAGATTTCGTGGTGCTCATGCTAGATCAACTATGTGGAGGAGAGAGACTCACAAAATACAAGAAAATATCTTGCTTATTAAGTTGCTCAAATACAACTAGGCTTCTTGCTCCATACAAATTGCCTTCTAGCTCCACCTTTAAATAGGTGAGCTAGTGGACCATAGGTCCATTCACACACACACTCTTCTCTTCCCCTTCTACATAACCTTAGTCTCTTAATACCCTCCCTCAATACCAACTATGAAAGAAAAATGGAATATGTGGTATTGGACATAGGTTGCCTTTATAACATTAGGCGTATAAGGTTGGGAATATAGGTGTGATTACATTGAGATTTAAAACAATTTCTCAGTGGAGTTAGAGGTTGATACCAACTATGAAAGAAAATTGGAATATGTGGTATTGGACATAGGTTGCCTTTATAACATTAGGCGTACAAGGTTGGGAATATAGGTGTGATTACATTGAGATTTAAAACAATTTCTCAGTGGAGTTAGAGGCTGATACAAAGTTAGCCTCAGACTCTTTGTTAGGACATTTAGAAGTGTTATGTCCCGTTTGTTTACACTTGTTACATTTCATTTTGTTGGGATATTTGATCCAACAATTATTTACCAAATGACCCACCTTTTTGCAATGGGCACATCTTACTTTGATCACTTGATGTGACAAAGCTTATTCGAAGTGGTTGCATTTGAAGATTCAGCTCCTACCTTTGGCCTCTTTTCTTCATCAAGACAAGATTGAATAACTCCTTCAAGGGTGGGATTAGGTATGTTCTTCAGGGTGGTGACTAAGGTAGGGTACACCTTCTTGACTGCTTGCATCATCTTCATCCATTCTCGTATTCACACTGATGCAAGTTGAGCCATAAGGCCTTTCAAGTGAGAAATGAAGGCTCCAATGCCATCTCCCTCTTTGAGTTCCAAGCTGAAAAATTCAATTTTGAGTGAGATCTTGGAATTCTTACCACGAGCTTCATAGAGCTTATCAAGCTCATCCCATTTCCCTTTGCAGTCGGAAGCTGGTCCACATGGTGAATGAGAGCCTCATCTCAAGATGAAGCATGATGATGGCTTGTGCGCTCTCATCATCTTCAATATCTTCAGTCTTAGTTCGATCAATAACCTTAGTGTCGGAGATGAATGGCCAAAAACCTTTGGACATCATCTTGTATTTGACAAGGACTTGCCAAGTGTGGAAGCCCTCTCCTGAGAACTATTAATTTGGGTGTTGTCCTTTGACATTGGGTATTGAAGGAGGTTACTAGAGAGTAATGTGCTAATATATAAAGAGGGAAAAAAACCAAAAATTTATGATATTTAGGCTTAAGTAGAAAGAGAAAGGCTTATGAGAGTGCAACAACACTTAATCAAGTCAAGGATGTTGCAAAAAATAGGAGATTAAGATGGTAAATTTTATGGTTTAGCACTTAGGGTTTGTGCCCAACCAGTAATTTTGATGGAGATTAACTTCATTAGTGTTAAAGAACACTTTGTTTGGTGATTAAGATCACCATTAGTGTTTAAAAATATGATTAGTGCTTAAGAGCACATTTCTAGCATCTAATGACACTTGCATTCGTGATCAGATTCACCATTAGTGTTTAAGAACACTCTTAGTGTTTAAAAATACTTTGGAATAACTCCCCTTTGCTGGATTAGAAGCTTTATTAGTGTAAATCAACACTAATAAGCACACTTTGAAAAGCTTTGTGCACTTGAAGATGATGTTGATGATCGAGCTTGATGAGAATGAGGCTCATGAATACCTCATGGTGTATGGCCACCTCTTCAAACTGAGAAATAGAATTAGCAACAAGCCCTCACAAGATCACTTAGATGATTAGAGCAAAGAGGAGAGGATTAGAGCAAGAAAAAACTTGATTTTGAACCTTTAATGGGTGAGCTTCAATGGTTTTCAAGAGGGCAGCCCTCACAAGATCACTTAGGTGATTAGAGTAAAGAGGAGAGGACTAGAGCAAGAAAAAACTTGATTTTGAACCTTTAATGGTGAGCTTCAATAGTTTTCAAGAGGGCAGCCCTGGTTTTTTCATTGTAGCAGACGCGTTGATGCACCATTGAGGCTGAGATTCAAGCTGTAGGTACTAGAGGCTATGGGCTTCAAAAGCCCTAAGCCCACGTGACTTGCCATCACCTCTACACACGGTGTATGTACGACCTCTAGCGTAGCATAAAATGGCATTGGCTCCCTTAGGTGGCAATGCCGCAGCAGCAGAGCAAAGCATGAAACACGCCGATTGATTGTACGAATGTGTGCGCCCGACAGTCCTCTACATTTCCCTTGACGAAAGCTCGGCGAGTTGTTGCCTCCACGAGCTGCTAGAGCTCCTCCACTGGCAAGAGGTTCAGCTCCACACAAGAAAAGTGATAGATTTGACCTATTCTACACCACAAAAGGACCTAATCAACCAAAGCTCTAGATACCATGATAAGATTTCATGGTGCTCATGCTAGATCAACTATGTGGAGGAGAGAGACTCACAAAATATAGGAAAATATCTTGCTTATTAAGTTGCTCAAATACAATTAGGCTTCTTGCTCCATACAAATTGCCTTCTGTTAGGTGCTTTTCTGAAAGGCGTTTTGGGTCTGTGTACATATGGGATGCTTGGTTTGTAAATAAACTTTGCCCTGAATGCCCTGGCAAATGTACAGAGTGGGTGGTTTTGCAGTGAGCTGGTATATGCACGTGTTTTTTTTCGGAGCAGATGCTGAAGATTTAGAAGTTTTATAGCAGCGGTATGGTGTGCGCGTGGTTACCAAATGTAGGGCACCGACTCATTCGGAAGAGAGGCCGCCTTTGGAGCATGGGAAATGGTCGGGTTTTGGTAAGTGATGCTGCTGATTACGAGCTTGTGGATAGCTCTTGTTTGGAAGGTCCGGCGCGGTGTGTTAATCTGAAATACGAGGAGAAGGATGGAGCCATTATAGTGTGGTGGCCATTATTGAGCTTTAAAAATAAATAAAAGAATATATAATATACAAGTGGCCAATAATATTGGAGCCACATGGAGGTTCTTTTTGGCTACCAGCACGTCGTCTACAAGGTGGTGAAGGCGTGAAGAAAGGAGAGATGGCCACCTTGAAGTTTTGGGTCGCCGAGTAGAAGGAGTGAATCACCTTGCAGAGGCGCTAGAGAAGAGAGGCAAGCAGCGTGAGGAGCCGCCTTGTGAACACTAGCCTGGAGCAAAGGCGCAACGGTGGATGAAGGGGCCGCCTTGTATAGTAAGGCCTGGCGGGTGATAAAGTGGGGACGGACGGGAAGATAGCTGGCAATCTTGTGACAGTGAAAGAGCTAGTGGGGCTCTAGAGTGTAGCTGCAGAGGCGAGACGAGGTGGTGGGGAGTTGCCACCTGGAGGGAGAGCTGCAGGTATTGTAGAGGGGAGTCGGCAAGGAGGTCTTGCGCACAATTGCTAAAGACAAGTGGGCTGCTAGGGCGGCCCCTGGAGTGGGCAGAGCAGGGCTGGGGATTCTGCAGACACAGACCTCGGGTAAGTGAAGGTCGCCGTTTGGAGCTAGGCTCGCGGCTGTGCGGAAAGGTGGCGGCCGCCTTGTGGAAGGTCTTGTCTGGTGATAGAGCTGCAGAGGAGAGGACAGCGATAAGAGTTGGGCTGGATGCAAGAGAAGGTGATGCTACGTTGAGCAGTTGGTGTTGGTGCTGAAGAGAAGCTGCAGAGGCTCTGGTGTTAGCGAAGCTGCTGGTCACGACACACAGAGAGTGAGAGCTACTGAAGTTGAGGGTAGCTGGTGTGGGCGCCCTCTGAAGTGTGAAGTGGCTAGTTTTGTGTGGGCGACGATTGCAGGCAGAGAGTGGATGTTTACCAGGGAGAGAGCCTAGAGTGCAGTGCAGAGTTGGAAGCTGTCTCAAGTGTCACTGGCACGTAAAGCAGCTACAGAGGTGGCTGGTAGTGCTGAAGATAGGTGAGAAGGGCCGGTACCATAAGGGTCGAGGGCTGATGGCAGAGGAAGTGAGGTGAGGGTTGTTGGTGGGGCACCCTCTGAAGAGAAGCAGAAACCGGGAGATAAAGGCTTGGTTGTCAGACGCAAGGGTGAATTCCCTTGGCAGTAAATCCTGGCCAGAGTCCTAGTTTTTGGTGTAATTACTGAGTTTGTACAGTGTGGTTGATGCTGTGTGTGTTTATGCTGAATGATCAACTATCTATCGAGGTTTTGAGCTATCTTTTTGGTGTGGGTGGGTGGTGAATTGTGGAAAGTGTTCCAACCGGTGTGGCTGGTGGTGCCCCCGTTCATGTTGTTGTATCCAAGTTTGGGAGGTGAAGGGCTATAGAGGCAGGTTCTTTTTTCTTTTTTTCACCTCACATTCTTCTGGTGCCCCCACTCAGGGATTTCTCTTACGAGGGTGTATGCCCCAGAGTGAGAGATTGAAGGAAGGTGTTTTCAGTTTTTCTTGGGATTTGGAGTGAAGCTTGGGGATTAAAATAATGTCGTATCGAGAGTTTTTTGGTGGTCCTAATGAAGATGTAGCAGATTTTCTTGAAAGGATGGAGGTTGCATGCATAAGCAATCACATCAATGAGCCGACACAGGTATTGCAGCTGCTGAATATATGTTTGAAGGGAGATGTGAGAGCATGGTCCAGAAGTTTTGAAGAGTCTTTAAAGGATGCTCAGCCACGCATTCCAATGACTAAGGATTGAAGACTGCTCTTTTGAACAGGTTCAAGAAGGTTGAGGATCCAGATAAAGTTTGGCATGAAGTGCAGGGATTGATACAGGGTGAATTGGAGCCAATTGATGATTATGTGAAGAAATTCTATTTGCTGTGGGAGACCTTGTGCAGGGCTTTGGGAGATGATCAGGTACCTCCGGACATGATGAAGAAGGATCGTTTTATTACAGGATTAAAGAGAGGCATTCGCTGGAAGGTTGAATTAAAGAAGCCCAGATCTTATGAGGATGTAGTGGAGATTGCTAAATCAAAGGATTGGAAATTGCAACGGATGAACCAGCTGGGGATGGTTCCAGTGGGGTAGTGAGGCCTGAAATGAGAAGGGTAGAAGTGATATCAATGAGAACCATGCTGGAAAGAGTGCAACCGATAGAAGTTCAGGTGAATAATGTTATACCACAGGGGACAAAGGTAGCACCCACAGCTGTTATAGATTCTGATGAAAGGCTTCAACAGGACATGAGACAAATGGTGGATTGTATGAAGAATATGAGTGTTTGAAGATGATGGAGAACACAGGTGGTGGACGTGGCCGAGGCAGAGGATATAATCAGGAAGGAGTTGTAGGTCAGACAATAGGCTATGGAAGTGGCCGTGGTTTTAGCAAGGGTAGACGGTTTATTTCTACATGCTGGAATTGTGGTGAACTTGGACATCTAAGTACAGATTGTGATAAGCTTCAGCGAATGGGAGGTGATATGTATCCCTTACCCTCTCAGATTCCCAATAAGGCAAATGATTATGGAATTGAAATTAAAGGTGAAGCAGGGACGAGTGGGTTGACAAATGAAGAGAAAGGTAAAACTAAGGTGATAGATGTGGTCACCCTTGAGAGGACAAAGGAGACAGAAGCTGATGTGATGCCTTTGGGAAAACCGATGCCACAGGAAAGGGAAAGCAGGGATGCTGTAGGGCCCAGCAAGAAGAAAGGTAAAGTGAAGGAAGGAGGGGATGTAAAGGTCAAGCAGAAGAGAGAGTCTCGTAGGAAATTTCAGGTAGGGATGTAAAGGTCAAGAAGTTGATGTGATGCCTTTGGGAAAACCGATGCCACAGGAAAGGGAAAGCAGGGATGCTGCAGGGCCCAGCAAGAAGAAAGGTAAAGTGAAGGAAGGAGGGGATGTAAAGGTCAAGAAGAAGAGAGAGTCTCGTAGGAAATTTCAGGTAGATGATTTTCCACTGGGGGTTGGGCAGGATAGCTACAGTTTACAGGAGGATATGGCTGGAAGGAAGGCTAATATTACTTTTGGGTGATTGATAGAGTTAGCTCCCAAATTGAAGCGTCAGTGGAAAAGACTTGTGAACCCGAGAGAGAAGGAGCCTGCCAAAGGGATAGTGACTGTTTTATCTATTCAGGAGTTGCCTGATATATGTCCTGTGGGGTGAATGTATGGTCAAAGGGAAGAATCTGGGAGAGACATACATAGATGGTGGTGCGCAAATTTGTGTAATCACATTAGCAGCTGTGAGAGGCTTGGTCCTAATTTTACTAAAGCGTCTGGATTTCGTATTCGGCTGGCCAATCACCAGAACGTCAAATGCTTAGGTATGATTAAGGAGTTAGAATTGTAGGCTTTTGATGTGAAGGTGCTTGTGGATTGTCATGTTATGCTTGCAAGAATGGGTGCATTCCCCATCATTTTGGGAAGACCATGGCTGAGGGCGGTGAAGGCTGTTCAAGATTGGAGGAAAGGGGTCATTACTCTGTATGACAGGAGAGGGGATAAAAAGCAGTTTAATATGGATAACCAGAAGCCTGTAGATAATGAAGAGGAAAGTGAAGCAGATTCGAGTGTTGATGATACGACTAGTAGCACCACTACTAGTGAGGAAATAGATGACACTTCATCCAGTGAGGAGGATGCAGACATGGATGCCCTGGTTATTGATGAGGAAGTGCTTGGTGATGAGGTTTCCCAACAAGAAGAAGCCATACAGGAAGAATGCGAGGAGGCACAAGTGAATAATGTATGCATGTGATGTGAAAGAGTATGCTTTAAAGTCTTTGGATGATGAACCTTTGTGGGATGAGTGGGATATAGAAAGTCTCTAGGATGATGAACCTGAGTTGGAGTTGGATGACCAGATGTGCATTAATGTTAAGAAAGCCATGACCAGAATTGATGCTATGAAGGAAGAGCAACACCAGAAGACTATGAATGATGTTGATGCTATGGATGAGATTATGGATGCTGTGATAGATGAATTTCTTATTGGCCTTGATGAAGATGAGGATACAAGAACTGAGGTGGATGCTTTGGCAATGTTGCCTATTGAAGGGGAGATTGTTTTGCCTGTAGTGGTTGGCTTTGATGGTGATGCTCCTTATGTTGATGGACAAGGAAATGCTATGGCATAGCAGGTTTTTTCTGATGAAGCTTTCATCAGTTTTTACCCTCAGCAGCAGTTACTTCACTGGTTCTCTGATATTGGTGTTGGCTGTATCAGTGATTTTGGAGTTGAGATGAGGCAGGATGGTATTTATGTCAGAAGCTTTGTTTCCAAAAGTTCTTATGTATCGATGTGGGAAGTGGGATGGCAAACTATGCCTATGGAAGATGACAATATTTCTTTGATCACATGGAAGAGAAGTTACAGAGGTTACATTGTATGATGCTCAAAGAATTGATGGAGGGAAACGTGGTCATATGCTTTTTGCTGCTGATCATAAATGATTCAGCAGGCTAGGGGTTGGGCAAAGTATGTAGGTGTTTTTTTGAAAGGCATTTTGGGTCTGTGTACATATGGGATGCTTGGTTTGTAAATAAACTTTGCCCTGAATGCCCTGGCAAATGCACAGAGTGGGTGGTTTTGCAGTGAGCTGGTATATGCACGTGTTTTTTTTTTCAGAGCAGATGCTAGAGATTTAGAAGTCTTATAGCAGCGGTATGGTGTGCGGGTGGTTACCAAATGTAAGGCACCGAATCATTCGGAAGAGAGGCTGCCTTTGGAGCATGGGAAATGGTTGGGTTTTGGTAAGTGATGCTGCTGATTACGAGCTTGTGGGGATAGCTCTTGTTTTGAAGGTCCGGCGCGACGTGTTAACCTGAAATACGAGGAGAAGGATGGAGCCATTATAGTGTGGTGGCCATTATTGAGCTTTAAAAATAAATAAAAGAATATATAATATACAAGTGGCCAATAATATTGGAGCCACATGGAGGTTCTTTTTGGCTGCTAGCACGTCGTCTAGAAGGTGGCGAAGGCGTGAAGAAAGGAGAAATGGCCGCCTCAAAGTTTTGGGTCACCGAGTAGAAGGAGCGAATCGCCTTGCAGAGGCGCTAGAGAAGAGAGGCGAGCAGCGTGAGGAGCCACCTTGTGAACACTGACCTGGAGCGAAGGTGCAGCGGTTGATGAAGGGGCCACCTTGTATAGTAAGGCTTGGCGGGTGATAAAGCGGGGACGGACGGGAAGATAGCTGGCGATCTTGTGACAGTGAAAGAGCTGCTGGGGCTCTGGAGTGCAGCTGCTGCAGAGAGGCGAGACGAGGTGGGGAGTTGCCGCCTGGAGGGAGAGCCGCAGGTACTGTAGAGGGGAGTCGGCAAGGAGGTCTTGCGCACAGGTGCTAAAGACAAGTGGGTTACTGGGGCGGCCCCTGGAGTGGGCAGAGCAGGGCTAGGGATTCTGCAGACATAGACCTCGGGTAAGTGAAGGTTTCCGTTTGGAGCTGGGCTCGCGGTTGTGCAGAGCTGGAAAAGAAAGGTGGCCACCGCCTTGTGGAAGGTCTTGTCTGGTGATAGCTGCAGAGGAGAGGACAGAGTTGGGCTAGATGCAAAGAGAAGGTGATGCTGCGTTGAGCAGTTGGTGTTGGTGCTGAAGAGAAGCTGCAGAGGCTCTGGTGTTAGCAAAGCTGCTGGTCACGACACACAGAGAGTGAGAGCTACTGAAGTTGAGGGTAGCTGGTGTGGGCGCCCTCTAAAGTGAGAAGTGACTGGTTTTGTGTGGGTGACGATTGCAAGAAGAGAGTGGATGCTGACCAGGGAGAGAGCCTAGAGTGCAGTGCAGAGTTGGAAGCCGTCTCAAGTGTCACTGGCACGTAAAGCAGCTACAGAGGTGGCTGGTAGTGCTGAAGACAAGTGAGAAGGGCCGGTACCATAAGGGTTGAGGGCTGATGGCAGAGGAAGTGAAGTGAGGGTTGCTGGTGGGGCGCCCTCTGAAGAGAAGCAGAAATCGGGAGACAGAGGCTTGGTTGTCAGATGCAAGGGTGAATTCCCTTGGCAGTAAATCCTGGCCAGAGTCTTGGTTTTTGGTGTAATTACTAAGTTTGTACAGTGTGGTTGATGCTGTGTGTGTTTATGCTGAATGATCAACTGTCTATCGTGGTTTTTAGCTATCTTTCTGGTGTGGGTGGGTGGTGAATTGTGGAAAGTGTTCTAGCCGGTGGGCTGGTGGTGCCCCGTTCGTGTTGTTGTATCCAAGTTTGGGAGGTGAAGGGCTATAGAGGCAGGTTCTTTTTTCTTTTTTTCACCTCACACCTTCTAGCTCCACCTTTAAATAGGTGAGCTAGTGGACCATAGGTCCATTCACACACACACCCTTCTCTTCCCCTTCTACATAACCTTAGTCTCTTAATACATAGGTGGTTGTTTGTAATCCAATTTATCCACACAGTAAACAAATATTTGAAGATATGGAAATATTAGATGAAGTAGAGGTGGAGGAACCACTCAAGAAGCACAAGAAGAAGATATTGATCCAGTTGAACAACTAGAATAAGGATCACATAAAGGTATAGTAATTAGAAGAGGATGATACGGATGACCTATCTTCTACTCCTACAATAAATGAGGCTCCAATCATTGACGAGGATGTAGATAGAGGTTTTTTTAGAAATAGATGTATTTCAAGCCATGGATCTAGCTGAGGATGAGAGAGTTGATGATTTGCTGCAACATATTATTTCTTTCCTATTTGACAATAAGCAATACTTGGTTTTGTCACTTTTTTTGTTTGGGACCATTAATGCAAGCTTTGGCACACTTGTCATAATTTCTTGTAAATATTGCTACATATATCCTTGTATTTGAGATCATTAGTGCAAGCTTTGATAGACAAATATTGTCATACTAATTTATTATAAATATTACTACATATTGTTGTATTTGTTTGAAAAGTAACTAAAAACTAGGTTGATAAGAACTACGAGAACTAAAAATTCTTGAACTTTTTTCAAAAACCACACCAAATAAAAAACTTAAAAAAATGTCCTCAATGCTTGTATTGATGTTACCCTTGTGGTGCACATTTTGGTGTTTTTTTTAAATAAAATAAAACATATACGGTATTTCAATAATGATTTTGACACTTATTTCAAAGACGCGAGTATCGTCGAAATTGACCGTCTCAAAGGCTAAGGATCTTGTAGTAGTGTAACCAAATATATAGCCATGTATATAGTCATGCATGGCTATGGCCTGGACTGTCTACAAAAAAAAATGGGGACAACATGAGTGAGATGTGGAGACATGTGTCCCCACATCTAGCACTGCAAGAAAGTGCGTGAAACTTGGGAGTTATGGGCATTACTAGGAGTGATGCATTAGACACGTCATTCAACATTGCTCTAAACGCCACTTTTTATGATGTTTAATGTCACAATGTCAAGTGACATTTAGTGCCACAAAAGTGACACTTGGATTGACACTAAATGTCTATTTTGTGACACTAGGAGTGACATTTAGTGTCACCAGAGTGACACTTGGAATGACACTAAATATCACTCCTACTGTCACTACATGTCACTTTTGTGACACTAGGAATGATGTTTAGTGTCACTTTTGTGACACTAAACTTCACTCCTAGTGTGTTAGAAAAGTGACATATAGTGTCACGCCTAGTCTCGTTTTTTTGATGCTAAACATCATGTGTATTATTTTTTATGTGACATAAAACGTCACTCTGTAAGTATGAATGACGTTATTTTTAATAGTTATAAATGTCTCTATTCATGTATATAATCTTCCTCTTTTATCTCTCTCTCTCTCTCTCTCTCTCTCTCTCTCTCTCTCTCTCTCTCTCTCTCTGGCTAATTCATTTTGTGCATATGTTTGGTGCTCACACTTGGTGATTTTTGTATCGTGATTTACTAGGAGGATATCAAAGAACATGGAGGTTAGTCATGAATATAAATTCCAAGCTTCAATTTAGAATGTTCATTGAAATTTGTTTTAAACATTTAATGACCTTGTATATAAAAGAGACTCAATATTACAATAATCATTAATATATATGTGTGTGTGTTTATTTGTGTGTGTCATGCCCGTGTTTTCAAAATGCATCATCATGATGCAAGTACAAAATATTTATAAGTAGAGAAAATATGTGTAGAAAAGACATCATCATGACGTAAGTACAAAATATATAAGTAGGGATAAATATGTGTAGAAAATGACTCATGATGATGTAAGATACAAAGTAGGGAGGATAAATACATCTTAAAAATGCATCATCATGATGTAAGATACAAAGTAGGGATAAATACATATGTTAATGGATAAAACACTACCTTACACACATAAGAGAAAGAAGAAGAGAAAGGTGAATATGCAAGGGTCGAATCCGGTGAATGGAATTTAGTCAACCCTATGAGGGTTAACTCTTCGATGTGAAGCCGCTACCACACTCTCCTTATGTCACCCAAAGAGAGATCCAATGCTAGGTAGAGAGCAAGAGGGAAGGAGCTATGGAGAGCTCAACCTCTACTTCATGCCATAAGTATGCAGATAAGACATGGTAAATATCCAAGGAGAAGATAGAGTAGGAGAGATAAGACATGGTAAATATCAAGGAGAAGGTAGAGTAGGAGAGAGAGGAGAGCATTACCATTCCTACTCACATACACCAAAAATCAAAGCAAGCAAGCAACAACATAAGCAAGCAACCAACCATAACCTTAAATGAGATAGAGAGAGAAAAGGAAAAACTCAATTGAGATAAATGGGGATTGTCTCTCATGTTGGGGCCGGTGACCAATTTGCCAACCTCAAGCCTATAGGGTACAAGACAGGTGTAGGCCCAAGCGCACTCAGCGGAGTTCTATAGGGTACAAGACAGGTGCAGGCCCAAGCGCACTCAGCGGAGTTCTATCCCTAAACTAGACCCTCAATGTCAACCCCCAAAATCAACTCTTCGGTGGATCCCAAAATCTTTTCTCCATGCCCAACACTTCTATGAGGGCAATCCTCATATTTGGATCCCCAAATCTCCCCACCACAACAAAGCTCCACCTTATGTCACGCAGCCATCCCCTACACTGAAATGGATGCCCAAGGCATTACCTGCCATAATGACAACTCATGATAAAGGTAAGTAGAAACTGCAAACTGAAACCCCCATCATGCACAAAGGGACTTGAGAGCGAATGGGCACGGGAACATGAGGTGAACGTGCGTGCACTCATGGAATCATGAAAGAACATCTGCGGGGAACTTGGAATGGCCATGGCATTAGGACTTGGCACCACCGTGGACTCAAATCGAACAGGCCTGGGAACATGAGAGAATGGGCATGGCACTTTATTGAAGAAGGAACAACAGTGGTAAACATCAAACGAGCATGGGAAAGTTGGAACTCCTGTCGCTTCTTCTTCTCTCTTTTTTTTTGGTGCACCTTGTAACACGTTTTCTCCATAAAGGCTTTGTTGCTAGCACCCCTTTGTGGGTTTTGTATTGACCGCCCACCCCGAGCCGAATTTGCCACCAAGATAAGGGGTCAATTCTAGTTAGGTGTTGGCAAGGTAGTGGGAGTCACTTCCTTGAGGAATTCAGCGAAGTGCCTGAGGCTGATGGAGTTGATGATGTCGTTGTTGTACCCTATGGTGGAAGCCTTACAATGAGTGGTGGGTGGGTTACTGATGTTGAAGGTATATCTATAAGGAACTCTGCCAGCAGTAGCATGGGGGCTTCGATTTGGAGTTTCTACTTCCCTTTATTCTGAGTAGTCATTATGGCAAGTGACGCCTTGGGCATCCATTTCAGGGTAGGGGACGACTGAGTGACACGAGGTGGAGGTTTGTGTTGGGAAATGTGAGGATTTTCCTCATACAAGTGTTGGGCACAGAGAAGAGGTTTCAAGATCCACCAAATATTTTCCTCATACAAGTGTTGGGCACAGAGAAGAGGTTTCAGGATCCACCGAAGAGTTGATTTTGGAGGTTGACGTTGAGGGTCTAGTTTAGGGATAGAGCTTTGCAGAGTGCGCTTGGGCATGCGCATGCTCTGTAGGCTTAAGGTTGGCGAATTGGTTTGCTCACATGAGGGACAATCCCATTTGTCTCAATTGAGTTTTGCCTTCTCTCTCTCTATCTCATTTGATCTTATGGTTTCTTGCTTGCTTGTGTTGTTGCTTGCTTGCTTTGATTGTTGGTGTCTGTGAGTAGGAATGGTAATGCTCTCCTCTCTCTCCTTATCTACCTTCTCCTTGCTATCTACCATGTCTTATTTGCATACGTATGGCATGAGGTAGAGGTTGAGATCTCCATAGCTCCTTCCTTCTTTATCTCTACCTAGCATTGGATATCTCTTTGAGTGACACAAGGAGAGTGTGTAGTGAGCCCCTAGCAGCTTCACATCGCTTCAGTGGGTTAAACTAAAAGGGGTAGCATTGGTTGCTACCTTGTATGAAGTTTGATAAGCCTAAAGTGCAGCCAACAATTTTTGTTCCCAATCGTTGCAGCAGTTGGCCTCCATGGTTTTGGTAAGTGGCACACATGGTTTTATTTGTGCTTTCAGCTTGGCCATTTGCTTTGGGTAATATGGGGAGGACTTTTTGTGGGTGACAAAGGAACTCTTGTAAGAGTAATTTAATTACCTCATTTGTGAAAGGTGTCCTGTTGTTGTTGACAAGATCAAGAGGGAAACAAATTGTGTGATCACTGATTCATAGAGAAATTTAGCCATTGATCGAGCATCAACCTGTGGGTTACATGAGCTTCTACTCACTTGGTGCAATAATCCATGGTAATTGTATATTGGGCTTGGGTGTATTTAGCTTCCGGACTGGTCCTATGAAATCTATGCCCCACTTCTCAAATGGTTGTAAAAACATGATGGGGCTCAGGGGCATGTGATCCTTGAAATGAGGAATTGTGGCCCACCGGCATTCATCACATCGTTTGACATACTTAGTAACGTTAGCCATTAGAGTGGGCCACCATAACCCAGATATGAGAACCTTTAAAGAGTGGTGTTATCTGATGCAAAGTATCCCCCATCATAGACAAAGTGAGGTTGTTTAAGGAGGAAGACATACTCGTCTTCATGAACACCATCTTAGGATTTTGTCTTTGCCCTGCTTGTAAAGAGAAAACCGAACCCAGAAAAACTTCCTTTACCCGGAAAGCACAGGTGATTCCACTAGGATAACTTTTTACTCTAACGTAGTCAAGACCATTTCTGATCAAGCTAATCCGACTGCATCTATAAAGATACTCGGTCAGATCAAGGAAGAAACTTGCACTTGGATCATTGGGATCAACGCTTTTTTCCCCATTCAAGAGGCACAGTCGTTGATTCCTATCCATAGAACAATTACTATCCGGGATTTACTTTATCTATCATAATAACAAAAATTAAGTCTCGATTTACGGATCCATCAGTCCAGCCTAACCCCATCCAGTCCCATGGGTTAGCCAACCGCCCAACCCCATTGTAGTGATGGGATCCATTTTAGATTTTGATTTTTGTCCCGGGTACCAGGGAAAAGAGTTCCCAGGGCCCCAGCCGGAAGTTCATGCAAAAATAAAACTAGTCACACCACTTACACACCCAATATGAAATTGCCTTTTTCACAGATTCAACTAGTTTTAAAACAATCCTTTAATAAACCATAGTATCACTGATCACAATCTTCCAATTTATCCAGTTGATTCTTAACTTCCCATCATTCCTTCATCAAAGTATCTATGGCATCATTGGCAACTAGAACGCTCACCACCTGTCCACTCAGGGGCCTTTTCAATAGTTCCTAGCCCATAATACTCGGCAATATAATCACTTATAAAAATCAAGATGGACTCTCGTTGAAGATCAGCAAGATCAACCAACAGATCCATATAAAGAGCCATGGACTCATCCATTGAAGACCGGCAAGGTCAAACAACCAGATCCATGCCCGGTTTCAGAAAACAACTCTTACTCCTTGTTCCAATATCTTCCTCGACGCACGTGTGGGTATCCTAGGCAACCCAGAGCCCGAGCACCGTATGGTCAGCACCCTCTAGGATCCTTCACAGGTGACCTAGCGCTTCACTCATAGGCCGCTTCCTTGGTCCCTCATCCACCGTACCGACGGAAGCTCACCATTTAAATCGAGAACCGAGGCTGGTTAAGACCTCGGTCGAACTTGCTACACGAGACGTCCTCCATTGACTCTCCGTCAGCAGTTGCAACTTTAACAGTTAGGTCTTCATGACCTTAATCCACAAGACGATCAAAATGCTTTCCCAGCATTCTTGACATAAAACAGTCATTTACAAACAGTCACAAAATACAGTTTCTAAATCGAACTCTTGTCTTTCCACATTATCCCTCCTTAGTCCACATTACTTATTCCACATTCTATTCAGTGTGTACTCTCAGTGTGTACTCATTCTCATCCATTTCCTCATATCGACGACACATTAATTCACATACACATTCATATTCACATCCATATATCCACATCTACATGCATACATCCATTTTCACATCCTCATTTATACAAAAAAATCAACTTTTATGCATACCTCTATGCATGAAATCCAAATATGATAAAAATAACACTTTTATAATAAAATAATCATCTTTTATGCATACCTCTATACATGAAATTCAATTATGCTAAAAGTAACACTTTTGTAATAAAATAATCATCTTTTATGCATACCTCTATGCATGAAATTCAATTATGATAAAAGTAACACTTTTATAATAAAATAATCATCTTTTATGCATACCTCTATGCATGAAATTCAATTGTGTATAATATAAAAATCAATTTCTCTATGATTACAATGAATATCTTTAATTAATCTAGGATGATAATTCCTAGAATATGGTAGGAAGTCCTCTTTTCATGCTTTGAATGAAATTATTTTATGCGTAATTTTTATAAAAATTTTGCCATAGCTCTGCTATGACTGATAAATCTCAATTTTTCTAAGGGATAAAGCTTATCATTAAAAAATAATTAGAATGATCCCTAATTGGATCAATAATCCATAATGGATTGAATCATCAATATTCATGAAATACATAAACTAAAAGCATAGAATAAAGCCATTAATTTGGCCTCAAGTATACATCCACATCCGTATCTACATCCATACATCCACATTCACATCCACATCCACATACATACATCCATTTCTACATTTCCATTCATATAACCCCATATGCCTTCACATCTAATCTTTTACATCACATCCATTCTTGCCCTATCACAACCCGTGTACATCTTATCCTATCACATACACTTCTTACCTCATCTCATACACATCTTATCACATCTTAATTCATCTTATCACCTGCTAACTTATTTCATAAGCATCTTATCACCTCTTATCACATCCTATCACATCTCATATCTATTTATAGAATACAAGAGAATTCTTATATTTGATATAAGATTTCTTTACACATTTATTTATGCATAAATTCCATTTAAGGAGATTAATACTTTCGAAGTAAAAATCAATCTTTTATGCATCTTCCTATGCATAAATTCATTTTAAATGAAAATGACACTTTTGAATTAAAATTCAATCTTTTATGCATCTTCCTATGTATAAATTCAATTTAGATGAGAATGACACTTTTGAATCATCTTTTATGCATCTTCCTATGCATAAATTCAATTTAGTAGGAATTACACTTTTAGAATAAAAGAATTTCTCTTATGCATCTAAGTTATGCATAAAATCCATTTATGATGAAAATCACACTTTTAGTATAAAAAGAATATCTTTTATGCATACTTCTATGCATGAAATCCAAATATGATAAAAGTAACACTTTTATAATAAAATAATCAACTCTTATGCATACTTCTATACATGAATTTCAATTGTGATAAAAGTAACACTTTTATAATAAAATAATCAACTTTTATGTATACCTCTATGCATGAAATCCAAATATGATAAAAGAAACACTTTTATAATAAAATAATCAACTTTTATGTATACCTCTATGCATGAAATCCAAATATGATAAAAGTAACACTTTATAATAAAATAATCAACTCATGCATACTTCTATGCATGAAATTCAATTGTGATAAAAGTAACACTTTTATAATAAAACAATCAACTCTTATGCATACTTCTATGCATGAAATTCAATTGTGATAAAAGTAACACTTTTATAATAAAATAATCAACTTTTATGCATACCTCTATGCATGAAATCCAAATATGATAAAAATAACACTTTTATAATAAAATAATCATCTTTTATGCATACCTCTATACATGAAATTCAATTATGCTAAAAGTAACACTTTTGTAATAAAATAATCATCTTTTATGCATACCTCTATGCATGAAATTCAATTATGATAAAAGTAACACTTTTATAATAAAATAATAATCTTTTATGCATACCTCTATGCATGAAATTCAATTGTGCATAATATAAAAATCAATTTCTCTATGATTACAATGAATATCTTTAATTAATCTAGGATGATAATTCCTAGAATATGGTAGGAAGTCCTCTTTTCATGCTTTGAATGAAATTATTTCATGCGTAATTTTTATAAAAATTTTGCCATAGCTCCGCTGCTATGACTGATAAATCTCAATTTTTCTAAGGGATAAAGCTTATCATTAAGAAATAATTAGAATGATCCCTAATTGGATCAATAATCCATAATGGATTGAATCATCAATATTCATGAAATACATAAACTAAAAGCATAGAATAAAGCCATTAATTTGGCCTCAAGTATAGATTAATCTTGGATTAAGGAAAAGCTTTATGAAAAGCTTCATGTGGATTGAGAATGGGTCATGAGTATGACCATTTCTTGAGTGAGAGAGAGAAATTACATAAAAACCATTTGAATTAAGCATAAATGGAAATTTATGTAATTCTTAACTATCATTAATCAATTAACTTCAATAGCATTCATCAAATTATGTAACTCTTCACTACCATTCATCAATTAACTTCAATAGCATTCAAAAATCATTCCAATTAAGCTTCTCAAGCTTGAGAGGGGTTGAGAAGAGAGAAACATTGAGAAATTATAGAAAAAATCAAAATTCACCATTTACCTTACAAATTGCTTGATTCTTTGTTCACGGTAGAGGCCCCCAACCAATCAATTGGTTAAGTATGTTGATGGAGCCACCAAAATATCTCATATTTTTGATATTACTCATAGTTTCTTACTAATAAACCTTGTACATAGTCAACTCTTCATCTTATGTGAGCATTTACTCATTTTTGGGTATCTTCTTTTACAAATTGGATTTATCTCCTCCGTACACATGGATTGATCCTATTGGCCCATAGGAACCTTAATTGGACCATAATCTAAAACTTCTGAAAATCTAGACCCTTAGGCTAAGGTCCTTTATACCCTTAGGCTAAGGTCCTTTATACCCATTTTCAATTAATTCCAATTGCACATTGGAAAGTTCTTTTTGAATTTCTATTTCAGGGGAACTTATTTTAATAGGATGAGATAATTTTCTATCCAAAATTATTAAAAATCTGGATATTCTCTCTCTAGAATATTTTTTCTCTCTATCTTAAAACAGTTAGAAACAAGATCTGTTATATTCCTGAAGAGGGATTTAATTACACGGGAAGATACTAGACATCAAAAAGGGGTTGGGGGAGGAATCTTACAATATATGTGGATGTGAATGTGAATGAATGGATGGATGTGCATGCAAATGACTGGATGGATGTGGATAGATGTGCATGCAAATGACTGGAGGGATAGGGATGAATGAGATGGAATGTGTATGGATGTGATGAGATATGGATGGATGTGGATGTGATGTAATGTGGATGGAATGAATGAGATATGATGTGGATAGATGTGGATGTGATGTAATGTGGATAGAATGTATGTGATGGGATGGGGATACAATGAATGTGATGGATGTGAATGGATGAGATTTGATGTCAATGGATGTGATGTGAATCGGGATAGATGTGAATGGATGAGATGTGATGTGAATGGATGTGATGTGATGTGATGTGAATGGATGTGATGTGATGTGAATCATGATAGATGTGAATGGATGAGATGTGATGTGAATGGATGTGATGTGATGTGATGTGATGTGAATCACAGTAGATGTGAATGGATGAGATGTGATGAGAATGGATGAGACGTGAGACGAGGATAGATGTGATGAGATGTAATATAATTTGATGAGAATGGATGAAAATTGATGAGAATAGATATGATTGGATGTGGATTAAGCAAAGTGAAATGATTTAGAAGAATGTGGAATAACGGGAAATGATGTGGAACGATGTGAAAAGACGAGAGTTCGTTAGAAATTATATTTATGACCTGTTTTTAAATGACTATTTTATGTCAAGAATGCTGGGAAAGCATTTTGGTGAATGACGTCATGGAGACCAAATTGAAAAGTTACAACAGCCGATGGAGAGTCAACGGAGGATATCTCGTGTAGCAAGGTCGGTCGAGGTCTTGACCAACCTCATTTCGATTTAAATGGTGAGCTTCCGGTATGGTGGATGAGGGACCAAGGAAGCGGCCTATGAGTGAAGCGCTAGGTGACCTGCAAAAGGATCCTAGAGGATGCTGACCATATGGTGCTCCACACGTGCGTCGAGGAAGAAAATGAAACAGGGTGTTAGAGTTCTCTGAACTCGGGCATGGATTTGGTTGATTGACCTTGCTACTCCTCAACGAATGAGTCCATGGCTCTTTTATATGGATCTGTTGGTTGATCTTGTTGATTTTCAATGGAGAGTCCATCTGGATTTTTATATGGCTCTTTTATATGGATTTGTTGGTTTCTTGCCGATTTTCAATGGAGAGTCCATCTGGATTTAAATATAAGTGAATATATTTCTGGGTACTATGAGCTAGGAACTATTGAAAATGCCCCTGATGAGTGAACAGGTGGTGAGCGCTCTGGTTGCCAATGATGCCATAGGTACACCGATGAAAGAATGATTGGAAATTAGAATTCAATCTGGATATTTTGGAGAATTATGATCAATGATAGTATGGTTTTATTAAAAGATTGTTTTAAAAACAGCTGAATCTGTGAAACAGGGAATTTCATATTAGGTGTGTAAGTGGTGTGACTATCTTGAAGTTTTCTTCAAGCACCGGCTAGGGGGCCTGGGAACTCTTTTCCCTCATACCCAGGACAAAACATAACCAAGTTCCTAAATGGGTCCTATCATGGTACTTAGGCTGGACTGAGATGGATCCCTAAAATGAGACTCAATTCTGTTATGATACGATAGATGAAATAAATCCCGGATAGTCCTTGTTCTATGGAAAAGAATCAACGATTGTGCCTCTTGATGAGGAAAAAAGCGTTGGTCTCTATGATCCACGTGCAAGTCTCTTCCTTGATCTGACCATGTGACTTAACTAGTTCGGTTGGATCAGTGTGGTTAGTTTAAGGGTCTTGACTACGTTAGAATAAAAATATCCTCGAGGAATTGCCCGTGCTTTCTGGGGGGCAAGGGAAGTTTTTCAGGGTTTGGTTTTGGAAGAATCGAGGGATTAGTCTCTTGTTCGGATATCCATGTGGTGGGCGAGACCCTGAGTGAGAGGCTCTGCCATCCTGTGCAAGAAGTGCTACTTCCGCTACTAGCACCCCCGAATTCGTTGCGCTGAGAGGGGGCAGGGATCTTTCACATGAGGTCCGCACACCGAATTTGCTAAAGTATTTTATCCTCCTACTACAACCACCTCGCGACCTCCATGCTTGTCAAATAAGGACCAAATTGAGCTTCCATATACTAGTGTTGGTCCACCCTATGATCAAGGCCCCGCCCCTCAAGAAGCCCCTACTCATCAACGCGACCTGGCCGACCTCTCAGCCTTCCTTTCCTCTTAAATCCAAATTCCCATTGGAACCTTGTTAAAAGTTAGTCCAAATTTATGGAATGATCTTCGGGATTGGATGAAACACAAACTACACGCTTATGTGGACGAGGAATCTCCATATTCCTTGGATGAATCTCAGCCCCACCCACGACCCAAAGGTGCACCGACAATTTGCATCAATGCACTAGGACACTACTTTAAAGGTGATTACACAAATGTAGCATTGCCCATTTCCTATAATAGACATGTGGTCAAAAGCATCCTAGATGGAGGTGCTAGAGTAAGCATCCTTACACAAACATGTCGGGCAACAAGCTAGGGTCAACCACGCCTCGATCCACCCACATTGGTGATTAAGCTTGTGGACAAAAACTCTGCAAAACCCCTAGGCCTAGTGCATGACCTCAAGGTAAACATGTGTGGCATGACATTCCACCTCACATTTGTGGTCATGAACATTTGTAACGGCTCCTATGATGCCATCTTGGGTCGGCCCTTCATGAGACAATCCTGACTGCTCTATGACTGGGACCTGCATCATGTCTACCTCCGCAAAGCCTCTCAAATGCTTACGGTCAACTTATATATCTGGCACTCATATCCCATGGCCAAATATCCTCTTATTAAAGAATATGTGAGGACTACTGCTAGGAGCAATGATCTCTTGGTTTATGATGCTTGTTATCAAGCCCTTGGGTGCCATGTATAACCGCTTTTGTCCATAGTGACGAAGTCGCTCAAACTCCTTGCTACACTTGACACCCTCCCAGATTACAAACTCGGCACACAATTTGTGCTCCCAAACGGACAAACCACTCATGAACCCTACAAGTCCATTGCCCCGCTTAACACCCTGAGTGTAAGTGTTGCTCCACAACCTAAAACAACCACCCTCCTTCAGGTCTGGATAGATTTTCCCTTTGGTAGAAACATGCAAAGAAAACATGCCTTGCTCTCTCCCACACCTAGCCATAATATTTTGCCATGGGAAACATGGGTCTCTCTGGGAAAACCCTCTCAAACCTGCCCTTGCCAAAGTTCAATTGCCTAGTGGACAACATATACAAAGCCTTGGGTCTTTTACACAAACTATACATACTGTATCTAACCCATTGACTTGTAAGTTCTATGTGGTTCGCATAGGTGAGACAAAAGAAGCAGTCGTCCTTGGTGAAAGCTAGGTCCAGAATGCTACAAGTACAATTAACTTACCTGACAACACAGCTACCGTCAAGCTTCCCCAGGGAAAGGTAATAATTATCCTCTGGGATGGGGAGTGCATCGACTGATCTTCTGTCTCCCCACAAACTACTTCCACAAAGGGTATTCTCACAACTAGTAAGTCTTCCACTGCTCCTCCTGAACTACCACCAGAACTCAACCCACCAAGAATATGGATTGGACTCCCGACCGAGAATGGTCTACAATGGTGGGGCAAGCCCACATATATCCTATGGTCCATACCAATATCATATTCTTGGAGGCGTGGAAAGCTCTTAGAAAACCCACACTAACAAAAGAAAACACTTACATTCAAATTTCACATGAAATGCGTTTGATGAGTGTTGGGTATTTCATTACTAAACTTTCCATTGGAAATAATGAGTTGGAGTGTAGATTTTATGTCATAGATAAAGGTGCACTCCAAGGCGAGATTATCATTGGAAAAGAGTGGATTGACGCCGTGCACTGCTAAATCAATTGGCGCGAACAAATGGCCACCATGGAAATCAATGGCAAAAAGGCCACTATCCTCTTGTGTCCCCAAGAGGAAATCTTCCACACACCCTCACCATTAACTAGCCTATCACCTCATCCCCCTCCTCATCACCAACAGTCTCCCTTGTTTCCCCATCCCATTCCTCACCTAAGCCAGTCGATCAGCTACTGTCGACACCACACCCACCAATGACAAATAAGCCTCATCGTCGTTTACATTGCCCCTCAACTCTACATCCTTGACCACCGACACTCCAAGCACCTCGACCTCATATCTTTATCATGACAATCAATGGTGGGTGCCCAAGAAGCTTTTAGCCACTCAAAGATTCTACAATGGCTACATAGAACTATGGATCCTCGGACGGCCATCTCTGAAACCCAAGCACAAAAAGCCAACTAAGCCAACAACCACCAATCCTAAGAGAAAACTTGAATGTTGGCTAATCCCTCAACTCTACATCCTTGACCACCAACACTCCAAGCACCTCGACCTCATATCTTTATCATGACAATCAATGGTGGGTACCCAAGAAGCTTTTAGCCACTCAAAGATTCTACGATGGCTACATAGAACTATGGATCCTCGGATGGCCATCTCTGAAACAAAAGCACAAAAGGCCAACTAAGCCAACAACCACCAATTCTAAGACAAAGCTTCAACATTGGCTAGTCCCTGACCACTTGCTACAAGCACAAGGCTACTATGAAGGAAACACTGACCTTTGGCTACCCAAGAATTCCTCCTGTGCTCATTCCCCAAAACAACTCCCCAAGAAGCTTCGAAAAAAGGTCCCACAATAGCGATGGGTGCCTACCAATGTGCTCAAAGCACAAGGTTTCCATGCAGGCAACACACACCTATGGCTCCCCACCAAGACAAAATCAAAAGCCTCCTCTTCACATTAACAACCACCTCATAGCTCAAAACCTTGGCGACAAAAAAACTGAAAGCCTTGATAACCATGGACCTTCATCACTTGGCAGCGTTGGGTGTCCAAATGTCTCTTAGCAGCCCAAGGTTTCCATAAACCACACACACCATGCTAGTACTTGTCCAATCATCAAAGATGGTTTGGCGACCAATGGGCATTTAAGTCCCCTCCTCCTCAACAAAATCCTCCATACTTTCCCACCCAACAAATGGGCACTCCAAAGTTCAATTTTCCCAACCCTTTCAACCCACGGAGCCTCATCCACAACACTCCACCCCGCCCCTCGACTTCGTCACCAAACCAAGGGGTAGTGCTACAAATGGCTGAGCTTATCCAACCACTTAAAGATACACTCAAAGGTAAGCTCACAAATCTAGCCAAATGGGCTACTCAGTACAAAACCCTCTTTAGGGGTGCTGACCAAAAAACACCTATAAAAAAAAGAGAGAGATTCTCTAGGTGAGTAGGACCATGGGCACACCTTTTGCCCTTGCCCCATGCACAACATCTGCAAATCTCACTGGGCTCTGTCCTATGTGCACACACCGTATAAAGCTTCATCATCGATAGCCATCCAGGTACATCTCTGCTCTGGATGGGGGGACCATGGTGGGTGCATGCCTAGTCCATGGTACGACGCATCACCCGGATCTTCTTAATCACTTGTACTACACCCAAATAACTACGGTTCATGTTTGATCAATCCTACCCAAAACTTTCTCTTTGGCTCAACACCTATGAATCCACGACATTGACTACCACTCCTATTGCATAGGATCCCAAAGCTCCAATGAACAGAAGAAGACAAATCATAAAAAGAAAAGAGAGAACACCGCAACCTGATGTCTCAACATCCATGGGAGCCAAGATACCCATCATGGTGTCTTGACAAAGATGCTAGAGCTTCATGAACATCGCCATCGATATACAACATCCTGGAGCACAAGAAGCCTCCATGCATGTTGCCTCCTTGTCCCATAAGAATTCCTTTCCCCCTTTGCCAATTGCTTACTAACCCCATTGTTTACTAAATCCTCAATCACATGTCACTGGGATACTGGTCATTAAGTATTACATGCTAGTCTACTCATTCAAGTACTCTGACTCCTCTAATGAGGATGTCCCACTAAAAAAAAAACACACATACACACAAAAAACAAAATAAAGAGTACTACTGGGCATATACAAAAAATAAAGCTCATAAGAGCCCATTAGACTAGCTGGTGGATACTTAATTACCAATACTCCACTAACTTCTTTCCATCATACTAACTCCCCCAGCCCCTCTCATTTTCGGAGAGACAGGAGAACTAGTCACATTGCTTAATCCGCATCCAATCATATGTATTCCCATCGTCCTTCATCCATTCTCATCCAATCACATCTCATCATTCATATTACATCTCATCACATCTATTCTCATCACATCTCATCCATTCTCATCACATCTCATCCATTCTCATCTACCCATATCCACATCACATCACATGTATTCCCATCGTCCTTCATTCATTCTTATCCAATCACATCATATTACATCTCATCACATCTATCCTCATCACATCTCATCCATTCTCATCTACCCATATCCACATCACATCACATCGCATCCATTCACATCTCATCTCATCACATCCATTCACATCTCATCTTATCCATTCACATCTACCCCGATCCACATCACATCACATCCATTCACATCACATCTCATCCATTCACATCTATCCCGATTCACATCACATCACATTTACCTCGATTCACATCTATCCTGATTCACATCACATCTCATCCATTCACATCCATTCACATCCATTCACATCACATCTCATCCATTCACATCTATCCTGATTCACATCACATCACATCATATCCATTCACATCACATCTCATCCATTCACATCTTTTCCGGTTCACATCACATACATTCACATCACATCTCATCCATTCACATCTATCCCGATTCACATCACATTACATCTAGTGATTCACATCACATCTCATCCATTCACATCTACCCGATCCACATCACATCACATCACATCTATTCTCATCACATTTATTTACATCACATCACATTCACATCCATTCTCATCACATCTCATCCATTCACATCTATTTACATCTCATCCATTCACATCTATTTACATTACGTCACATTCACATCCATTCACAACTCATCGCATCTCATCCATTCACATACATTTACATCACGCCGTCACATTCACATTCATTCACATCTCATCCATCTCATCCATCTCATCCATTCACATCTATTTACATTACTTCACATTCACATCCATTTCACAACTCATTGCATCTATTCACATGCATCACATTCATTGCATCCCCATCCCATCACATACATTCTATCGCCATTACATCACATCTACATCTATCCACATCATATCTCATTCATTCCATCCACATTACATCACGTCCACATCCATCCACATCATATCTCATTCATTCCATCATCCACATCTCATCACATTCACATCCACATCCCTTTACATCATATCACATCTCATCCACATCCACATCTATTTATATCACATTCTTATCACATCCACATCCACATCCATTTACATCACATCACATCCTTTCCCATATCCTCACATCTCATTCTCATCTCTTCATTCACATCCACTTCCATTTACATCACCTCACATCCCATCCACATTCATTTACATCACACCACATCTTATCACATCCATATCCACATCCATTTACATCACATCACATCACATCTTATAACATCCACTCACATCTTATTCACATTTTAGTAACATTTTCTATTTTCGATACCGATGGGACTTTTCAAAATTTATGCCAATTGCTTGGCCTAGTTAAAGGTACTTTTTCTCGAGACGAATATTTTCATATTCTTTCTCAAATTTCTCAAGTGAAATATATTCAATATTCTTATTTTGAGTAAAAGATTCATGGGATTTACAAAAATCAATTCTACCCATATTTCCCAATAATGCTCAAAATTCCACTTTTGATAAATACTCATAATTTGAATTATGCTAATAATTTCTCTTTTTCCATTTGATTTCTTAGATCTCAAATATCATGGAAATTCCTCTTTTTGCATTTAAATGATTGAATTCCAACTGTCATGGGAATTCCTCTTTTATCATAAAATAAATTTATCTAAAGTTCCTCTTTTCTTTAATAAAAATATCCATTATTTCAAATATGTCAAGAATTCCACTTTTACCATTTAAATGATTGAATTTCAAATTTCATGGGAATTCCTCTTTTATCATTTAAATTTTCTCATACATAAATTAAATTTATTTAAAATTTCTCTTTAAATAAAAATATTCATTATTTTATTATACCAAAATTTATCTTTTTCCATTTAATTACATGGATCTCCATTATCATGGAAATTCCTCTTTTTTGCATAAAAATAAAATTACTAAAAATTTCTCTTTTCTTTAATTAATTATTTATGCATAAACACTAAAAATTAGTTTCCCATGAATTTGATAAAAATCATTCTTTTAGCATAGGATGTGCAATCCTAGAATATGGTAGGAAGTTCTCTTTTAGCATTATGCATAAAAACGAGTTATGTATTAATTTCTAAAAATTTTACCATAGCTTTGCTATGCTATTACTGATAATTTTTAATATTTCTAGAAAGAATAAGACTTTGTAACACAATTATGATAGAATAACTACCCTTAGACTTAAATCCAATTTATGGAATTAAATCATAAGTTTACCATAATTTTATTAGCATAAAAGCATAAAAAACCATTTTCTTAACCTCTAGCTTAACAAGCTTAGAAATTGATTTTGAATTAAGAATTTATCAATGAGAAGCATTCATTTGCTTAAGAATTAGTCATAGGAATGACTATTCTTTTGGGAGAGAGAGATATACATAAAAAGTATTCTAATCAAGCAGCATAAAGATTAACTTTTTTGTGATTAATCACTAAAAATCTTAGAGAAAGCTTGATTTGCATTAAAAACAACTAAATATAAACTTCTCATGCTTAAGAGGGGTTGAGAAGTGAAATCATTGAGAATATAATCAAAAACCATGAATTTCTTCTTACCCTTAGGTTTGGCTTACTTCTTTATCTTAAAAAGAAGCCCCCCACCAATCAATTGGTTTAGTATGTTGAGAAGAAAGCTCCAAGGATTGTTGAAGAGAGAGAGAGAAGCTGCAATCTCTCCAAAAGTAGAGGATTTTTAAGGGATAATAGAAAATATCATTATTTTAATGTAGTACTGGCATGGTATAGTCCACAAATTTTTTTACAAAAGACTAAGGATCTATTTATAGGTAAGGGAGGCCACTAACCAAGTCCAACTGGGTTGTAGAATTTTTTTGGTTCAGTTTGGCTCAATTTGGACAAGATTTGGATCAGTTTGGCTCCCTTTTTGCTTTGGTTTGATCTAGCAGAGAGGAGAGATAAAAATATCACAATGTTTTTGAATTGAAAACTCATCCACATGTGTGAAATAGGCGCCTACCTCAAAGGTCTCCCCCTCCTTATCAAGGTGTCAAAATTCATCATTTCTCCAAAATATCTCATTTTTTTAGTAATATCTCTTAATTTTTAACTAACAAACCTTATACTCAATCAACTCTTCATCTTATGTGAGCATTTACTCATTTTTGGATATTTTTTATTTATTCTTTAGATTTATCTCATCCCAACACTTGGATTAATCCTATTGGCCCATAGGAACCTTAATTGGACCATAATCCGAAAATTTCTGAAAATCTAGACCCTTAGGTTAAGGTCTCTTATATCTTTTTTAATTTATTCCTAATGCACAATGGAAAGTTCATTTTGAACTTTGTTTCAAGGGAAACCATTTTAGACACTAGGAGGATTTTTATATCCAAAGATATCTAAATTTTAGATTACCTCTCTCTAGATATTTTCTCTCTCTAGGCCAAAACAGGGTAAAACAATATCTTTCTCCTATTTCAGAGAGGGGAATAATTTCACGAACAGAAGGGGAGGTTCTTACACCTTTACACCTCAAAAGCTGGAGGGAGGAATCTTATAGGAAGGACGATGGAGCGACTACAGTGGAGCTCTTGAGCCATGCACGAGCTCGATTGGATAGGAAACTTCCCACGACATGGTTAGGGTAGGGTTTCCTTAATAGTTTACTCTTGTGGGAGTGGTCACTCTAGAAGCTTGCAAGGATATACTTGAGCATTATGCACAGGTCTATGGTTTAAGACTGATGGGCATGGTTCAAGGTAGGCAGTAGGAGGATTAGCTTCCAACCAAGCTTGACACGCATGGACTAACTCTTGGACTACCAGGAGTCTCTCCTTTTCCTTAATAGGATTAGGGTACTCAGTGAGGTTTTGTGGGTAACTGGCAGCGGGGGTGACCATGGGTTCTCTGGCTCAGGCGCAGTAGCCCATAATAGTTCTTCTTCTTTGAAGGAAGAAGTTGACGAATGAGTTGTGGTGCCGGAGTCTGAACCACTTTTGATAATCACTTGGATTTCTCCCTTTCCAACCTTGTTGGCTTTCTTTCGTGAGCGCCAAGTTGCTCATGCTTGTTTAAGGGCTCTTGCTTGACCCTAATTTTGTGAGGTTGATGTCTATGTTATGCAGCATGTGCGGAAGCCCTTTGCTTGTTTTGTAGCCTGGTCACTATGTTGAGAGGGATTGCTGAAATGAAACCATCTCTAACACTGAACAAGTTAAGGGTGGTGCTAGAATTAGCTTCATGAGCCTTTCTAGTTGATCTAGGTCTAAGCGGGATAGTCTTTATAAAGGTGATCAATACCGCACCCTACACACAATGGGACTGGGGTGGAAACACCTATAGTGGAACTCGTCATACCCCTCTGGTTGGGACACACAACCACTCGGAGAGGTCCGCCAAAATTGCAGCACTGTATGGGTGGTCTTTTAGTTATCTGATTCATGTCCCTATGTTGAGAGGTAGCGATTGCATTTGTGCAATGCTACATTGATATGGGCGACGGATGATGGGTGAGTTGTGGAACACCTGGATTAAGAGGGGGTGTTGAGAGATGTAATCATGGTGCTGTGTGTATGTGGGAAAGAACCCTAGAGGTGCAAGATATTGTGGTGAGATAGGAATGCCATATGTAATATTGAATGGTGTGTGAGTGTTGACGAAAAGAGTGGAAAAGGCAGTGCCACATGGATGATGATGTGTAAAGTGGGATAAGGCTAGAAAGTCTATATCATTTTATGGTTCATTGTGATATGCAAGTGAATAGAATAGAGCTATTGTTGAGTGTGCAATCTATCTCGCTCTCTCATGGAGTTTCTTGTGTGGTTTAATCCACCTTAATTATGCGGCTTAATCTATGTCTATCACCATGATCAATCCCATTTTAGGATTGTGAACACCCTAACCTATAGTATCGGGGATGCTAAGTATGTATAGGGTACATTCGATCACTCTCCATGATATAGTGACTTAGGATTTGTGAAGGTGGGCTTATTGGCTCTTGGGTTTCATAAGTGGTAGTTTCCAAGTTTTCTTCCTCATTCCCATACTCAAAGAGTTTTGTTAGGTTATTTGATGAACTAGTGCAACTTTGGGTAATGGGGGCTGAGGTGTAAGAACTTGGGGTGGTAAGGGCATTTCTAGTACCCTAAGGATTCCTCTTTGGGCCACTTCTTGGCTAGGTTGAGGTATGTTATGATGTAGTGGAGCTAACAAAGCTAGCAGTTGCTTAGGGTTGGCGGGCAATGCCTGTGGGGGTGGCAAAGCTTCAGCTAGAGCAGCCTTGTGATGATGATAGAAGTTGGAGATTTCATTATTGCCCCACTTTACACAATATGTACAGTAGATTCTTGGACGGGGTCTCAGATGAGGACACTCGGTTCTAGTATGGTTTTCTTTACAGGTCGGGCACCATACAAGTTCACTTCTAGGATAAAGATGTGGAGGGTCCCCTCGATCTCGGCCTTGATTGATTCTCCATTGCTAGGTAATTTTTTGCATTAAGGAAGTAGCCAATTGCTCAACACTTTGTCTAGATGTAGAGTTTTTTTCCTTTTCATTAGGCTTTGTGCTGGTGGTCTTGAAGGAGGCTTCTGATGCAGCTTCATGGAGATGTCGGGAATGTGTTCCCTTGAAGTTGTCCTCAAACTTCAAATAACTTCTCTAGCATTGTTCGAAGGAGGTATGGTCTAAGGCAAACAAGGAGTTATGTAGGGGAATATCATCGAGTCCCTCCAAAAATCTCCCAATTAATCTCTCACCAGAGAACTTATCTTTAACACTACAACGCGAGTGGAGATATATGACTCTATGAATGTAATCCCTGATGGTTTCACCCTCATTTTGCTTGACATTATTCAGTTGTTTGACGGTGCTCCATCGGGTACCTTGATGAGAATACCCCACTTTGAAAAATTCTTTTAAAGCTTTGAAGGAAGCTTTATCTTTCGTCTTCAAAGATCTGAACCATTGGCCATCTTTGCTATCCAAGGTAAGGCCAAAAGCACTTATCTTAGTCTAGTCATTTATGTGGGAAAACGCTTCACAAATCTGATTAAACGTCTCCAGGTGAGTAATGGGTTCTTATGTACCATTGAATTTTGTGATCAACTTAGAGATGTTCACTGGTTTGGTTTGTTCCTACCTGGGTTGAACAGGTGCAGGGGGAGTGATGCATGCAACTACCCCCCTCCATATTTCCATGGCTAATCTTAACATTTTAGGTGTCAACCCTATCATGGGAGGTGTTGGTTGGGGAATGGGTTGTGGAGGAGTGGGTCTAGGTGGATGATAGACTATCAGAGGTCTTTGCTATCTGGGGGGAGGACTGGGTTATGGGGACCACGTGGTCCCGTTTGGTATATTGGGTTTGCCCTTGAGGAGGGTACCGTTGATAGACATGTGGGCCTAGTCGTGCGATGGGCCTGGGTAGACCCACCCGCTTTGGTTTGATGTCTCAAGCCTTTAGAAAGATGGACCTAGTTCTTGGTCTGGTAAAGTTTCTGGAACTCTGAATGATTCAGCCACCCCCTGAGAGGGGTATGGCTCTCCATACTATTAATTGGGTCTTGGTCTGATGGCTCTTGCTCTGGCCGACTTCCACTCTAGGATCTAAAGGCAGTTCAGGCCCACATTTTTGGGGTTGTTCCATATCTCTCACCCTCGGTTGTGGATCTTTGTACTGTGTGTTTCCTATGAAAAAGTTATGAAGACTCGATGCAAGGCTTTGCTAGGAATGTGTTAGTGGAGATATTGGAGAGCTGGTTCCTGGATAGATGGTCTATCCATACACTATGGTTTAAGCTTGTCCACTACTGTTGGGGAGGTCTTCACTATCACTGGTACTATCAAACACAAGCACCATTTGACTCCACATGATATTTACTGATGGGGCAAATCTTACTTGCAAAGGGGCATCTCGAGAGCCTACTTCGTCGAAGAGAGGGTTATTTTGCACTAGCCTACCCGAGCGTAGGTGCATGGAAATGTGGAAGTGTGATGCAGAACCCTCTAAGAAGAATGTTTTTTTTAGAAAGGAACGGCCGTGCGCTTGTGTTCAAATGGGCGTACGCTTTCATGATGGGAAGAGAACAAGCATTTGCATCTCAAGGGAGAGGGTGTAAGATTCCTCCCCCAACCCCTTTTTGATGTCTAGTATCTTTCCCTGTAATCAATCCCTCTTCAGAAATATAAAGACCTTGTTTCTAACTGTTTTAACCTAGAGAGAGAAAATATTCTAGAGAGAGAATATTCAGATTTTGAATATTTTTGGATAGAAAAATATCTCATCTAATTAAGATGAATTCCCCTGAAACAGAAATTCAAAAAGAATTTTCAAATGTGCAATTGGAATTAATTGGAAATAGGTATAAAGAACCTTAGTCTAAGGGTCTAGATTTTCAGAAATCTTTAGACTATGGTCCAATTAAGGTTCCTATGGGCCAATAGCATCAATACATATGTAGGGAGGAGATAAATCCAAATTGTAAAAAGAAAATACCCAAAAATGAGTAAATGCTCACATGAGGTGAAGAGTTGAAAATGTACAAGGATTATTAGTAAAAAACTATGAGCAATATTAAAAATATGACATATGTAAGGAAGGAGAATTCTTTAAAGGAGGTGCATATTTCACATAAGATGAAGAGTTGAAAATGTACAAGGATTATTAGTAAAAAACTATGAGCAATATTAAAAATATGACATATGTAAGGAAGGGGAATTCTTTAAAGGAGGTGCATATTTCACATAAGATGAAGAGTTGAAAATGTACAAGGATTATTAGTAAAAAACTATGAGCAATATTAAAATGATTCCATTATGACACATATGTAAGGAAGGGGAGTTCTTTAAAGGAGGTGCATATTTCACATAAGATGAAGAGTTGAAAATGTACAAGGTTTATTAGTAAAAAAACTATGAGCAATATTAAAATGATTCCATTATGACACATATGTAAGGAAGGGGAGTTCTTTAAAGGAGGTGTATATTTCACATGCTTGAATGAGTTTTAAACTCATAAAAATTGAGATATTTCATCTCTCCTCTCTCCTCATTCAAGTCTAGTTCCAAAAAGTTAGCTTAACTGACCTAAAAATGGTCAATTATTGACCAAACTGATTTAGAAAATTCTAGAATCAGTTTGTTTTGGTTAGGAGCTCAATTTTTCCTATAAATAGAAGCCTCCCCCTTGTTGAAAAATATATAGTGTTTATGCATCGTTACTCTACTCCACCTAAGCCAAGAACTGTGAATTCATTTAATAATTCACTAGTTTTTGGAGCTTCCCTCTTTCTTCAATCCCCATTAGTGGCTCCATCAACATACTTAACCAATTGATTGGTTGGGGGCCTCTACCGTGAACAAAGAATCAAGCAATTTGTAAGGTAATTAGTAAATATTGCTCTTTTCTATAATTTCTCAATGTTTCTCTCTTCTCAACCCCTCTCAAGCTTGAGAAGCTTAATTGGTATGGTTTTTTAAATGCTATTGAAGTTAATTGGTGAATAGTAGTGAAGAGTTACATAATTTAATAAATGCTATTGAAGTTAATTTCCATTTATGTTTAAATTCTAATGGTTTTTATGTAATTTCTCTCTCTCACTCAAGAAATGGTCATACTCATGATCCATTCTCAATCCAAAAGAAGCTTTTCATAAAGCTTTTCCTTAATCCAAGATTAAGCTATGCTTGAGGCCAAATTAATGGTTTTTTTTCTATGCTTTTAGTTTATGCATATTGATGATTCAATCCATTATGGATTAATGATCCAATTAGAGATCATTTTAATTATTTCCTTAATGATAAGCTTTATCCCTTAGAAAAAATTGAGATTTATCAGTCATAGCAGCGGAGCTATGGCAAAAATTTTATAAAAATTATGCATAAAATAATTTCATTCAAAGCATAAAAAGAGGACTTCCTACCATATTCTAGGAATTATCATCCTAGACTAATTGAAAGAATTTCATTATAATCATGGAGAAATTGAATTTCTATATTATGCATAAAGAATAAGTTTTTATATCAAAAGTGTTACTTTTATCATTTTATTTACTTGCATAGAAGTATGCATAATGGATAAATTTTTATATCAAAAGTGTTACTTTTATCATTTTTATTTACATGCATAGAAGTATGCATAATGGATAAATTTTTATATCAAAAGTGTTACTTTTATCATTTTTATTTTCATGCATAGAAGTATGCATAATGGATAAATTTTTATATCAAAAGTGTTACTTTTAGCATAATTGAATTTCATGCATAGAGGTATGCATAAGAGATGAATATTTTATTATAAAAGTGTTACTTTTACAATAATTAAAATTCATGCATAGAGGTATGCATAAGAGATGAATATTTTATTATAAAAGTGTTACTTTTAGCATAATTGAATTTCATGCATAGAGGTATGCATAAGAGATGATTATTTTATTATAAAAGTGTTACTTTTAGCATAATTAAATTTCATGCATAGAAGTATGCATAAAAGATATGGGAAGTGATAAGATATGATAAGATGCATATAAGATGAGTTAAGATGTGATAAGATGTGTATGGGATGAGATAAGAAGTGTATGAGATGAGATAAGATGTATATGGGTGAGAATGGATGTGATATAAAAGATTAGATATGAAGGCATATGGGGTTATATGAATGGGAATGTGAAAATGGATGTATGTATGTGGATGTGTGGATGTGGAGATGGGAGTGTGGATGTATGCATGTGAAAATGGATGTATGCATGAAGATGTATATGCATAGATGTGAATGTGGATGTAGACGTGGTTGTATAGAAGTGAATGTGGAATGTGGATATGGATGTATGTATGTATGTGGATGTAGATGTGGATGTATAGATGTGAATGGGAATATAGATGTGGATATAGATGTGAATGTGAATGTAGATGTGGATGTATGTGAATGTGGATGTAGATGTGGTTGTATAGATGTGAACGTGGAACGTGGATGTGGATGTATGTATGTATGTGGATGTAGATGTGTATGTATAGATGTGAATGGGAATGTGGATGTGGATATATGTGAATGTGGATGTAGATGTGGATGTATAGATGTGAATGTGGAATGTGGATGTGGATGTATGTATGTATATGGATGTAGATGTGGATGTATAGATGTGAATGTGGAATGTGGATGTGGATGTATGTATGTATGTGGATGTAGATGTGGATGTATAGATGTGAATGGGAATGTGGATGTGGATGTATGTATGTATGTGGATATGGATGTATGAATGAGGACGTGATAGTGGATGTATGCATGAGGATGTGGATGTATGAATGAGGACGTGATAGTGGATGTATGCATGTGGATGTAGATGTGGATGTATAGAGGTGAATGGGAATGTGGATGTGGATGTATGTATGTATGTGGATATGGATGTATGAATGAGGACGTGATAGTGGATGTATGCATGTGGATGTGGATGTATGAATGAGGACGTGATAGTGGATGTATGCATGTGGATATGGATGTATGGATGTGGATATGGATGTGTATGTATGAATGTGGATATGGGATGTGGATGTATAAATGAGGATGTGAAAATGGAGGTAAGCATGTAGATGTGGATGTATGGATGTGAATGTGGATGTGGATGTGGATGTATGGATGTGAATATATGATATGTGATGTGAAGGAATATGAAGTGAAGAGATGGAAAATGATGTGATTGGATGAGTACACATATAAATGGAATGAGGAATAAGTAATGTGGATTATATGAGGAATAATGTGAAAAAAATTAGAGTTAATATAGAAATTGTATTTGTAAACTGTTTGTAAATGCTGTTTGTAAATGGCTGTTTTATGTCAAGAATGCTGGGAAAGCATTTTGACCGTCTTGTGATTAAGGTCGTGGAGACCTAACTGATAAAGTTGCAACTGCTGACGGAGAGTCAATGGAGGACGTCTCGCGTAGCAAGGTCGGCTGAGGTCTTGACCAGCCTTGGTTCGATTAAAATGGTGAGCTTCCGGTACGGTGGATGAGGGACCAAGGAAGCGGCCTATGAGTGAAGCGCTAGGTCACCTGCGAAGGATCCTAGAGGGTGCTGACCATACGGTGCTCGGGCTCTGGGTCGCCTAGGATACCCACGCGTGCGTCGAGGAAGATATTGGAACAAGGAGTAAGAGTTGTTTTCTGGAACTGGGCATGGATCTGGTTGACTGACCTTGCTGGTCCTCAACGGATGAGTCCATGGCTCTTTTATATGGATCTGTTGGTTGATCTTGCTGATCTTCAACGAGAGTCCATCTTGATAAGTGATTATATTGTTGAGTATTATGGGCTAGGAACTATTGAAACGGCCCCTGTGTGGACAGGTGGTGAGCGTTCTAGTTGCCAATGATGCCATAGATACTCTCATGAAGGAATGATGGAAAATTATGAATCAACTGGATAAATTGGAAGATTGTGATCAGTGGTACTATGGTTTCATTAAAGGATTGTTTTAAAGTTAGCTGATGCTAAGAAAAAGGCAATTTTCATATTGGGTGTGTAAGTGGTGTGGCTAGTTTTATGTTTGCATGAACTTCCGGCTAGGGGGCCTTGGAACTCTTTTCCTTGGTACCCGGGACAAAACCTAACCAAATTCCAAATTGGATCCCATCACTACAGTGGTTGGGCGGTTGGCTAACCCATGGGATCGGATGGGGTTAGGCTGGACTGATGGATCCGTAAATCGAGATTTAATTTCTATTATAACGATAGATGAAGTAAATCCCGGATAGAAATTGTTCTATGGATAGGAATCAACGGCTGTGCCTCTTGATGGGGAAAAAAGCGTTGATCCCAATGATCCAAGTGCAAGTTTCTTCCTTGATTTGACCAAGTACCGTTAAAGGTGCAGCCAGATCAGTTGATCTGTAATGATCTTGACTGCGTTAGAGTAAAGAGTTATCCTGGTGGAATCGCCCATGCTTTCCGGGTAAGGGAAGTTTTTTCGGGTTCGGTTTTGGAAAAACCGACGGATTAGTCTCTTGTCCGGATATCCGTGGACGAGGCCCCGAGTGTGGGTCCCTGCCCCGCGCATGAAGTGCTACTTCCGCTGCTAGTACCCCGAATCTGTTGCACGGTGGGAACAGGGATCTCACAGTTGGTATCAGAGCATTTGGTTAATAAAGATCAACTGAGAAGACAAATAGGTCAGAAATTTATCAAGAAACACAAAAAAGTTGTAATTGTGTGATATAATTCATACAATTTGATATTCAAACTGAAATTCGTAATTTGGTAATTGGGTCTTCAGATGGAAGTACCGCAATTATATAGAATCCCTGACTTGCTTGAGGCCTAGACATGATGGTATTTACCTTATAATTCCAAGGGCCGTGACTATCCGTATATACCGAGAGTATAACTGCAGCTCTTTACTGACAGTATATACGAGTAAATCTAAGACTTGAAATTATAAGCGTTAATGCTATCCAGATGATGAATTTGAATGTGGTTGATATGATTTTTAATTCTGTTTGGGAACTGATGAATTGATTGGGATTCTGATTGAAAAATGATGATTTTTGAAATTTAGTTGAAATATAATAACCTGAGCAAAACCGCAATGAGGATGAATGGGACGAGTCCCTGTAATGATAAATGATGATAATGAATTCAGCAAATCACTATGAGATTAGTGGATTGTGCTGTCAAAGTGCTACTGTTAACACTTGACTCGGTATATCAAGTTAAGGGATGACAAATTGAAAACTTGCTTGACTGAAATTCCCGTGGAGGAATGTTCAGAAAGAAAAATTTTTGATCTGATGGACCATTATCGTGTTAAAGATATGAATGATATGATCTGAAATGAAATTATTTAATGATGAGTTCTATATAAGGGATATTTATCCCCGTATTCTGTTGGGTTGACCAGAATATAAGGAACCCTAGAATAAATTGGATCTTAAGAAAAAGAGTTGTCCTCTACTTGGCGAGATGAGGACATCTCGCACTTTTTTAAGTGGGGTAGAATGTAAGATTCCTCCCCTACCTTCGAGGTATACAGGAGTAAGAATCTCCCTTTTTGATCTTAGTCCCTCTCTAAAATAAAAGAAAGATTCTGTTTAAAAAAAGGAAGACCCTTTCCCTAGAATGCTTCTCAGGAGTCACGCTGTTTTGAGGATTCAGAACAATGAGTTCAGAAGTGAAAATCGGTGTTTTGGATACCAAGGTTTTGGTTTTCATTCGAGTACGGCCCAAAAGAAGTTCTTTATCTCTTGGGGAGTATAAGAACTTATCCCCCAGATATTGTGAGCCTTATATCTGAATTCAATCAAAGTAGGTGACTTAGCCTACAAGCTTCTTTTACCTCCTCATCTCAAAGTTCTTAATGTATTTCATAGAAATATGTGCCAAACCCAAATCAAGGAAAGACGATAAAACTTCAGTGACAAGATACCGTTGGCTTCTAGGTTACGCTAACTCCTTCCTTTATATAAGTCGTAACTTTTACCTGTCGCTCACAGCAGTAATCTTACTTCCATCGATCTCCTCTCTTTCTTAATCTCCTTCATGGCTTGGCAACAAGAACTAGTTTTATCCATAATGATTCCTCACCTTCAAGACGCAAGTGAGTCTGTGAAGATGGATTTTATAGAACAGTATGAGCGCTCACTTTTCCCTCACTTGGGAACTTCTGTAGCGCAGACCAAATGGCGGACCTATCAAGACATAACTAGGGTAACACCCTGGGGTCAGCAACATTTTCGTAATAATGTCCGCTTGGCCATGGTTATTGAAGCTTTGGGTTTGGGTCCCCGATACTACTGCGTCATGAGATCAAGGCATCTTGGGTTTTCTGAGCGGGTCTTCTTACTGGCGTGTTTTCTTCCTCATGAGAAGATATGCCTTTACCCCGTTTTTGGCTTGCCTCTCAGAGGTCCTTTTGTTAGAACATCTAATACCACTGAGATAGGCGCAGCAATAACCCACAGAATCATTCCCATAGATGAGTTACCTTATACTTGTGCAGCTTGTGAGGATTGCTTTTGTGACCATATGATGGACGGGCTTATGGAAGTGTAAAGAGTTCCTCTATCTTTACTGTATAAGTTCCGAGAATGAATAAAGTTTAAATCTTGTTCGTATTTTGAATCTTGCTCTCTTTAAGACTTATCTTGGTGGTTAATCTTGATTAAAATTTTTCTCTAAGTCTCATATTCGTGAATCTTGCGAAATTATCACAAGTTGCGAGATGAGGACATCTCGCGTTTTTTAAGTGGGGTAGAATGTAAGATTCCTCCCCCAACCCCTTTTTGATGTCTAGTATCTTTCCCTGTAATCAATCCCTCTTCAGAAATATAAAGACCTTGTTTCTAACTGTTTTAACCTAGAGAGAGAAAATATTCTAGAGAGAGAATATTCAGATTTTGAATATTTTTGGATAGAAAAATATCTCATCTAATTAAGATGAATTCCCCTGAAACAGAAATTCAAAAAGAATTTTCAAATGTGCAATTGGAATTAATTGGAAATAGGTATAAAGAACCTTAGTCTAAGGGTCTAGATTTTCAGAAATCTTTAGACTATGGTCCAATTAAGGTTCCTATGGGCCAATAGCATCAATACATATGTAGGGAGGAGATAAATCCAAATTGTAAAAAGAAAATACCCAAAAATGAGTAAATGCTCACATGAGGTGAAGAGTTGAAAATGTACAAGGATTATTAGTAAAAAACTATGAGCAATATTAAAAATATGACATATGTAAGGAAGGAGAATTCTTTAAAGGAGGTGCATATTTCACATAAGATGAAGAGTTGAAAATGTACAAGGATTATTAGTAAAAAACTATGAGCAATATTAAAAATATGACATATGTAAGGAAGGGGAATTCTTTAAAGGAGGTGCATATTTCACATAAGATGAAGAGTTGAAAATGTACAAGGATTATTAGTAAAAAACTATGAGCAATATTAAAATGATTCCATTATGACACATATGTAAGGAAGGGGAGTTCTTTAAAGGAGGTGCATATTTCACATAAGATGAAGAGTTGAAAATGTACAAGGTTTATTAGTAAAAAAACTATGAGCAATATTAAAATGATTCCATTATGACACATATGTAAGGAAGGGGAGTTCTTTAAAGGAGGTGTATATTTCACATGCTTGAATGAGTTTTAAACTCATAAAAATTGAGATATTTCATCTCTCCTCTCTCCTCATTCAAGTCTAGTTCCAAAAAGTTAGCTTAACTGACCTAAAAATGGTCAATTATTGACCAAACTGATTTAGAAAATTCTAGAATCAGTTTGTTTTGGTTAGGAGCTCAATTTTTCCTATAAATAGAAGCCTCCCCCTTGTTGAAAAATATATAGTGTTTATGCATCGTTACTCTACTCCACCTAAGCCAAGAACTGTGAATTCATTTAATAATTCACTAGTTTTTGGAGCTTCCCTCTTTCTTCAATCCCCATTAGTGGCTCCATCAACATACTTAACCAATTGATTGGTTGGGGGCCTCTACCGTGAACAAAGAATCAAGCAATTTGTAAGGTAATTAGTAAATATTGCTCTTTTCTATAATTTCTCAATGTTTCTCTCTTCTCAACCCCTCTCAAGCTTGAGAAGCTTAATTGGTATGGTTTTTTAAATGCTATTGAAGTTAATTGGTGAATAGTAGTGAAGAGTTACATAATTTAATAAATGCTATTGAAGTTAATTTCCATTTATGTTTAAATTCTAATGGTTTTTATGTAATTTCTCTCTCTCACTCAAGAAATGGTCATACTCATGATCCATTCTCAATCCAAAAGAAGCTTTTCATAAAGCTTTTCCTTAATCCAAGATTAAGCTATGCTTGAGGCCAAATTAATGGTTTTTTTTCTATGCTTTTAGTTTATGCATATTGATGATTCAATCCATTATGGATTAATGATCCAATTAGAGATCATTTTAATTATTTCCTTAATGATAAGCTTTATCCCTTAGAAAAAATTGAGATTTATCAGTCATAGCAGCGGAGCTATGGCAAAAATTTTATAAAAATTATGCATAAAATAATTTCATTCAAAGCATAAAAAGAGGACTTCCTACCATATTCTAGGAATTATCATCCTAGACTAATTGAAAGAATTTCATTATAATCATGGAGAAATTGAATTTCTATATTATGCATAAAGAATAAGTTTTTATATCAAAAGTGTTACTTTTATCATTTTATTTACTTGCATAGAAGTATGCATAATGGATAAATTTTTATATCAAAAGTGTTACTTTTATCATTTTTATTTACATGCATAGAAGTATGCATAATGGATAAATTTTTATATCAAAAGTGTTACTTTTATCATTTTTATTTTCATGCATAGAAGTATGCATAATGGATAAATTTTTATATCAAAAGTGTTACTTTTAGCATAATTGAATTTCATGCATAGAGGTATGCATAAGAGATGAATATTTTATTATAAAAGTGTTACTTTTACAATAATTAAAATTCATGCATAGAGGTATGCATAAGAGATGAATATTTTATTATAAAAGTGTTACTTTTAGCATAATTGAATTTCATGCATAGAGGTATGCATAAGAGATGATTATTTTATTATAAAAGTGTTACTTTTAGCATAATTAAATTTCATGCATAGAAGTATGCATAAAAGATATGGGAAGTGATAAGATATGATAAGATGCATATAAGATGAGTTAAGATGTGATAAGATGTGTATGGGATGAGATAAGAAGTGTATGAGATGAGATAAGATGTATATGGGTGAGAATGGATGTGATATAAAAGATTAGATATGAAGGCATATGGGGTTATATGAATGGGAATGTGAAAATGGATGTATGTATGTGGATGTGTGGATGTGGAGATGGGAGTGTGGATGTATGCATGTGAAAATGGATGTATGCATGAAGATGTATATGCATAGATGTGAATGTGGATGTAGACGTGGTTGTATAGAAGTGAATGTGGAATGTGGATATGGATGTATGTATGTATGTGGATGTAGATGTGGATGTATAGATGTGAATGGGAATATAGATGTGGATATAGATGTGAATGTGAATGTAGATGTGGATGTATGTGAATGTGGATGTAGATGTGGTTGTATAGATGTGAACGTGGAACGTGGATGTGGATGTATGTATGTATGTGGATGTAGATGTGTATGTATAGATGTGAATGGAAATGTGGATGTGGATATATGTGAATGTGGATGTAGATGTGGATGTATAGATGTGAATGTGGAATGTGGATGTGGATGTATGTATGTATATGGATGTAGATGTGGATGTATAGATGTGAATGTGGAATGTGGATGTGGATGTATGTATGTATGTGGATGTAGATGTGGATGTATAGATGTGAATGGGAATGTGGATGTGGATGTATGTATGTATGTGGATATGGATGTATGAATGAGGACGTGATAGTGGATGTATGCATGAGGATGTGGATGTATGAATGAGGACGTGATAGTGGATGTATGCATGTGGATGTAGATGTGGATGTATAGAGGTGAATGGGAATGTGGATGTGGATGTATGTATGTATGTGGATATGGATGTATGAATGAGGACGTGATAGTGGATGTATGCATGTGGATGTGGATGTATGAATGAGGACGTGATAGTGGATGTATGCATGTGGATATGGATGTATGGATGTGGATATGGATGTGTATGTATGAATGTGGATATGGGATGTGGATGTATAAATGAGGATGTGAAAATGGAGGTAAGCATGTAGATGTGGATGTATGGATGTGAATGTGGATGTGGATGTGGATGTATGGATGTGAATATATGATATGTGATGTGAAGGAATATGAAGTGAAGAGATGGAAAATGATGTGATTGGATGAGTACACATATAAATGGAATGAGGAATAAGTAATGTGGATTATATGAGGAATAATGTGAAAAAAATTAGAGTTAATATAGAAATTGTATTTGTAAACTGTTTGTAAATGCTGTTTGTAAATGGCTGTTTTATGTCAAGAATGCTGGGAAAGCATTTTGACCGTCTTGTGATTAAGGTCGTGGAGACCTAACTGATAAAGTTGCAACTGCTGACGGAGAGTCAATGGAGGACGTCTCGCGTAGCAAGGTCGGCTGAGGTCTTGACCAGCCTTGGTTCGATTAAAATGGTGAGCTTCCGGTACGGTGGATGAGGGACCAAGGAAGCGGCCTATGAGTGAAGCGCTAGGTCACCTGCGAAGGATCCTAGAGGGTGCTGACCATACGGTGCTCGGGCTCTGGGTCGCCTAGGATACCCACGCGTGCGTCGAGGAAGATATTGGAACAAGGAGTAAGAGTTGTTTTCTGGAACTGGGCATGGATCTGGTTGACTGACCTTGCTGGTCCTCAACGGATGAGTCCATGGCTCTTTTATATGGATCTGTTGGTTGATCTTGCTGATCTTCAACGAGAGTCCATCTTGATAAGTGATTATATTGTTGAGTATTATGGGCTAGGAACTATTGAAACGGCCCCTGTGTGGACAGGTGGTGAGCGTTCTAGTTGCCAATGATGCCATAGATACTCTCATGAAGGAATGATGGAAAATTATGAATCAACTGGATAAATTGGAAGATTGTGATCAGTGGTACTATGGTTTCATTAAAGGATTGTTTTAAAGTTAGCTGATGCTAAGAAAAAGGCAATTTTCATATTGGGTGTGTAAGTGGTGTGGCTAGTTTTATGTTTGCATGAACTTCCGGCTAGGGGGCCTTGGAACTCTTTTCCTTGGTACCCGGGACAAAACCTAACCAAATTCCAAATTGGATCCCATCACTACAGTGGTTGGGCGGTTGGCTAACCCATGGGATCGGATGGGGTTAGGCTGGACTGATGGATCCGTAAATCGAGATTTAATTTCTATTATAACGATAGATGAAGTAAATCCCGGATAGAAATTGTTCTATGGATAGGAATCAACGGCTGTGCCTCTTGATGGGGAAAAAAGCGTTGATCCCAATGATCCAAGTGCAAGTTTCTTCCTTGATTTGACCAAGTACCGTTAAAGGTGCAGCCAGATCAGTTGATCTGTAATGATCTTGACTGCGTTAGAGTAAAGAGTTATCCTGGTGGAATCGCCCATGCTTTCCGGGTAAGGGAAGTTTTTTCGGGTTCGGTTTTGGAAAAACCGACGGATTAGTCTCTTGTCCGGATATCCGTGGACGAGGCCCCGAGTGTGGGTCCCTGCCCCGCGCATGAAGTGCTACTTCCGCTGCTAGTACCCCGAATCTGTTGCACGGTGGGAACAGGGATCTCACAGAGGGAATTGATGTTTACCTCAGACTTGGCACGGGCGTGCACTTGGGTACGGAAGGTGGAATGGACGCTTGCTTCAAATAAGAAGAGAATGGGCATGACAAATGAAGGCACAAGCATTCTCTTGGAAAATCACGGAACAAACATTTGAAATTTAATCCAGAGATGTTCGCTTGATGAGAAGGAATGGGTGTTTGAGATTAGGTGCTACAGATTGGAACGTTCATGTGGAAACAAAGGCATGGGCATTCGCTTCTCAAAGGAGAAGGAACGGATGTGGCAAGTTTAGGAAAGGACGTGTGCTTGGAAATGTATGGGTGCATCACTATCAGGCTGGGAATTTTCAAAATTGATTGGAGCTTAATGGTTGCATATCTGATAGCCACCCTGGATATTCTTTGTTAGTACAATATCCCTCTAGATTGAATGTACTTTATGCCCAATTAAATGCATTTGATCTTTTTTTAATGTCTCTGCCAAATTTAAGTAGCATATCTTGCCAAATATGGTCTGTAGACAGATGAAACGGACGTGGCAAACTTGCCCAGCTATGGCCTAATGAGTGAACGGGCGTGCGTTTCTCAGAGTTGCCTGGCAAAATGCGGTTTTGCTTGGGATTTTCTTCCTTTTGCTGCTGATTCAATTATCTTCCCAGGATATTTTATGTTTTTGCTTTAACAACGAGATAGAGCTAGTCTCTATCTACTTATTGATGCCTATGATGCATGATTTAGGCGAATGAACTGAAATTAATGGATGATTAAGCTACGATGCAAACATGAAGAAAGAACGTAGAAATTTGAAATTTGTTTGAATGTTAAGGGCAAGATAAGGGCACTCCCTTGCGTCTCCCTACTTTTGGTGAAGACGCGAATGCTTTGATGCTTGATCAATAATCCATACTCTGGGTAATCATCATCAAAACACAAAACAAAACAAGGTTAATCAACCTACTGGTGGATTTGCACTCCAACCGGGCTAAATCAAAGACTCTAGCTAATGAATCAAGTGAAGGATTCTAAGCTAAATGACTTCCCTGATAACAATGCCAAAAATGTTAATGACTTCCCTAAGTGACTTCCCTGCTGAGATAACAATGCCAAAAATGTTATTGGATAACACACACAAGAGAAAGAAGAAGAGAAACGTGCATGGATAACACACACAAGAGAAAGAAGAAGAGAAAGGTGCATGGATAGCACACACAAGAGAAAGAAGAAGAGAAAGGTGCATGCAAAGGTCGAATCTGGTGAATGGCACTTAGCCAACCCTATGAGGGTTAACTCTTCGATGTGAAGCTACTAGGAGATCACTCCACACTCTCCTTGTGTCACCCAAACAGAGATCTAATGCTAGGTAGAGAGCAAGAGGGAAGGAGCTATGGAGAGCTCAACCTCTACCTTGTGCCATACATTTGCAAACAAATAAGACATGGTAGATAGAAAGGAGAAGGTAGCACGAAGGAGAGAGAGGGGAGCATTATCATTCCTACTCACATACACCAACAATAAAAGTAAGCAAGCAACAACACAAGCAAGCAAGCAACCATAAGCTCAAATGAGATAGAGAGAGAGAAGAAAAAACTCAATTGCGACAAATGGGATTGTCCCTTTTCATATTTCATAAAATGTCTTATATACAAGAGCTTATATTTACAATGTCCGACCACCCAATGACAAGTGGGGGCCCAAAACTAGTCTTCCTAGTTTTACTAGCTCTATGTACATCAAATCCTCATGATCGGCGTTACAGATGTCATAAGCTCGGTCATCCCATGTCTTATTTACAATTAGCGCATTAAACGCTCATAAAAAGATGAGTTACAAAAGGGTATAGTAACCACGTGAGGGTCATGTTAACCGTAGTGGTTAACAACATCTACAAAATGCATCACTCATGATGCAAAATACAAAATGTAGTAGAATCCTATATTGGTGATCCGCTTGTGCTAGATCCATTGGACTCCACATCATCACCCTCACAATCATCACGATCGATCTCTCCATGACTTGCCTCATCCTCACCCAAGGATTTCCCTCTAGTTTTCTACTATGAAACATTGTGATATTTAACATCACATATTTATAGAAAAATAACAAATATTACAAAAAATAACAAAAAGATTTAGATGGATGCTTGCCTTTTCTAGTTTTTGCTTTAATGCTTCATATCCATTATCTTTCATTATTTAAATATTCTCAGTAGTACACGAATAACCATAGTTTACAGTCTGCTTTAATTGGATCAAACAATATAGAAAAATATTTAGTGCACTTAAAATAATCCTAACTAAGAAATATAAAAAGATATATTAACTAAAAAATCTTGTTTTTATGATTTTATTCCTCCTTTTCCAAAGAGATAAAATTTTGCATCTCTTAAATATCTCACTCGTTTTACATATTGTTGATATGGAAATTGCTTTTTCAAATGACCTTACTTCATCTCTAAAATACTGTTGAGATATCGAGCTCGTCTAGTGAGGCGGTGGCCACTGATGACCCGCCTGGGGGATAGGCCCCACACTTACACCACTGGCATGGTTGGTGAGATCATGGGAGATATGCGGCCAGTGGGATGACAGGCTGTGTGTGTGACAGCCATTCTAGAGATTGGCATAGTTATAGCGCCAGCTCATTTAGTCGGGTTCACATTATAGAGAACCCGTGTATGTATTTGGTTGAGTACCTTTCATATGGTGTGTACTCTTATTCTTGTATATGGTGTGTTGAGTGTCGAGTAGAGAAGAAGAAGATTTTCAGCCTCTCACCTTGTGTGTTCTCTATTAGGGTTTTGTGAGTGTGTGTGTGTGCTTGCAAGAGCTCAAGCTCTCTTCCCCCCTGCATCTTTTCATGGTATCAGAGCCTGGTTCGTGCTAAGGGCTGAGTTGCAAGCAAGAGAACCACAGGAAGCGGTACGAGGGTAAGAGCTTCAACTACTCTTCCCTATTGTGTTGATGACTACACCCTTGTCGGGAGCTCTACGGGAGGCACCGGCAAACGATCTCTGATTGAGGAGCTTTCTTCGCGGGAGTAAAGCTATAGGGCAACTATACAGTCCTTCGGACTACGATTTTCGTTCCGAAAACGCGTTTCGGGCGTGTCTGGACCTCCGTTTTTCAGAAAGCAAGCAATTTCGAGCACTGCGGCTAAGTCATCAATTCTCTGCAGAACTCTGTTTTAAGAACTACAGGAAGACAGATTGACTGTGCAGACACTGTGGGTGCTGCAAAGAGGTCTACAGTTGCCATTGGGTGTATGTATGCCTATTGAGGTCACTGGTTGTGACATTTGAGTGGACTGCGGTACCGCTGTGCAGAAAATACAGCATTTGTGCAGAAAAAACCAGAGTGCAGTTTCTGGTAAAATTGTGTGTTTGGCAAGATGTCTAATGATGGCATAACACAGATGTGGCTGAGAAGCTGGATAAGAATAACTTCCATGCTTGGAGGTTCAGGTTGACAAATTTTCTGATGGGAAAAGGCTATTGGGACTACATAGAAGGTGCGCATGAAGAGGCACCGGAGATACCGGATATAAATCCGACTGCTGCTGCTGCAGATGTGAAAGAGTTTAAAGACTGGAACCAAGGAGCCAGGAAGGTTATGTATTGGCTTTCCATTAGTATACAGGACACCATGATTGGGCACATTCAGGATGCTAAGTCCCCCAAGGAGGCGTGGGACACCTTGGTAAAGCTTTATGAAACAAATACAAAGGCACGTAAGATACAGTTGAAGAATGAACTTCATACTGTGGAGAAAAAGAGCATGTCTGTGAATGACTATGCGTTGAAGATAAAGGGTATTGTGGAATCCCTTGCATCTTGGTGTGTCAGTAGTAGATGATGATGACAAGGTGGAAGTCTGTCTACGTGGTCTCGGGCCACAATACAAGGCGTTTAAGATGTCTATTCAGACTCGGGAAAACATTCCCAACTTTACAGATTTGGTGTCTATGCTGATTATCAAAGAGAAGAACTTGGGTGAAGACCAACAGTCTTCACAAAGCAAAAACAGTTCAGAGCAACAGGCCTTCTACACGAGTTCAAGAAGAGGACGAGGTAGAGGAGGCCGTGGGTGGACGCGGTCAAGGAGGTGGCCGAACAGGTAATCAGAATTATGGCCAGCAGCAGCAACAACAACAGTCCCAGAATCAACAACAACAACAACACGCAGGTGGAAGAGGTAAATTCAGAGGCAGGGGGAGTCAAAGAGGCCGTGGAAATTGGCAAAGGCAATATAATGATGCACGTGAATGCTATTATTGTGGTAAGCCTGGACATGTGCAGTCAGAATATTATAAGAAGCAGGCTGACATGCAAAATGGGAAAGTGCAGCAAAACAACTATGCATCCTCAAGCAGAAATAATGAGGATAATGAAAGGTTGTTTGTTATGCAGCATGTTGTGAATGCCATGTCTGAAAATGTTGATGCAGCACAAAAGGATAATGTATGGTATGTGGATTCAGGCGCTTTGAACCACATGACGAGTCATGGGGAGTGGTTCAAGGAGATGAAAAACCCGGAAAGACCAGGTTTTGTGGAAACAGGGGATGACAGTGCTCATCCAATTGCCCACGTTGGAGATGTGTCATTGTCTATGCTGCAGGATGGCAAAGTGAAGTACCTTGCAGATGTACTTCATGTATCGAACATAACAAAGAATCTAGTTTCAGTTGGCCAGATGATTGAGCAGGGTTTGCAGGTTCGGTTTAACCTTGATGGATGTTATGTTGAAGATTTTAAAGACAAGTGCAGGTTGGTTGCAAAAGGCAACAGTGTGGGCAGAATGTTTACGTTGGATGTAGACATGCCTGAGATGAGTGCTGCGATGTTTGCAAATGGTTCAGGAATTGTTGCAGACACAGACATATGGCATAAAAGAATTGGACATGTGAATGTGCAGAGATTGAAGTCTATGCAGACAAAAGGAGTTGTGACAGGGCTGCCAAAATTTAAAGTGGAAGGTATGCATAAAATCTATGAAGCATGCCAATTTGGGAAGCAAACAAAGCATGTGTTTCCACGTAACAGATATGTGAGCAGAAATGCACTAGATGCTGTGCATTCAAATGTATAGGGTCCTACGAAGACCATATCTATGGGAGGCTGCAGGTATGATGTGACTTTCATTGATGACCACACAAGGAAAGTGTGGGTATATTTCATGAAGGAGAAGAGTGAGGTGTTCACTCAATTTCAGAATTTCAGAGTTTTGGTTTAAAAGCAAACAGGAAAATATGTAAAGTGCCTAAGGTCAGATGGAGGGGGAGAGTACTTCTCCAATGAGTTCTCTGAATATTTGAAGAAGAATGGTATTCGGAGACAGTATACATGCAGATACACTCCGCAGCAAAATGGAGTTGCTGAGTGGAAAAACAGGCACATTGCTGAGATTGCGCGAGCATTGAGATGGAAGAGAAGAATATGCCGCATTGCTATTGGGCTGAGGCTGTTTCTACAGCAGTATACATCATGAACAGGACTCCAACTGCAGCCATATATGATGTAACTCCAGAAGAGAGGTTTACTGGCAGAAAACCAGATTTGTCTCATCTGAAAGTCTTTGGATGCATTGCATATGTGCATGTGCCAGATGAGCTGAGAACTAAGCTAGATCCGAAAGCTGAAAAATGTGTGTTTATTGGATATTCCCTTGAGCAAAAGGGATACAGGTGTTATAACCCTGCTACACGTGAGCTGAGGGTAAGCAGGGATGTTGTCTTTGATGAGATGAGCAGCTGGTATGCTGCTGAGAAAGAAGCTGTTGGGGCTGATGTGAGTGGAAGTGTGGTTGCGCAGAATGCAGGTCAGCAATCACAGTCTTTGAGTGGACCAGGAGAGTCCTCATCTAGTGGGTCTGTTGATAGATCATGGAGTGGCAGGCTGCGTCATAATACCAGTCCTGCAAATGTGATTACTACATCACGTAAAGGAAAAGAGAAAGTGGTTGAGCCCCTTGGTATGCCTGACATTTCTGCAGGGCATTCTCATGTTGATGGAGAGTCTAGTGGCTCAGATATGAACCTTGATGAGGAGCTTGGGATCCCAGCTATGAGAACACCTGGTGTAAAGAAGGCTATGGAAGCCATGAATGAAAAGCTGCGAAGATCACGGAGAGTGAAGAACCCTGTGCAGAGTTTTACATATGATGGTTATGTGGCACATCACTATGCATATATGGCAAAGGTTGTGCAGGTTGTAGAGCCCACATGCATTGATGAGGCTATTGGAAATGTGTGTTGGGAGAAAGCTATGGATGAGGAGATGGATGCACTATATGGAAATGAAACTTGGGATTTAGTGCAATTGCCTAAAGGCAAGAAAGCCATTAGATGCAAGTGGGTGTACAAAGTTAAACATAACAGTGATGGAAGCATAAACAGGTACAAGGCTAGATTGGTAGCCAAAGGATATGCGCAGACATATGGGATTGATTATGAGGAAACTTTCAGCCCAGTTGCCAAGATGGCAACGGTGAGAGTTGTGATAGCAGTGGCTGCGTCAAAGCAATGGTCTTTACATCAGATGGATGTAAAGAATGCATTCTTGCATGGGGATTTGCAAGAAGAGGTGTATATGTTGCAGCCACCTGGTTATGAGGATGAGGGTCACCCCGAGCATGTTTGCAGGTTGAAGAAAGCCTTGTATGGCTTAAAGCAAGCACCAAGAGCATGGTCTGACAAGATTTCTGAATATCTTGTCACTATTGGCTTTCATGTAGCCAATGCAGATTTCTCGCTGTATGTGAGACATGGTGATAGAGGAGTTGTGCTTGTTGTCATCTATGTAGATGACTTGATCATTACGGGGGACCATGATGCAGAGATCTTTGATGTAAAGATCCTGCTTAGACAGAAGTTCGAGATGAAGGATCTGGGGGAGCTCAGATATTTCTTGGGCATTGAGGTGATTAGGTCACCACATGGTATTGGATTACTGCAGAGACAGTATGGCTTGGACATGTTGTCCAAGTATGGTATGACAGGCTGTAAGCCTATTTCTATGCCATTGGATCAGAATGGCAAGTTGAGAGCAGATTCAGGAGAGATCTTGGAGGATCCTACTATGTACAGACGCATAGTAGGAAGTTTGATCTACATGACGATCACCAGACCAGATTTGAGCTATGCTGTTGGGTTGGTGAGTCAGTTTATGCAGGTTCCACGGAAACCGCATTTGGATGCAGTGAGATGCATACTGAGGTATGTGAAGTCTACTTTGCATTGTGGACTATTCTATGAGACTGGGACAGAGATATGTGTACATGGGTACACAGATGCTCATTGGGCTGGTAGTATCTCAGATAGAAGATCTACCAGTGGATTCATGTTTTCTTTGGGGAGTGCTGCTGTGACTTGGAGCAGCAAGAAGCAGCCTACGGTTGCTCTATCCAGTACAGAGGCCGAGTACAGAGGAGCTGCTATGGCAGCATGTGAGGTAGCTTGGTTGAGAAAGCTACTTGTAGATTTGGGTCTATCAGTGGATAGACAAGTTGTCATTTTCTGTGACAACATTAGCAGTATATAGTTGGCCAGGAACCCAGTCTTTCATGCTCGTATGAAGCACATAGAGGTCCACTACCACTTCGTCAGAGAGAAGGTCTTGGCAAGAGATCTTGACCTTGTTTATGTCAGTACAGAGGATCACGTAGCTGACATCTTCACCAAAGCATTGGGTACAGAGAAGCTCCGTAGATTCAGAGCTTTGCTTGGTGTCCATGAGATGGAGTTGAGCTCGAGGGGGAGTGTTGAGATATTGAGCTCGTCTAGTGAGGCGGTGGCCACTGATGACCCGCCTGGGGGATAGGCCCCACACTTACACCACTGGCATGGTTGGTGAGATCATGGGAGATATGCGGCCAGTGGGATGACAGGCTGTGTGATAGCCATTCTAGAGACTGGCATAGTTATAGCGCCAGCTCATTTAGTCGGGTTCACATTATAGAGAACCGGTGTATGTATTTGGTTGAGTACCTTTCATATGGTGTGTACTCTTATTCTTGTATATGGTGTGTTGAGTGTCGAGTAGAGAAGAGGAAGATTTTCAGCCTCTCACCTTGTGTGTTCTCTATTAGGGTTTTGTGAGTGTGTGTGTGTGCTTGCAAGAGCTCAAGCTCTCTTCCCCCCAGCATCTTTTCAAATACTCCCACAAGGCCTTAGCTAAAGTTGATGATGAGAGAGCTTCTTCACTTTTTAAAATTTCCTTGAGGTTCTCCTTTGTTTTTTTCAATGCACAAGTTAATGGCATGCTATGAAACTGAAAATCAATACCATCACATAATTAAAGGTGAAAAGCAATAACAACCAAATAGTTCAATGATGACCTAGAATGGATGTGGATTTACCACCAGGACTAGTAGTAGCAGAGACAAATGGAGACATTGAGTTAACCTCTCATTTGACCTCCTTCGTATAGTCTTATGATCGTAGAGCAGTTGGTGTGGTTGGATTAGGCAACCTCTAAGAGATTCGCAAGAGTTCTCTGATTGTGGATGTTGCTACACTATAGCACTTTCCTCTATAAATGGTGTAGGTCATGGTCTTTATATTGCTCAAGATCTTCAAGTTCCTCATGGTCACAAAGTCGCTCTTATGAGCTTTTATGGTTCGACATACAATGGTAGTTTTGGGAACTGCCTTGCATAATACACAATTAGCATGTCCTCATATGGCATGAATTTGAATTATGAGTCACTTTAAAGAGAGAAAAGAGATCAAAGAGATAGGAACGGTACTTATATAGATGGCAGACCTTACACTCATAGAAATATAGCTAGACTATTAAATAGTTCTAGGGGATTGTGTGATGTACATCCAAATTTTTATTTTGAGGAGAACACAAGTTGTGAGGAGTTTATGAGCACAATGTCAACAATATGCAATAGTTATCACTACAGGTTCTTTGTAGGTTGGAGAGGATCTACTCATAGAGACTTCTCATTTCATAGACCTCTTCTTGATTGATGTAGATGTGAGCAAGCAGGGTTACCATTAAATGTACCATTAGGACACCCACCGTCTAGGCCTATGACGTGATTGTACTTTATTTTGATAAGAACTATACTAATGGTTATCATCATCATGTTTTATTTACTTAACGTGTTTTGTTCTTGCACTGTATGGTTAAAGTTTTATGAAGATTAGATAAATTGTGATAATATGACTAAAGAGTATTATCTTACATTGAGTTATTAAATGTTTTAGAGAGGCATTTATTTAAGATTATGAATTTTTATGTTTTAGATAAATGATGATATAGATGAGGTGGAATCAAGCCTTCATCGTGGGCCACATATTTGATAGTTTTCGTGAGATTGTATCAAAATAATAACGTAAAGAGATCCGGCATAATATGAATCTCTACTTTATGGGGGAGCCCATATCGTAGAGACCCAGCATAATATGAATCACTACGATATGGGGGAGCCCATATGGAAGATCTTGTTTCGTTTGACGTGGATAAACCCTTCAACGATGGGGTTGGTGATTTATTGGGCGATTGGTTTAACCATGATACATATGACATGGATAACATTAAGGTCCAAAAAGAAAGACAAAAGAACCAAAAGAGATATGAGCAATTATAAATGGAAGGCACTATACCAGTGTTTAAAGATGCAAGATTATCATTCTATAGTCTAAGGAGAGCTAGTTCCTGGACAGATGGTCTATACATACACTATGGTTTAAGCTCTCTTACCTTGGGGTCTAGTGTCCCTTGTCCACTACTGGGGAGGTCTTCACTCTCACTAGTACTATCAAAGACAAGCACCATTTGACTCCACACAATATTTACCGATGGGTTCAATCTTACCTGTTGCAAAGCGGAGTCTTGAGAGCTTACTTCGTCGAGAGAGGGTTATTTTGCACCATCCTACCCGAGTGTAGGTACATGGAAATGTGGAAGTGCTGTGCAGAATCCTCTAAGAAGAATGCTTTTTTTTTTTGGTGGAAAGGAACAGTCGTGCACTTGTGTTCAAACGGTAGTGCACTTGTGTTCAAATGGGCATACGCTTTCATAATGGGAAGAGAACGAGCATTTGTATCTCAAGGGAGAGGGAATTTACATTCACCTCAGACTTGGCATGGGCATGCACTTGGGTATGAAAGGTGGAATGGACGTTCGCTTCAAATAAGAAGAGAATGAGCATGGCAAATGAAGGAACCACCGTTCTCTTCAAAAAGCAAGGAGCAAACGTTTGAAATTTAATCCACGGACATTCACTTTTGATTGAGAATTTTGATTGAGAAGGAACGGGCGTTCGAGATTAGGTGCAGACTGGAACGTTCATGGCAACGAAGGCATGGGTGTTTTCTTCTCAGAGGAGAAGGAACGGATGTGGCAAGTTTAGGAATGGACATGCGCTTGAAAACATACGTGTGCATCACTGTCAGGTTGGGAATTTTCAAAATTGATTGGAGCTTAATGGCTGCAGATCTGACAGCCACCCTGGATATTCTTTGTTAGTACAATATCCCTTTAGATTGAATTCACTTCAATGCACTTTATGTACAATTAAACGCATTGTATCTATTTTTAATGCCTCTACCAAATTTAAGTAGCATATCTTGCCAAATATGGTCTGTAGACAGATGAAACGGGTGTGGCAAACTTGCCACGGCCGTGGCCTGAGGAGCAAATGGACGTGCGTTTCTCAAAGAGAGCTGCTTGGCAAAATGCGGTTTCGCTTAGGATTTTCTTCCTTCTTCTGCTGATTCAGGTATCTTCCCAGGACTATTTTTTAATTTTTGCTTTAACAAGGAGCGAGAGCTAGTCTCTATCTACTTATTGATGCCTATGATGCATGATTGAGGCTAATGAACTGAAATTAATGGATGAATAAGCTCATATGTAAACATAAAAAATGAACGTAGAAAATTGAAATTTGTTTGAATGTTAAGGGCAAGATAAGGGTACTCCCTTGCGTCTCCCCACTTTTGGTGAAGACTCGAATGCTTCGATGCTTGATCAATGATCCATACTCTGGGTAATCATCATCAAAACACTAAACAAAACAAGGTTAATCAACCTACTGGTGGATTTGCACTCCAACCGGGCTAAATCAAAGAGTCTAGCTAATGAATCAAGTGAAGGATCCCAAGCTAAATGCCTTCCCTGAAAACAATGCCAAAAATGTTAATGGATAACACACACAAGAGAGAAGAAGAGAAAGGTGCATGCAAGGGTCAAATATGGTGAATGGCACTTAGCCAACCATATGAGGGTTAACTCTTTGATGTGAAGCTGCTAGGAGATCACTCCATACTCTCCTTGTGTCACCCAAACAGAGATCTAATGCTAGGTAGAGAGCAAGAGGGAAGGAGCTATGGAGAGCTTAATCTCTACCTCATGCCATACAGTTGCAAATAAGACATGATGGTAGATAGAAAGGAGAAGGTAGCGCGAAGGAGAGAGAGGGGAGCATTACCATTCCTACTCACATACATCAACAATCAAAGTAAGCAAGCAACAACACAAGCAAGCAAGCAACCATAAGATCAAGTGAGATAGAGAGAGAGAAGAAAAAACTCAATTGCGACAAACGGGATTGTCCCTTTTCATATTTCATAAAATGTCTTATATACAAGAGCTCATATTGACAATGTCCAACCACCCAATTACAAGTGGGGGCCCAAAACTAGTCTTCCTAGTTTTACTAGCTCTATGTACATCAAATCCTCATGATCGGTGTTACAAATGTCGTAAGCTCCATCATCCCATGTCTTATTTATAATTAGCGCATTACACGGTCATAAAAAGATGAGTTACAAAAGGGTATAGTAACCACGCGAGGGTCATGTTAACCAGAGTGGTTAACAACATCTACAAAATGCATCACTCATGATGCAAAATATAAAATGTAGTAGAATCCTATATTGGTGATTCACTTGTGCTAGATCCATTCGACTCCACATCATCACTCTCACGATCATCACGATTGCTCTCTCCATGACTTGCCTCATCCTCACCCAAGGATTTCCCTCTAGTTTTCTACAATGAAACATTGTGATATTTAACATCACATATTTATAGAAAAATAGCAAATATTACAAAATAGCAAAAAGAGCTAGATGGATGCTTGCCTTTTCTAGTTTTTGCTTTAATGCTTCATATCCATTATCTTTCATTATTTAAATCTTCTCAGTAGTATACGGTAACCATAGTTTACAGTCTGCTTTAATTCGATCAAACAATATAGACTCAATTGCGACAAATGGGATTGTCCCTTTTCATATTTCATAAAATGTCTTATATACAAGAGCTCATATTTACAATGTCCGGCCACCCAATTACAAGTGGGGGTCCAAAACTAGTCTTCCTAGTTTTACTAGCTCTATGTACATCAAATCCTCATGATCGGCGTTACAAATGTCGTAAGCTCGGTCATCCCATGTCTTATTTACAATTAGTGCATCGCACGGTCATAAAAAGATGAGTTACAAAAGGGTATAGTAACCACGCGGAGGGTCATGTTAACCGGAGTGGTTAACAACATCTACTAAATGCATCACTCATGATGCAAAATACAAATGTAGTAGAATCCTATATTGGTGATCTGCTTGTGCTAGATCCATCCGACTCCACATCATCACCCTCACGATCATCATGATCGCTCTCTCCATGACTTGCCTCATCCTCACCCCCAAGGATTTCCCTCTAGTTTTCTATAATGAAACATTGTGATATTTAACATCACGTATTTATAGAAAAATAACAAATATTACAAAATAACAAAACGAGTTAGATGGATGCTTGCCTTTTCTAGTTTTTGCCTTAATGCTTCATATCCATTATCTTTTATTATTCAAATCTTCTCAGTAGTATACGGATAACCATAGTTTACAGTCTACTTTAATTGGATCAAACAATATAGAAAAATAGTTAGTGCACTTAAAATAATCCTAAGTAAGAAATATAAAGAGATATATTAACTTACAAATCTTGTTTTTTAATGATTTTATTCCTCCTTTTTCAAAGAGAGAAAATTTTCATCTCTTAAATATCTCACTCATTTTACATATTGTTGATATGTAAATTTCTGTTTCAAATGACCTTACTTCGTCTCTAAAATACTCCCATGAGGGCCTTAGCTAAAGTTGGTGATGAGAGAGCTTCTTCACTTTTTAAAATTTCCTTCAGGTTCTCCTATGTTTTTTTCAATGGACAAGTTAATGGCATGTTATGAAACTGAAAATCAATACCATCACATAATTAAAGGTGGAAAGCAATAACAACCAAACACTTAGTTTTACCACACGCACGCTGTCGTGCCATGGCACGTCTATGATGTGAAACCGTGCATGTGAGGCCGTCAAATACACATCGAGATGCATGAGGTTATGTGCCATGACGAGTCATTATATGATGACATGTACATATGTTCATATTGTATATAAGGTTTAATAAGACAAGCTGAGGCTGAGTCAGAATTAGGAGTTTTTTGTATATGAGTGTGGAGGGTGATGCTTCTGCTAAATGGTATCGACTGGGTCAAATCAGTGAATCTTATAGAATGCAAGCATGAGGGTATCTCAATGCACAAAGGAATGTATTTATGAAGATATGGGAAAAAACTTGAATGAACAATTGGGGAGTCTATAAATCACATAGCCAATATGATGATTTATACACTACGAAGACATCAAGAATAATAGACATTGCAGTGCCAAAGAAATTGTTGAATGCCGGGGAATAGAATTAAATGAAATGCTTTGCAATGGGGACTTTAACCTTAATGCTAAGGTTATGCTTTGTAACCTTAGTGCTAAGGTTAAAAAATAAAATATATTTTAGATTTTGTAGAAAGCGTGGACGAAATGCGCAGCTTTCTTTTAAATGGTATGTACAGCTGGACAAAGGTGGTGGGTATGGGCACCGAGATCGCCGCGGGAAAGAGAGAAAATGACCGGAGGCTCACGGCGAAAACCAGAGTGGAAAGGATTTTCTGCAGAGTGAGGGGAACAGTGTCGTTGGCGACCAGAGGATTTCAATCGAAGAGCATATTTTCTGTGCATAGCTTTTAGGTGCTTGAAATGAAGGGAAATTTGAGAGCTATTCGATGATGTGCTCTTGGGAAAAACAAAGCTCACAGTCAGCACAGAGGCGACTGTTTCGCCATTTCATCCTCCATCATGTAATCGGCGCTGAAGCGGCCATTATGGGTCAACAAAAATAAAAAAAAATCGACGTGTTCGTTCATCGCATCATTCAGATAAGCCTAATTTAAAAACTCCTTTGTTACCTTAGAAAAAGGGCATGATATACAAGCCCTTAAAAGATTTGGAATACATGGGAAAAAGTTGGTGAACAAGATATAATTTTGGGAGAACTGGAGTTTTGTAAAATCACGGAAGATGGCCTTGTTTCTACTTGACTGAATTTTGGAAATTATGTGAATTAGCTATGCCGTATTCTATCTTTTGCTTATGAAATGTTAGAATATTAAGGCAGGTTTTCAGGTGAAAAAGAGCATCATGATATCATGGTTTTAATGGCACTGGATGAAAAGGATGTAACTGGACACATGTTTATTGGAAAAATGGGAATGCCTTGTTATGCCCACATGTAAATGGTTCAAAGGATTTCATGCAATTCTGTGCAATCATCTGGATGAATTCAAGGATGTATTGAGGCAAGTGGTCACATGTATTTGTCATTGGAAATAATGATGTTCAATACTCCTTGGGAAATCTTGTGCGTGAAATTCCTTGTTGGATTTGACATTCACTCTCACAGCTAGAAGTTTCGTACTTTCCTGGCTGTACCGCACACGTCACGACAGCTTTGGTGAACCCGACGTGAAACTGCTGGGGTGAGAGTGTGGTGAAATATACAAGGAAGCTATGGCTGAGAATTCTGAGGGCCAGGGGGTTCATTTTGACCCCGGAGTTATGCAGATGTTCCAAATGTTTACCATGTACATGCAACAGCAACAAGCTGCTGCGAGGGGACAGATTTCCACGACCAAAGCCTTACAATCAATTGTGAAAAAGGTGGATCAATTTGATGGGAAGGACATTACAAAGTATCTGCGCAATTATATAAAGGAGATGGAGCTAAATAGGGTGACTGAGGAGGATATGGTTCGAAGTTTCGAGCTGGTATGCGTTCCTGAAATAAGAGAGCGCATAAAGGGATTGCAGACAGCACAGGGTGGCAGAAATTGGGAAGAGTTCAAGCTTGCTTTAAAGGATGAATACTTCATGGAGGATTCTGAGAGAGTGACCAAACGAACTTTTTTGGAATGGGTCACAAAACCTAAAATGGGAATTTCTGCCACAGAATTGCTAAGGGAGTTTGAGAAGCGTTATGCCCAGTTGTCAAGAATAGAGCGTGCAACTTTGGACAGAGAAAAGACAGAGCTCTTCTTGCAAGCAGCTGGGAAAGATCTCCAGGAGAAATTGGAAATCCTCCTTGAGGATAAAAATACAGAGCAAGGATTAAAGAGTGATTGGAATGATGTTGAGGATGCAGTCACTATGTTAGCAAAGCGGCAGCGGAGGAGGGATAAAATGGTGATGGGCTCTGCAACCCCCATAGCTGCTGTTACCCCTGAGAATTTATCCAAGCCAGCTGCCACAATTCCTAAGATAGATGGGCCGATGGATGAGCTTATCAAGGGTATGCGTGATTTAAAATTGAAGATGTCCAGGATTGAAGAAAAAGGTTTACCATTGGGGCAGGCTTCTATGCAAAGGCCTCAAATCAAAGAAGGGTTTACATATAGATGCATATGGTGTGATGACCCAGAGCATGCAAAGAAGGATTGTACCAGCTATAAAGAAGCTCTTAAAAATCAACTTGTGTTCTTCAAAGATGGGAAAATCCATCTTACAGAGACTGGTCTTCCATTGAGTACAAACTTTGGGAAAGGAGGGATGAAAAAGCTGGTAGAGGATATGGCTGCTAGTCATGCCATTTCTATGGTTGAGGCAGCAACCTATGGATTAAAGGTTGGTCAACAAAAGCAAGAATTTGAGAATGATGAGGATTATGAGAATGAGAATTTTTGGCCGTCAACAATGGAATTAATTGCATCAAAGAAAGTGTCAAAGCAAGCTTTGCATGAGGCAGGTGATTGTATACGTCTTGAGACTGGCTGGGAGGAGCCTGTGGATTCTTTATCCATTCATGCCTATATTGCCAAATGCCAAAATAATGAGGCACAGGTAGAGGAGAAACGTAAAAGGGAAAATGAGGAAGGAGGGCCATCAAAAAGAGTTACACGTGGAAGTGAAAAGAAGGATCCTGGGCCATCACATATGCCTCCACAGCATAGCAGACCTCCACATGATGTTTCAATGGAAGAAGTGCCAGCAAAAATGAAGGAGAAGGGTAAAGGGAAAAGTCCACTCTACAAGCTTCAATCTGATATTGAAGTTGCAACAGATCTCAAAAAGGTGCTTGAAGAGAGAATTCTAAATAGCAGGGTGGAATTCACACTAGGGGAAGTCTTGGGGATTGCAAAGAAAGAATTTCATGATGAGATAATTGATATTATACGAAGAAAAAGGCAGTCCATAATTGAATCTATTCCATCACAAGGGGAGGCAAGCACTTCCAAGACTCATGGAGTTCAGGTACAGAAAAAGGAAGAGAGAGAAAATGTGGTGGAATGTAATCATTCTGCTGATGGGGCACGACAAGTGCGTTTTGTGGAAGAGGATGATGAAAAAGAAGTTCTTACAAAGAGTCATTACTCCAAGAGCCATTGGGCAAGAGCAACCACTGAAACCCTTGTCAAGATAGGTGATTTGGAAGAGCCATATGTCGCTCTAATTGATCATGGGTCTGAAATAAATCTTATGGCTAAAAATCTCTACAATAAATGTAAGTGGCCAATGGATGTGGATCATGGGTGGATGATTAAAGCAGCTAATAATTCATCTGGAGAGCTTTATGCAGCATGTCCAAATGTAAGGGTAACTATAGGGGATGTGAAGGATGATCAGAATTTCTTTGTTCAGGAGATGTCATCGTATCCCCTCATTCTTGGGCAACCCTACATTACAGCTATAAGGATGGAAACAAAGGTTTTGGATGATGGCTCAGCATATGCAAGAATAAGGAGTAAAGATGGCAAAAAAGCTGTTCAGTTTTTGACAGTTTGCATTAATCATGAAAGGAATCGTGAATCTCTTCGGGCACAGTCACTCCCAAAGATAAACAGAGAGTTTATGAATTACAGGGAGATGAGGGATTTTGGCCAGGTGCCATTGTAAAGCGGGATTCCAATGGTACAAGGGGAAATGAGTTCTCGCAGGACTCAATCAATGTAAATAGTTTTTCAGCAAATTTTCAGGGATTCTCCAGCTATGGGTCACTGGTATTTGTAAAAAGCAAGGATTTAAAGCGTGGCATGCAAAAACATATACAAAATGAACAAAAAAGTTTTGAGCAGTGTGGTCTTTTGGAGAAGAATGAGTTTATTTCAGGGGTGCTTGATGAGGTGTCATTTATAGATACTATGGATGCTCATGTGGATACAAAGTACAAAACGGTTGCAAAGAAGGTGAAACCAGTTGCCTTGCCCTTGCCACCAGGAAGCAAGGAGAAGATAGATGAAGCTTCTATGCAGCCAAATCTTAGAGATCCGAAGAAAATTGGGCATAAATTTACTCAAGAAACTCTGAAAGAGCTGAAGATTGGTGAGAGGGATTTTCTGTTGCCAGTTGAAAGGGAATGCTTTGAGGAGATGCTTGTAAAACATGGGAAAGCTTTTGCCTTTCAGCCGCATGAGATAGGATGTGTTGATCCAAGTGTAACAGCACCAATGGTGATCTTTACTGTTCCACATGTACCCTGGAACCTGCGGCCAATTCCAGTACCAAAGGCTCTCTTGCCAAAGTTGATGGAATTACTAAAGGAAAAGATCAGGATGGGAATCTTGGAGCCTTCATGTGCCCCATATTCCAACAGATGGTTTACTGTACCAAAGAAAAATGGGACATTGCGCTTTATTCAAGACATGCAACCTGTAAACAAAGTCACAATCAGGAATGTGGGAGCAGGTCCAATTGTGGATGAGTTTGCAGAAGCATTTGCAGGGAAAGCTATATACTCTATGGGTGATCTGTATATTCGGGATATGATCAGTTCCAGCTGGATATACAAAGCAGGGACTTGACCACAATGAGAACTCCTTTGGGATTAGTAAGGATGTGTACCTTACCACAGGGAGCCACTAACTCAGTGGCACATATGATGAATGGAATGAATAAAGTCTTACGGGACTTCATACCACAAAAAACTATGCCATTTTTGGATGATGTGCCAATAAAGGGCTGTGATGAGAAAGACAAAGATGGGAATTTGGATTCAAAAGGGTGCCGCAAGTTTGTGGCAGATCATATAAAGGATTGTGACATGATTCTATCCAGGCTTGAAGAAGTGAATCTTACTTTATCTGGGCAGAAATCAGTGTTTGGGGTTGGTGAAGTGCTAATAGTGGGACATCTTTGTAGTGTTGGAATTAGGGTTGCAGGAATGCACACACAACTTCAAGAAGATGAGGAAGCTTGAGCTCAACACAGTAGTGTATTATGAGTGCCAAAAATGAAAGATGACCAACCCTAAAAGATAATGGGCGTATATATAATGCACGGGGGAAAAAACCTCCTAGTGAGGGAAAAAGTGCCCCGGCGGTCCTAAGTGTGTTCACACACATCACTACTATAATATGGTAACAAATCCCCCCTGGAGTGATGCGGTGAACAAGAGCTAGCACTCATGTATAGGGAAGTGTCTAGCTATGTGGACGAATCCACAAAAGGGAGTAAGCCGAAAGCTTTGCGAAAAGCTTCGAACTTTTCACAAGGCAGAGCCTTTGTGAAAAGGTCTGCAAGGTTATCCTGTGTTGGCACATAAGCCAAACTGATCTCTCCTGCAGAGAGTCTCTCCCTGACATAATGGTAGTGCACCTCAATGTGCTTCGTACGAGCATGGAACACTGGGTTCCGCGCAACTGCCAATGCGCTCTGACTGTCAGTGAAGATGGTGGTGGCAGATGGCTGCCCAACACCCAAATCAGCCATAAGGCGTCTGAGCCACACACACTCAACCGTAGCTGTGAAAGCTGCCCTGTACTCAGCTTCACAACTAGAAGTGGCCACAGTAGGCTGCTTCTTGCTCAACCATGATATGCATGAGCTTCCAAGCATGAAGCAAAAACCACTCGTGGACACGCGTGTGTCATAACAACCAGCCCAGTCAGAATCTGAAAAAACATGTAAATCTGGCGGCAATGATCCCCCCTTGGGATAAAACAACCCAAGATGCCGAGTACCACTCAAATAGCGAAAGATACGCTTCACTGCCTGCCAATGCTTAATGCCTGGGCTATGCATAAATCTGCTCACCTGTGAGACTGCAAACTGAATGTCTGGCCTCGTAATGCATACATAAATGAGGCAACCAACAGCTGTCTGATAGAGTGTGACATCAAAGTGATCTCCAGCATCATGAAGACTCAACTTCAAACCTGTCTCCATTGGAGTAGCAATAGGCTTGCAGTCTTCAAGGCCAAATCTCCGCAACAATGTTTCAATATACTTTGTCTGACACAAAGCAATACCTCCATCACACTGCTTAAATTGTATCCCCAAATAATGATGCAAATGCCCCAAATCTGACATCTCAAAAGAGGCATTCAAATCAGCCTTAAAATCAGCAATATGACTCTCATTTGGTCCTGTGAGCAGCATGTCATCGACATAGAGAGCAATGATTAGATGTACACCATCCACACGTTTAACATACAAAGTGCTTTCTGTTGGACTATTCTGAAACCCATGTGCAGTCAAATATGCATGTATTTTTTCATACCAAGCTCGTGGAGCTTTCTTTAAACCATATAAAGCCTTTTTTAACCTGCACACTTTGTTTTCCTGCCCTCTTTGAACAAAACCACGAGGCTGCGATACATACACCTCCTCATGCAAATCTCCATTTAAGAACGCAGTCTTTATGTCCAGCTGATGTACATTCCAACCATTATGAGCTGCTAATGCACAGATGCTACGAACAGTGGTCATACGACATGTGGGAGCAAAAGTCTCATCAAAATCAATGCCCTTCTCTTGAGCATAACCTTTTGCAACAAGCCTAGCCTTATGGCGATCCACTGTGCCATCAGGCTTACGCTTCAATTTGTATACCCACTTAGTGCCAATGGCCTTCTTGCCAGGGGGCAAGTCACATAAAGACCATGTACCATTCTTCATAATAGCATCGTATTCTGCTTGCATAGCAGCCATCCAATTTTCTGAACTTTGTGCCTCATCAAATGAAACAGGCTCACTTTCATCGCACATACTAGAAACAGCCAATGCATAACAATCTGACGCATAAGAGGCACCATGAGAGCCAGAACGAGTGCGACTAGACAAAGGGGCATCCAACTTGCTGTCACGCAAAGTCTGCACCAGCCATCTAGGCATGTTCCTAGAGCCCTCAATCTCTTGTCTCTCATCCTCAAGTGCATCATGCACATCTGCATCAGATATAGGCTGATCTGTGCCATCATTTAAAACCTGCATAGGCTGAAAAACTGCCTCATGAGGTATTGCACTTGACTGTGCACCACTGAAAAGAGGCAACAATGTATCATAGACATCACGTGAGCTGATATCTGTCTCCTTAGTACATGAAACCAAGGGCTGAACTGCATCTTCCACAAATACAACATCACGGCTAACCAAAATGCGCTTTGTCTGTGGATGATACAAACGATAGCCTTTGCTCTCAGCACTATATCCAACAAAAATACATTTGACAGCTTTGTCATCCAATTTTCTGCGATGTTGCACAGGCACTAATGCATATGCCAGGCAACCAAAAACACGTAAATGACCAACAGATGGCTTGCGGCTATGCCAAGCCTCATATGGAGTGACAACCTGTAATGCTTTGGTGGGACACCTGTTTAGTACATAAGTGGCACACATGACAGCCTCAAGCCAAAAACCATGTGGTAGACTTTGACTCTTAACCATACATCTTGCCATTTCCATGAGAGACCTGTTTTTTCTCTCAGCCACACCATTTTGCTGTGGTGTATACGGCACTGTACATTGGTGTTTTATCCCACGCTCAGCCAGAAATGCATTAAATTCTGAAGACATATACTCCCCCCCTCGATCTGAACGGAGGGTGCCCATCTTACTTTCTGACACATTTTCAGCCATAACCAAAAACTGTTTGAAGCACAAAAACACTTCGGACTTTGCCTTCAAAGGATATACCCATGCATGCCTGGTAAAATCATCAATGAAAGTCACAAAGTAAAGGTAGTTTCCAAATGATGGAGTTTGCATGGGACCACAAACATCACTGTGAACAAGCTGCAATCTGCGTTCAGCTCTCACTGATCCATCTTTGGGAAAGGAAGCACGCTGCATTTTACCCAATATGCAGCCCTCACAAACATGCTTGACAGGTGCCTCAAGCTTAGGCAAAGAAGACACCATTTCAGATTTCTGCAGGCGCAGCAAACTTGCAAAATTCAGATGACCAAAACGTGCATGCCACAGTTTTGCATCTGAAATAGCCTGCGTATCCATAATAGCACATGCTGAATCCTCTACACATTTGCCATCCATATTGAGCTTATACAGCCCTCGACATAGTGAACCAGATGCTACAATGATGTCACCACAAGAGAGATCATGAACAGTACATCTGTCATCCACAAATTTTACAACCAAACCTGTTTTGGCAAATGCGGAGACTGACAGCAGATTCTTTTTGATCCCTGGCACATACAATGCATCAAAAAGTGTAAAGGTGTTGCCATTTGCAACATTCAGCACAATCTGTCCAACTCCTTCAACGGGATAAGAGGAGTTATTGGCACAAGTGACAGTATTCCCTGTGGGAGCAGACTCAAGGAAAGTGAATAAACTGCGCTGCGAGGTGATATGCTTAGTGGCACCACTGTCAAAGTACCATACATCTGAATCTACTGCAGACATACATGTGTCATGCAAAGATGGGTCATAACTGCACTGCGCATTGAATGCCCATTCTGTATCTAGCACAACATTAGCAGATTCATTGTTAGAAGGAGAGGCATCTGCAACAGCCATACCAGCCTCTTTCTTCTTAGCCTCTTTCGCAGCCAGCTTAGGACACGCTTTGATGACATGATCATTTCCCTTACAGTACTTGCAAAATGTCTTCTGTTTGTCACCCTTCTTCTCTTCTTTGTCTTCCTTCTTTGGTTGCGCAGCATTTGCAGATTTCTGCTTACTAGAAGAAAAGCCAGCTTTACCTTTCCCGCTTCTCTGACTAGCAACGAAAGCTTGATCTGCGACACGCATAATATTCCTGTTTTGCCTTGACTGGTCTTCTTGCAGCAAAACAGAAACTAACTCCTCAAATGATAAGGCATTGGGATTGCCTTTCATCATCAAGCGAAGAGTGGAAGCAAAACCCTGATAAGAATCTGGTAGACCATTCAAAACAGTCTGCACAAGTGAACTGTCTGACAGGATTTCATCTGCAGAAATGAGCTGCTCTTTGAAATCCTTGATCTTTGTCAAAAAGCTATCCATAGAATCACCTTCGTTCATATGCTCACTCTCCAACTGTTTTCGGAGATAAGCAACACGAGCCTCATTTCTTGCCTGATACAATGTGGCAAGTACATCCCAAGCATCCTTAGAAGTCCTGCAGGAGCGAATATGTGGGATAATGGTACGTTTGACAGACAGCGCAATCAAGGCATGAGCCTGCGCATCTCTACCATCCCAACGAATCTGCTCTGCTGAAAGTGGTGGTTCTCGAAGAGCTGCTACAGCACTTGTGCCTGCACCATCATCAACAGTACCTATTTCTGATGTGTTTGCAGCATTCCCAGCCACAATAGGACGTGCATCAATACCCTGCACAATGTTCCATAACCCCTTTGCTACCAATACATGTCGCATCATATATGCCCACAATGGATAGTTGGTGCCATCCAACTTATCCTCAGCAGCCAACATGCGGAATACATCATTGTTGTCAGCCATGGCCAATGACTGTACTACTAGATGTAAATGCTGTCTGTAAGAGGTAAACCTGTATAAAATCGACCTGTGCTATGTAGCACAGCCCAAAACAGACGAATGGGCACCTGTCCTGCAGATTTTAATCTTGACAGAAAATCTGCACAGTAGGACGATTTTGCCTGCGCAGTACTTGGAATGCAAAAACGGAGGGCGAAATGACTTCAGATCAAAATTCTGAAACGAACATGCCCTACGGGCTCTCCCACGGCATATACTAACCTGCAGACGCTCGTGAAACCTCGTTGCAATCGGAGGAGATGAAGCGGCAGGTGCCGGTGATGCTGCCCGGGAGGAGGAAGCCTGCTCTGATACCAATTGTTGGAATTAGGGTTGCAGGAATGCACACACAACTTCAAGAAGATGAGGAAGCTTGAGCTCAACACAGTAGTGTATTATGAGTGCCAAAAATGAAAGATGACCAACCCTAAAAGATAATGGGCGTATATACAATGCACGGGGGAAAAAACCTCCTAGTGAGGGAAAAAGTGCCCCGGCGGTCCTAAGTGTGTTCACACACATCACTACTATAATATGGTAACATGTAGTACTAGTGGACGCCGTCCTTGTCCAGCCAAGATAGATGCAATACAAAGAATGAAGGAAATATGCATTAATGTTACAGAGCTGAGGAGATTTCTTGGAGCATGCGTCTTTTATGTTATTTGGATCCCACATTATGCACATGTAGCAGATCCTCTTTATCAGCTTTTGAGGAAAAATCAAAAATTTTTGTGGAGTGCAGTACATATTAAAGCTATGCGGAAGCTGAAATATTTTCTCCAATCATCACCCATTTTGAGAAAGGCAGATTATGAGTGTGGCAGGCCTGTGATTGTTACAGTTGATACTAGTCCTACTGGGATAGGATGGGCAGTAGGGCAAGATGATGAGGATGATCATAGGTATGTAATTAGATTTGGAGCAAAGGTATTAAGCTTTCGGCAGCGAAAGTATCCACAGATCAAGAGAGAATTATGGGGGATAGTCACTGCTCTAAAATGTGAAAAAGAATATCTTATTGGGGCATCTGTACTTGTGGAGACTGATTGCTTGCCACTTCTTGGGATGATAGCAAGTTGTACCACTCCAGATATTGCTATGCTTAGGTGGATTGCTTATATCAAGTCACTAAATCTTGAGTTTGAGCATATTGCGGGAAAGAATAATCCAGTTGCAGATATGCTATCACGAGCCAGGTATGAAGATGAGGAAGAGATGATTAGTGACATTGATGATGTGGGTACAAAGTTCTATACTACAGCATATGAAAAGGGGGATCATATTTGCCTATCAAATGCACTCGAGTCTTTTATTGAGGAAATATATGAAGAAGATTGGTTGCTTATTGGTCAATATTTGAGCAAGAAAATTGGTCTGACTCAGAATTTAAGAGGATCCACACAAAAGCATATGGTTACTTTCTAAAGGATGGATATCTCTGGAAGCATCCTAAACAGAGAAATGCTATGCCACAGAGAGTCATATGTGATAAAGAGACTCAAGGAAAGCTTGTGAAAGAATTCCATGAGAGTCTCTGGGCTGGGCATAGAAGTGTGTGGGCCACCTTTACCAAAATAAAGGAAAAATATTGGTGGAGAGGAATGCACAAGGATATTTCCCAATATGTGGAAACATGCATAGTATGCCAAATGTACTCGAATGTGAGGCATCGTGATGGCTTGCAACCAACCTACCCACCTGCCATGCACTACAAATGGGTAGTGGATCTAGTTACAATGCCTTTGGGAATTTGGCAGATGCGGTATATAGCACTTGCAAGAGAAGATTTGACAAATCAGGTAGAAGGGCGTGCTCTTAGAACAAAGAGTACGGAAACAGTATGCAAATTTCTCTTGGAAGATGTGATCTGCCGATATGGTTGTGTTGGAAAAATAACAGCTGATAGGGGAGAGCTAGATGTTGAAGAAGCAAGGGAATTCTTCTCTAGAATTGGTATCAAACTGTCTCTAACATGTGCTTACAATCCTGAGGGCAATGGGAAAAGTGAGCGAGGACATCCTCCAATCATTAAAGCTTTGGCTAAGGCATGCAGAGAAAGAATGAGAAAGTGGCCAAAGCTGCTACCATATGCCTTGTGGGCTGACCGTACAACTCATAGCTCAGTGACAGGATACATGCCTGCAGAATTAATGTATGGTCAGAAGCCAGTGATGCCAGTTGAAGAAGTAATTCTAACTTGGAATGTATTGCCCTGGGTGGAAGGATTGAGCAGAGATGACCTCCTTGCATTGCGAATAAGACAGTTAGAGAGGAGGCCTGAAGATGTAGAGCTTGCTAAAGCTCGCTTGAAAGATGCAAGGCTGAAAAATAAAGAAAGATTTGATAGTAGACACAGACTCCGGCCAAAACCTATTGAAGAAGGTGATTGGGTTCTAATGTATGATAGTAGCCTTGACAACCAATTCACTGTTCAAAGAAAATTTGCAAAAAGATGGTTTGGCCCTTACATTGTTAAGCATGTGCATGGGAATGCTACGTATACTCTGTGTGAACTTGATGGAACAGAAGTAAAGAATCTTGTGGCTGGCAAAAGAATCAAGATATTTAAAAGAAGGCATGATGGTGATCCTTTTGATTCACAAGAGATTCAGGATGAGAGGTTTGACAGTGGTAGTATGGATATGATTGAAGAGGAAGAAGATAATCTTCCTGGAACTGCTGAAGATGAAGACGACATTCAGCTATATGTGGACCTTGATGATGATTTGGCACATACCAGAGGATGTGCAGGTTTAGAGGGGGTGGATGTCGTGCCATGGCACGTCTATGATGTGAAACCGTGCATGTGAGGCCGTCAAATACACATCCAGATGCATGAGGTTATGTGCCATGACGAGTCATTATATGATGACATGTACATATGTTCATATTGTATATAAGGTTTAATAAGACAAGCTGAGGCTGAGTCAGAATTAGGAGTTTTTTGTATATGAGTGTGGAGGGTGATGCTTCTGCTAAATGGTATCGACTGGGTCAAATCAGTGAATCTTATGGAATGCAAGCATGAGGGTATCTCAATGCACAAAGGAATGTATTTATGAAGATATGGGAAAAAACTTGAATGAACAATTGGGGAGTCTATAAATCACATAGCCAATATGATGATTTATACACTACGAAGACATCAAGAATAATAGACATTGCAGTGCCGAAGAAATTGTTGAATGCCGGGGAATAGAATTAAATGAAATGCTTTGCAATGGGGACTTTAACCTTAATGCTAAGGTTATGCTTTGTAACCTTAGTGCTAAGGTTAAAAAACAAAATATATTTTAGATTTTCTAGAAAGCGTGGACAAAATGCGTAGCTTTCTTTTAAATGGTATGTACAGCTGGACAAAGGTGGTGGGTATGGGCACCGAGATCACCGCGGGAAAGAGAGAAAACGACCGGAGGCTCACGGCGAAAACCAGAGTGGAAAGGATTTTCTGCAGAGTGAGGGGAACAGTGTCGTTGGCGACCAGAGGATTTCAATCGAAGAGCATATTTTCTGTGCATAGCTTTTAGGTGCTTGAAATGAAGGGAAATTTGAGAGCTATTCGATGATGTGCTCTTGGGAAAAACAAAGCTCACAGTCAGCACAGAGGCGACTGTTTCGCCATTTCATCCTCCATCATGTAATCGGCGCTGAAGCGGCCATTATGGGTCAACAAAAATAAAAAAAAATCGACGTGTTCGTTCATCGCATCATTCAGATAAGCCTAATTTAAAAACTCCTTTGTTACCTTAGAAAAAGGGCATGATATACAAGCCCTTAAAAGATTTGGAATACATGGGAAAAAGTTGGTGAACAAGATATAATTTTGGGAGAACTGGAGTTTTGTAAAATCACGGAAGATGGCCTTGTTTCTACTTGACTGAATTTTGGAAATTATGTGAATTAGCTATGCCGTATTCTATCTTTTGCTTATGAAATGTTAGAATATTAAGGCAGGTTTTCAGGTGAAAAAGAGCATCATGATATCATGGTTTTAATGGCACTGGATGAAAAGGATGTAACTGGACACATGTTTATTGGAAAAATGGGAATGCCTTGTTATGCCCACATGTAAATGGTTCAAAGGATTTCATGCAATTCTGTGCAATCATCTGGATGAATTCAAGGATGTATTGAGGCAAGTGGTCACATGTATTTGTCATTGGAAATAATGATGTTCAATACTCCTTGGGAAATCTTGTGCGTGAAATTCCTTGTTGGATTTGACATTCACTCTCACAGCTAGAAGTTTCGTACTTTCCTGGCTGTACCGCACACGTCACGACAACGCATACCCTAAAGTTGTACATATATACAGACATGGACACATACATAGACATTGAATATGTATGTACTCACACACACATACGTAGAGAAATTGAACATGTACGACCATTGACTTACTACTAATCCTAATAACATCATCATCTACAACCTCTCTATATTCCTCCCTTGCCCCCCCCGAAGAGGCTACACCATACCTCACCATACATGGCTATTGGTCTTACTAAAGTGCCAAAGAGCCAATACTTAGTACATGGCCCTACGAAATGGGCTCTAAGGCACTATCTCTTGAAATGGTATATCAATACATGGTATGCCTATGCATGCATGATACATATCCATATCAAATAATCACACATCAGGATACTCATGCCAAATGAAAATCTTATTCACTAAGCATCTTCTTAAGAATGTATATCAATAGCTCTCCTTGGGTGTGTATGCATGTATGAGAGAGAGAGAGAGAGAGAGAGAGAATTTTTTTTTCCCTAATATAGTCTTTAAGAATTGCAAGATAGTGACTCTAAATCCTCTGTGTACATGCCTCCTACCTGCCTTTAGTAGAGCACCATTGGCTCCTACATCTCATCTTTGAGAGTCCTCACATGAAGACTAGTCTCTTCACCCAATTCTGATGATAACGTAGATTTTGAGAGATTGGAGGAGGACATGTTGGTGTCATGATTGTTGAGGCCAAATTCAACATTTAGGCCATGTTTGCACCATACATGAGTCTCAGAGAGGCTTGTACCAACAACCTCATATAGTATGGTTACATTTTTTAAATTTTTGGTTTTCTTTCCATAGTTAAGAATTTGTTGATGTTTATGTAAAGATAAATATGCATCACACTATACCACATGCCTCGTACTCTTCTTACAGTTTTGTTTTATGTAAAGATAAATATGCATCACACTATACCACATGCCTCGTACTCTTCTAGCTTGAGTTCATCTAAGGTAGAGGAAAGGACACTTTATACTAGAGGACATACCTCACACCGTTCCAATGCTATTTGTGGTATATGATGTCACCTACAATGACCTAGAATTTACCACCAGGACTAGTAGTAGCAGAGACAAATGGAGACACTGAGTTACCCCCTCCTTGGTACAGTCTTATGATCGTAGAGGAGCTGGTGTGGTTGGATTAGGCAACCTCTAAGAGATTAGCAAGAGCTCTGATTGTGGATGTTGCTACACTATAGCACCTTCCTCTATAAATGGTGTAGGTCATGGTCTTTATATTGCTCAAGATCTTCAAGTTCCTCATGGTCACAAAGTCACTCTTATGATCTTTTATGGTCTGACATACAATGGTAGTTTTGGGAACCGCATTGCATAATATACAATTAGCATGTCCTCATATGGCATGAATTTGAATTACGAGTCACTTTAAAGAGAGAAAAGAAATCAAAGAGATAGGAACCGTACTTATATAGATGGCAGACCTTACACTCATAGAAATATATCTAGACTTTTATAAATAGTTCTAGGGGATTGTGTGATGTACATCCAAATTTTTATTTTGAGGAGAACACAGGTTGTGAGGAGTTTATGAGCACAATGTCAACAATATGCAATAGTTATCACTATAGTCTCTGCAGGTTGGAGAGGATCTACTCATAGACTACTCATTTCATAGACCTCTTCTTGATTGATGTAGATGTGAGCAAGCAGGGTTACCATTAAATGTACCATTAGGACACCCACCGTCTAGGCCTATGACGACGTGATTGTACTCCATTTTGATATGAGCTATATAATGGTTATCTCATCATCATGTTTTATTTACTTAACGTGTTTCGTTCTTGCACTGTATGGTTAAAGTTTTATGAAGATTAGATAAATTGTGATAATATGACTAAAGAGTATTATCTTACATTAAGTTATTAAATGTTTTAGAGAGGCATTTATTTAAGATTATAAATTTTTATGTTTTAGATAAATGATGATATAGATGAGGTGGAATCAAGCCTTCATCGTGGGCCACATATTTGACACTTTTCATGAGATTGTATCGAGATGATAACATAAAGAGATCCGGCATAATATGAATCTCTACTTTATGGGGGAGCCCATATCATAGAGACCCGGCATAATATGAATCACTACGATATGGGGGAGCCCATATGGAAGATCTTGATTCGTTTGACCTGGATAACCCCTTTGATGATGGGGTTGGTGATTTACTGGGCGATTGGTTTAACCATGATACTACTAGGGAGGTCTTCACTTTCACTGGTACTATTATCAAAGACAAGCACCATTTGACTCCACGCAATATTTACCGATGGGTTCAATCTTACTTGTTGCAAAGGGGAGTCTTGAGAGCTTACTTCATCTCGAGAGAGGGTTATTTTGCACCAGCCTACTAGAGCATAAGTACATGGAAATGTGGAAGTGCTGTGTGCAAAACCCTCTAAGGAGAATGCTTTTTTTTTTGGAAAGGAACGGTCATGCACTTGTGTTCAAATGGGTGTACGCTTTCATAATGGGAAGAGAATGAGCATTTGCATCTCAAGGGAGAGGGAATTTACATTCACCTCAGACTTGGCATGGGCGTGCACTTGGGTATGAAAGGTGGAATGGATGTTCGCTTCAAATAAGAAGAGAATGAGCATGGCAAATGAAGGAATGAGCGTTCTCTTCGAAAATCAGGGAACAAACGTGTGCCCGAACATTCGAGGGCGAGGCCCTGAGTGGGCAACCCTGCGGCATGCATGAGGAATCCACTTCCACTGCTACCATCCGGGGATCGTGCACATTGGGGGCAGTGGGATCTCACACTGAGAGGGCGTGAGGCCGGCTTGAGTCCTCGCTAGCGGCGGCAGTCGACGATGAGGTGTATGGTCTCGTAGGGTTTTGCCCAGCATGTAGAGGCTAGAAGGCCGAATTCTAGATCATCGGCAGTATAAAGGAAAAGAATAAGAGAGCCGGTTTGGCTTGTATGGAATTGATTCATATATAAACTTTTTTTATATATATCTTGTCTTTGGCATTATTGTATTGTGGAAAAAGACTATTTTAACAAACCTTATGAAAAGGGTCTTAATTAAGGAACATGTTTATTTATGTCAAACAGTGTGGTAGGATTAATTAGAAAACAAATTGACGCGTGAGTAGGGTGGAAAGTGGGAGGATGGAATGCCCAGACGGCACCATCCTACGGACGGGTGGACCCGATTAGTCGGGTAGCTTTCCAACAGATTAAGTGAAAGCCCTATGCCAGATAAATAGGTTCTTGGGCAACTCTATTCTAGAAGACTAGGCCAGCGGCTGTGCCTTACATGGATGAGGAAAAAAGCATTGTCTCTAGAAATCAAGTCTAGTAGTTGCCCAATTTATGATCAATTACCCTATGGGGTGATTTGATTTTTAGAAGATCATGCTCCCCCTGCGGGATAGGACTAGGTCTTACCTATGAATCATATCCTTGAATCTCTACATGGTCAAGGTGTCAATAAATAGGAGATTTTCTCCAAGTTAAGACTTAGTGGACTATCTTAAGTGTTTCTCCTATTTTAGAAGGGGGGAACCTTACACAATGGGAGCTGAAACTCCAAGAGGAAGGAAGAAATAAAGGTGTTTCCCGTGATGCCTAAAAAGTTATGGGCTACCACACCTCCAAGAGGGAACTGAATGCATTCACCTAAAGGAAGATCAATAGAACATAATTATCGTAGGGCACTTACTAATGCTTCGAACGTGAGTCCCTTTGAGGCCTCCAAGCTCACTTGTTAAGCTCCAAACCTCCAAGCTCCACCTCCACACTGTCACTGTAGAGTCACTCGCATCGTCACATAAGGAAATCACTCTCTCTCACTCTCCAACACAAGCATGCAACATACAAGCATAGAAGAGGTACAAGTGCTAGAATGCTCTCTCTCAAGATACAAAGAAGAGATCTCAACAGCACAAAGGGGGATTGTGTTTATTCATTATGAGAAAATGCGTTATATACATTTGGCCCTTATTCACACTTGGGCGCCCAAAACTTACTTAACTAAGGCCTTGGGTGGCCAATATCTCATAATGTACAACTTTTATAGTGCCTTTACATGACACTTATCTTTTATAGTGCCTTTACATGACACTTACTAATGTCCTCATTTGGAGCAGCATACTTGTTAATCAAAAATTGGATTAACACCTTGTGTCAGCATAATGATTTTGCCAATCTTGAGTAGCTTTAATATCTTTTTGGATCGCCTTGGTCTGTTCCTCCATCTCTTTGAGCATTTTTCTAGATGCCTCAACTCTTATGGTTGGATTAAAGAAATTTAGAGGAGATAAATATTATTTCCCATACAGTGCTTTGAATGGTGACATTCCTATGCTTTGATGATGATAAGATGTGTTATAAGTGAATTCTACCCGAGGAAGATATTGAATCCATCTTCTTGTTCTTGTCCACAATATGCTGTGAGAATGTCTTCAATTACTTGGTTGACTCTCTCAGTCGGCCATCGATCTCTGGATGATAAGCTATACTAAAGTAAAGTTGAGTTCCCAAGGCCTAAAATAAGGATTGCCAGAACCTTGAAGTGAAATCAAAATCCCGATACTGACTATCCTCTTCAAGAGACCATGAATCTTGAAGACCTCCTTGACAAATAACCGAGAAAATCAAAAGCTTTAAAGTTTTTCTTTCCTGGTATAAGCTGAGCTACTTTTGTAAGCAGGTCCACCATCACTAAAATGGAATCATATCCTCCTTATACAGTGGGGAGACTTGTGACAAAATCCATACTAATGCATTCCCACTTCATTTGGGAGATATCCAAGGGTTGAAGATTCCCAGGCATCGTGACTCTTTCAGCTTTGATCCTTTGACATGAGAGACATTGCTTCAAGTACCGAAAGACATCATTTTTCAAGCCTGCCCCAATGATAGATCCTCCTTACAGCATTCAATGGTTTTTCATAGAGATGCCCTGCAGTGGGGCTATCATGAGCTTCATGGAGGATTAGCTTATTTAGAGCAGGATCCTTAGGAATATGTAGCCTGTGATTGCAGTAAAGGCTCCCATCATAGATGAAGTACCCCTTGATTAAATATTTCCTTTTCTCTCAAGTTCCCCCTTCTTCTACTAACTTCACCATCCTTTGGTAATCAGGATCATGAGATAAGACTTCTTTGACCTTGTCCACTATGGGATCATTTGGCATCGAAGTTGCACTTAAGAAAGATTTGCAAGACTGAGTGCATCCGCTACCCCATTATCCTTCCCACGATAGAATTTGATGTCAAAATCATATTCTTGTAGGATTTCAATCCATCTTCTCTACCTCATGTTGAGGTTAGGCAAGGTGAAGATCCACTTTAGACTCTTGTGGTCAATTTACAAGCTGGAACTTGCCCCCCAAGACAATGTTTCATAATTTGAGGCAATGAACAACTACTAAGAGCTCCAAATCATGGGTGGCATAATTTGCTTCATATTGCTTCAGCTTACGAGAAGTATAAGCCATTGGTCTTCCTTCTTATCCCAAGACACCACCAAGTGCTAGTCTACTGGCATAAGTAACCACCTCAAATTCCATGGTGAAATCAAGACTCGCACTGAGGTAATGATGGCTTTCAGCTAATCAAAGATGACTTGATGGATTGGAAACCACACTATTTTGCAATACTTCTTAAAAATATCCATCAAGGGTGCAGCTACCAGGGCATAATCTTTGATGATAATTCTGTACCATCTTGTGATTCCCAAAAATCCACAAACTTCATAGACTAATTTAGGGGGTGGCCATTCCAGTATATCCTTGACCTTGGTGGGATCTACCGAGATACCATCTTGGGAGACAATGAATCCAAGATACTCAATTTGATGAGTAAAGAAGATACATTTTCTCTTCTTGGCATAGAGTTTATGTCTGCAGTTTATGTCTGCACAGCAATTGTAGCACATGCTCCTCATGCTCTTCCACTAACTTGGAATAGACTAAGATGTCATCAAAGAAGACAAGCATAAATTCATCCAAGTAGGGATGGAATATATCTTGCATTAGGTGGTTGAAGGTTGCAAGAGTGTGGTTAACCCGGATGACATTACAGTAAACTCATAATGGTGGCCATAACGAGTATTGAAAGCTATCTTAGGTATATCTGCTTCCTTGATTCTGATCTTGTAGTAACCAGACATCAAATCTATTTTTGAGAAAAATTTGGCCCCATGAAGCCTATCAAGAATCGCGTCGATATGCAAGGGATAGGATACATATTCTTGATAGTGACTTGATTTAGCCCTCGACAATCTATGCAAAGATGAAGAGTGTCGTCCCTCTTTTGGAAAAGAACAGGTGCTCCCCTAGGAGAGCTGTTGGGGCATACAAATCCTTGCTCAATGAGTTGGGAAAGTTGCTCCTTAAGCTCAATGACTTCTGGAAGAGACATTTTATAGGGTATTTTTGAGACAGGTTGAGCACCACCTCGATTTCATGATTGACTTCTTGAGGAGGCGGTAGCCTTGTAAGCTCATCAAGAAAAATGACAGAGAATTCTTGGAGCCACGAGGGTTCTGTTTCTTTACTAGGTTCAACAGATTTGTTGAGCTTAACTAGGAAAACTTGTTGTCCCTTATGTGCTCTCTTGAGACGATGCTTTGCCTTGACTACCCTAGAATTAGGTTTACCTATCTTCCCTTGAATTGATACTACTTAGCCATGCTCATTTTTAAAAGTGATACTCCCTTGGTTACAGTGAATACTAGCATTGTTTGCAATTAACCAGTCCATCATCCCAAGGATCCCATTGTAAATTCCTAATGGAAAAGCCTCTTAAATGGCCATGAATTTGCTCACTACCCAATTCAAAATCAAGGTTTCCTATAGAATACAGTTGAGACACTACTTCCTTCCCACTAGCTAGTTCTACGACCATTCTTCTAGTTGGTTTTTCACCCAAGTTTAAATTTTGTAAATACTTTGGAGAAAGAAATGAATGGGTACTACCACAATAAATCAAAATCTATAATGGCGTATCGTGATGAGTGGCTGGGGTTTGAATAACGCCAAATCATTGATTTGGACCTTGATGTTCTACTGTCGCCATGGACAGTGGCAAATTCTTCTTTAGCCATCTCCATAGTTGGTTCTTCCCTTATAGCACAAGCAGTGCAAGCAACTGCTCTGCGGCGGCCTCTGCCATGTCCACCACCTCTTGCACCTTAGTGGATGGGGGTTCCACGACCTTGATTTGTTCAACTACTTTGAGGAAAAGATGATGCTAGCTTGGGACAGTTGGCCCTAAAGTGTCTTGGCTCATTGCATTCGAAACATAGAGGGGCTTCTCTAGAAGAAGCAGTATACGAGCGGGGAACAAAGGAGTTGGTTTTTCGCCCTCGATTGTAGTAGGGAGCATTCTGTCTGAGGCTTCTTTTATAAGACTGATCTTAGGGTTTACTTCAGGGTAAGATCTCTTCTGAGGTTTAGCTTTACTAGAATTTAGCTCTTTCACAAGAGGCTTTGCTCTTATCAGAGCATCTTGCAATGTGCTTGGTGTCATTGGTTCAAGGCGAGAATCCAAGGGTTCATTCAAGGCAGAAACGAGCCACTTCCTGGGAAGTAGTCATGACTGGGGCATACTTTCAGAGAGTGAAGAATTTAAAATAGTATTCTTCCAAGGTTAAATTGAGCTGCTTGAGACTACAAAACTCATTCATTTTGATGGATTCATGAGATGGCGGGAGATATCATTCCTTCACAGCTTGCTTGATATCCTCCCATGTTTGGGAGTGTTCAGTGACTCCCTTATCATGGTACCATTGCTTCCACTAGAGTTTAGCATCCCCAGTGAGGTGAAATCATGCAAGCATGGACTGGTTTGCCGCTCGAGTGATAACTGAGAAATAATCATCCAGTGCTTCAATCCGAATCTCGGCATCCTTCTTAATCTTTGAACCTTCTCCCTGAAGAAAGGAGGGAGGTTGCATTTGCTTGAGTAGGATCTTCTTCTCTTGAACATTTGTATATAGTACATTGGGGAGTGGAGGCTGATTGTCTTGGACATCATCGTAAGATTAAATTTTAGGATTACACGATTCATACTTTGCATTATGCTCATGATTTTAAAAGTAAAACTTTGAAATTATTTTATTTCTCAAATATTTAAAAGGATAAGTTTTATTACAAAGATTTGAGACTTATATAATTAGTCAAAACCTCTTTTTTAAACGATGACCAAGCTAACCTAGCCCATTAATACCTTATGGGGCTCCCAAGTGGAGAGTTGGGCTGCATCTGGAGCAATCTTGCTAGGTTTGTTGTTGTGCACATTTCTCAAGGTGATATCTTGAAACTTTCATGAAGGAGCCATTCTATCCACTTTCTTGTATCCCACACCATGAATCCAACGCTTCAATTGGATCACAAATCGGATCTCGTTTGCTCAAGTTATAAGCAAACAACTCCTAGGTGGGAACCACCTCTAAGAGCCAAAAAAGCCCTTACTAAAGTCACCACAAATGGGGGGGAAGGTATCCTTAAACTGGATTTTTAGGGCAAGAGGTGAAGCCTTGAGGGAGAGAAGGGGGAGGTCTCCCTTAAGTCTATTCACATGGGGGGAGGTAGAGCAGCTACTAAGGACACTACCCATAAGGGTGAGATGAGGCTTTTTTTTTTTGCAAATGGCTTACTTGGAGATGGGCAAAAAGGGCTTGCTGGAAGAGGGGTGTAGCGGGTTGTCAAGTGCAATCCCATATAGAGTGTTGGGTACAGACAGACTGTCGGCACAGTAGAGTGTCCAGTGCGGGTAAAGGGAGCATAGAGTGTCCGGGGAACTGGCCGTGGGGGTACTTGAGGGTTTATATAGATAAGAGTACAAGGAAAAGGAGAGCAAAGAGGGGGTGCAAAGGATGATGTACAATGAAAGTACATTGTCATGTGGCTTGCATGACCTCAAGGAAAGGAATGGTGCTCATACGTGGGCAGAAGTTGAGGTACGCATGTACCTTCCGATTTAATGGCAACATGGGCATCCACGTGGCAGTAGTCTATGTGGACCGTACGCTATGGCAATCGGCCTTTGGTCCTTGTGTAGGCATTGTACGGGCTCTCGGGAGTGTATGACATCTTTTTGGGACAGGGATCCCTAATTTGGGCACTAGCCTCGATATGCATGTCGTAGCGCCTAGTGGTGCAAAAACTGTTTTTCGGCAAAAATGGTTGGGGTGTCTTCCTAATCGTAGGGGTGTCTTCCTAATCGTAGGGGTGCAGACCATACGTCAATTGGGCACCCGGTCGTGCATTTATTAAGGTTTATGTTTAGCGTATTTTAAGTGAAAATAACTAAAAATTTATGTATATAGGCTCGATCCGGTGTCCATTTTGGGTATTATAAAATTCCTATATTAAGATAAAATTTCACACAGATTCCAAATCTAGACTCAAAATTTTAAGATTCTAAGTGGAAATAACTCCTTTATTAAAATTGTTGATATTTACACCACAAAAAAGACCATAAATTCAGCTATTAAATGGCCATATATTTTTTATTGAAGATGGGCATGTTACATAATTCAATTACGATGTTTATTTCTACATTGGGGAGTTATCCACCTATATTCTATGTTGTTTGTGTAGGGCCTCACATAGTTTCATACCTAGGGGTCAGGCTGAGGAGAGAGTTGGGGCAACATCACCTTTACCAACACCCCCTAGCCATATGAGAACATTGTTTAAATTAATTTTCCATTTCCCAAGTATGATTTCTTGTATTTGTCTTAATATTGTTCACTTTCACTTTCCAGGATACTGAGCTAGATGAGCTTCGTCCCGATAGGTGTCATAGATCACTCTGAAGTTGCACAAGCGGGGCTAGGAGATTGAGCACCATAGACAACTAGTCTTTGAGGTGGACATAGAGCGATGGATCGCATACTACCACACAGAGCACTACATGAGGGAGTGGGCCAAACTTGGCACAGAGATGTAGTTTGCCATCGTGTGATGTGGAGTGTTGCTATCTATCCCCTTCCACTAGATTCTTTGGTTTGTGAGAGCACATGCGGACACTGGTACCATATTTTATGGAGTTCTCCTTGCCGATTTTGACACTTGGGGGTGGTACACATTAGGGTGCGACCACCAGTTTCATCTTTACTTCCTTGTCTACTCATTGCTGATGACTTCTAGGTGTTCCACTTGTCGGTGTAGTGTAGAGTTTGTACTATATCACCTTTGGAGGATATACGACTTGTACCCAGGGTGAACAACAACAATGATTGGGTATCTTGTCTCACAAAGGCCCATTGGTAGCACTGATCATCGGTAGGCTATCCTAGATATCATGGGTGATGATGGATATGTTGCTAAGGATATGCCAGAGGATTTTGAGATTCCTGTAGAGATGGATTTATCACCTGAGGAGGAGGAGGCATAGAGAGTACAATGGGCCCGCATCAATGAGTTTATTTTACAGGCGTGGCATGTTTCTTGATGCACACCCCAACAATTGGAGCAGGGAGTTTGGTGGATCGAGGCCTTGAGGCACATATGAGGTTGGTGGAGTATTCTACACGGTGACTATTTTTCTACTTGGGAGTATACTCACCTCCGCTTATGGGAGATAAGGCATGAGCATAGAGCTGGCAGAGAAGCTCACTGTGCAATTTGGTAAGTTCTCTACCTCCTTTGACTACAAAACGGGTGCATTTTGCCCGACATGCAAAAATGAAGGCCACCTAAAAGAAGAGTTCAAGATGCAATTAACCTACACAATCTGCCAAATTTTTACACATATGGTAGCCAATTGCCGATACAATGTTAGAAATCGGACAAGCGCAGTTGCCAATGCAGTGTCAAATAGCAGCACCCCATGGCCACTGCACCGGCACCTTACCGCGACCGCACTATGGCCAAGGGAAAGGTCAAGGAAAAGGGGGTGTTGGGCAATCAAATTGTTATTACTGTTGAAAGTCTAGACACCGATGGAATGAATGCCAACTATTCCAGAAGCATCAACAAGAGCTGTAAGAAAAGATAGGCAAAAATAGTACAGGATGAACCCCAACTACGCTAAGTAAGCCAAGGAGGAAATCGACAAACTTTTGGGAGTATATTTCATTCAGCCAATAAAAAAGAAACCTGGCTAAGCCCCATTGTGATCGTGCTGAAAATAATGGCAAACACCAACCGAGTATGTGCAGATTACGAGAAGCTAAATGCAGCAATAATACCAAACCCGTTTCCCTTGCCATTCATAGACTCTATGCTGGATGTAGTGGTAGGCCACAAAAGATATTCTTTCTTGGACTGATTTAGTGGATACAACTAGGTCAGAATGGCACCTAAACACATGGAGAAGATTGCATTCATCACAGTGGGGAGCATTTGCGTCAAACATCATGACCTTCGGACTCTGGAATGCACCGTACACAACATTCCAAGTAGGATACAATAAATTTTCTATGATCAATTCATGTTTATGTTTGTGGATAACTTTAGTGTCTTCAGGAAGTTTGGGGAGCATTTTCACCAGCTACACCTGTTCCTGGAAAGGTGAAGGCAAATGAAGCTAAAGACGAATCCAATAAAGTGTGCATTCACGGCAGTGAGGGGTAGAGCACTCCTTGGAAAAATAGTGTCCAAGCATAAGATTGTTGTGGATCCAACCAATGTCAAGATAATCAACAAGATGAATCCACCACATAACCTAAAGGATCCACCACATAACCTAAAGGATCTCCCAGTAGATTCTTGGGCCAAATGGCAGATTGTTGTGAATCCACCACATAACCTAAAGGATCTCCCAGCAGATTCTTGGGCCAAATGGCAGAACCGATTCATTAAGTACCTTGCTGATGTGGTGCAATCATTGTACAACCTAACAAAGAAGGGGGTAGAATTCTTCTGAATAGAAGGACAAAAGGGTGCCTTCCATAATCTAAAAAGAATTCTTACCAGTTCACTAATCATCTAACCACTAGAATGGGACAAGATGCTCCATGTTTTCATGGATGCATCGAATTATAGCAATTGGCAGTGTGCTGATGTAGCAGAAAGAGGAAGGGTGGTACATACCCATTTACTACTCCAGTAGGATGTTTTTCAATGTAGAGAAAAATTACAGCACCATTGAGAGGGAAGCCTTGGGATTGATTTATTTAGTCAATAAATGTTGCCACTATATGCTGGGAAATCATTTTTTATTCCATGTTGACAAGCCCTACTATATCTAGTGAATAAATGAGATCTAACTAGGAAGCTAGCAAGGTGGATGCTTCTACTGCAAGAATTTCATTTCATCATTGTGCACACCTTTGACAGGAGAGTGGCCCATAGGTTGGCTAATCATTTTTTGGATGCAAACTTGTTTACTATTCATTCAAAACCCATGCAAAGACATTGGTACTTTGACATGCTGAAGTCCATCTCAGAAGACACATTGCCTCTCCTGACATGAGTAGGGATCAACGGAAGAAAATAGATCTCCAAAGCAAGCATTAACTTGAGATTGCATGAGCCCTATACAAACAAGGAATTGACCAGGTGGTACGCATATGTGTGCCACACCACAATTAGCCAACTCTCCTCCCAGAAGCACGTCAAGGAGTGTCAAGAGGACACTATGCTGGACAAGCAATGGGTAGAAAAGTCTTGCAAGAAGGCTTATGGTGGCCCACTTTACTTAAAAAAGCATGGGATCATACCCAACAATGTGATGTGTGTTGGTGGGGCTTGGGGACAATCAGCTGGTTGATTGGATGCCCCATCAACCGGGTCCTATCCCTTGAACCCTTTTAGAAATGGGGAATGGATTTTGTGGGACCATTTAAACCCTCCAGCAAGAAGGAGTAGTAACAAGTATATCCTCGTGCAACTGACTACTGCACTAAATGGGTGGAAGCAAAAGCCCTCAACAAAGATGATTCAATTGCAACAATACTAATCCAAGTTCTTGTACAAAAACATCATGATGAGGTTTGCCCAGTGGAGGTGGTCAATGACCAAGGAGGACACTTCATCAAATGAGGCGATTGAGAAGCTAACTCATCATCACATGATCATCCACAAAAGGTCAATTGTTTACTATCCATAGAGCAAAACAATGGTCAAGCAGAGTCCACAAATCAAGTGTTGAAGAAGATCCCCATAAAATAGTAAATCAGAATAGAACTAATTGGGATGAGAACGATGAGAAGCTGCACTCTGTACTGTGGGCATTCAGAATAGCATACAAGGTAAGTATTGGATTCACTCCAAGCCTTGGTCTATGGCTTAGAGTCAATAGTTCCAATGGAGTATGTGGTTCCAAGCCTCACAATAGCCCTAACTGAATGACTCAATCCCAAGGAATCAGTCAACCAGTAGTAGCGGATACAACACATCATGGAAATGGAGAAAAGCAGGGTCCATAGTGCATGGGTGGCACATTTCACCTAGAAAAGAAGAAAGAAGTGTGTGGATAGAAAAAACAAGCTCAATATATTCCAAGAGGATGACAAGGTGGTGTTGTTATTCAACTCAAAGCTTGAAAAACACCGAGGTAAGCTCAAAATACGATGGATGGGTCCTTACCAAATAGCCAAAAAATTAAGCTCTGACACTAAGTGGGGAAATGCTACCCAAGCCCACAGATTCAAACTCAGCAGACCCTATAGAGAAAGAACGGACCAGGAGCAGCAACCAACCGGTCAGGTGACTGCAAAGGTAGACACTGAAAGCCAATGCACAATGATGTCAATCCCCATCTACACAGTGAAACTAGATGAGGACACATCCCCACAACACTCCGATGGGTGACATCAAATGGAGAGCACATACATGAGGACAAGAAAAGGTATGGGAACATGGAGAAAAGAGTAGTAAATATGGTACGCAAAATATGGTACACACACGTGGGAATCATGACATTCTTGGGTGGCTACCTTGCTTTTGGGGAGATCATCATGGGTAAAGAGAATGTAAGGGAGAGAGAGAGCCTAAGTTCCTTGCAAGAAAACACACACACACACACACGAGAGAGAGAGAAATGGATGGCTAAATTTTCTTTTATCTTCTTCTCTTCTCTACAACCATATAACTAAAAGATAAGAGTACATACATAAAGGGGAAGTACTCTCCTACAACAACATACAAAATGTTCAATCTATAGTGTGAACCCGACTATATGAGCTACCGTTATAACTATGTCGTAACTCTAGTAATCCAAAGTGGCTATCACACAGCCTATCATCCACAGTGGCGGCATATTGACCATAATCTCACCAACTATGCCAGTGGCATAAGTGCAGAAGCTTTCACCTAGGCGGGTCATTAATGTTTGTCGTAGCACTAGTTAAGCTTGATATCTCAACACTCCCCTCAAGCTCAACTCCACACACTGCACTCCAAGTAAGCTCCTAAACCTATGGAGCTTCTCTGTGTTGAAATATACAAGTGAATGGGTGTGTGTGGGAATAAGCCCTTAGCAACAAGAGGCTATAAAATCGGAGTCTGTAAATGAGTGAGAAGCACTGAAAAGGGAAGAGGTATCTACTGGAAGAGAATAAAGGGTAGCATGAGAAGTTCTAGGATGTGTGGAGATATTCTGGGAAAAGTGAAGAGGTGGAGAGAATCAAGCAAAAGAGGTGGAGTGAATCAAGGAGAGGTAAGTGGGATTAGATGCTTGGCATCTTGTGGATGTAAACTCTATAAATTGAGGCATTGGCCTAATGAGAATTTTCTAGTTTTTTAGTATCCATGTCTATGTTAAGCCATAGTTAATTGCTCACTAATCTCGTCTTAATCATCATCCAATCTCTTTGTTAATGATGTTGATTCTTGCATTTGATCCACCATAGCTCATCACTTTGCTTGTATTTTTACATGGTATCAAAGCTTAGCTTAGGATCCATCCAATTTATGAGCTTATTATCTTGCTAATCACCCTATTAATTAGGATTTGGAGATAATTAAATTTTTAGTCAGTTTTCAACAAGTTCTTTGCACCCCCAACTGGTGGGGGGTCTTGATCTCTCTCCAAGCTTAACATTAGGCAATAGCCTCTTAGCCTCACCTAGCCAAGCTGCCCATGCACCGGCCCATCAAGACAAATCGCTAAACTGCCAATACGAGCTGCAGAAAATCACGAATTTGTCGGTGCTTCCATTCTGGAGAAAAACTTAGATCTACACTAACACAGAAGCAATTGGTCTAATTCCTCTTGGACCAAGGGTTTTCAAAGGTGCTCTACATGTTGGTGATGTCAAATTTGTGAAATTCCTCAAGGAGAAGTGGCATCAAGCTCTGCATCAAATCTACAAGTGACTTTGGTAAAACAGAGATTAAGCATTCAATTTTTGGTCAAATCTTTTGTTTCTTGGCTTGATCCTCTACTAGACTAATTGCTATTGATGGCTTTGAAAGGAGTTGAGCTCATTTGAACTCTAAGGTCCCAAATCTGGCCTCCCCGTAGACTCTATTTTTTGCACACAAAATAGGGAATTATTTTGCTAATCAATGATTAATCAATACTAATCATCACTATATTTTGGTGTAATTGAGGGTTCAAATTTACCATTGGGTATCTGATAGAGATCCCTATCACTTCATATTACAATTCGGAGATGGTTTGATACTCCAACCATTCAGTACAGATTTGTTACCCTTGGCTTTATGTAATTGTTGGTGAATTTATGCTGATAAATCTGTTGTAATCATCACCTAAACACCAGATTGAGTTGTAAAAGGGTAGACACTACCCTTGAATCTTGAATTGGATCAAGAGGTAAGACCCCCTTTCCATCATCATGAGCACGGCATAAGAGATAGCTAAGTTTAATGGGGAGCATTTTTATACATGGCAAACAAAAACCATGTATTTGCTCATGAGGAAAAATTTGTGGGGGCTAGTTGAGGGAAGAGATGAATGCCCAGAGGTGATTGGGAAAAATGAGTGGAAGAGCAAGAATGAGAAAGCATTAGGACTCATCGCACTCAGTTTAAATGATGAAATCATTCACCACATCAGAGGGATACAATGGGCAAAAGATGCATGGGATGAACTCAATAAGTTATTTGGCACTCAAGTAAAACAATTAAAGATAAATCTGTTAATGCAATTCTACAAACTTGACATAAAGGAAAGTGAACCTTGAATCACACACTTGAACAAATACAAAAGCATTAAGCAACAATTGGCAGCCATTAGTAAGAAGGTAAAGGATGATGAGGCATTAGCAGTGCTTCTGAAGAGTGTGGACAAAGGTGAATATGAAAACATTGTGGCAACCTTAAAGAATTTACCTAAATTGAAGTTGTATGAGATAGAAGGAGCTCTACTAGAGCAAGAGAGCAAGGTCAAAGAGAAGAAATGGGTGGACTCAATAGTTGAAGAGGAAAAATCATTCTTCACCCGAGAAGGATTCTCAGGAGGATAAGAACGAGGAAGAGGCAGAGGAGGAGGAAAGACATTCACTTGCCAAAATTGTGGAAAGTCAGGACACATGGCAAGAGACTGCTACCAGTGTAGAAGAAACAACATCGGCAAACTTCATGGAGACTCCTAAGGAAGTGGAGTCAGATCATCTTTTCTAAGAGAGAGAGAGAGAGAGAGAGAGAGAGAGAGAGAGAGAGAGAGAGAAACCCCACAACCGAATGTAACCTGCCCCAATAGAGTAAAACCACCTCTGAGCCATCGATGATATAGGCTATGTGGTAGATGTATGTGTGAGCACTTTAGTCAAGGTCACGGGCACTTGTAGTAGCCTTGGACAGAAAGAGAGAGAGAGAGAGAGAGAGAGAGAGAGAGAGAGAGAGAGAGAGTCAAGGACTACGAGTTTAGGGACTTGAGGCACTGGTTGCAAGCTACCAAGTAAGAGGGAAACTTGGTATAGGGTCTAGGTGTGCTAGGATTGTGAGATCCCACTGCCCCCTCCGCACATCGGGATTCTCGGTTGATAGTAGCGAAAGTGACTTCCTCTTGCGCGGGGCAAGGTTTCCCACTCGGGTCCTCGCTCGCGAATGTTCAGACACGAGACTAATCTGGTGGTCATTCCAAAACCGAAACCGAAAAAATTTTCCTTGCTCGGAAAACGAGGACGATTCCACCTTTTTTATTTTCTTAACGAATTTTCTAACAGGGTCAAGAGACTAAACTATCCTTCACCTGAATAAACCAGATAGAAGGAAAACTAGTACAGACTTAACTTGAAGAGATCAACGGTTTTTTCCTAATTGAAATCAGGCATAGCTGTTGATCTATTCATTTGAGAAGTCTTCAGATTTTTATCTAACTACTGTTCTAAGTGTATTCCTAATTTTTCAATTTCATTATTAAAACTCCACTGATTCTATCCGGCCCATGAATTAGCCATCACCCAACCACTGGAAATTGGTAGAACTAGACAATTACTCACCCACCCATAGTTGAATGTCTTTCTTAACAGATATGCACACACGCCTCTTTAAAACTTAACTTATAAAACAATCCATTGGCAAACAATTACTGGTTTACAGATGTCATAACTCAAAATTTTCATCCAATCCTTGTTTCTAAAACAGTATCACTCTGGACTCTTCGTTGAGACTAGCTGGTCAGCAACAACGAGATCCAGTTAACAGATTACAATAATCATTGGTCCATCATACAATCTTCCACGACATATGCATGGGTGTCCTAGGCAGCACTGTGAGCCCGTGCATCGCCTGGTTAGAACCCTCCCAGGATCCTCCTTAGGTGTCCTGGCACTTCACTCTCGGGGACTGCTTCGTCGACCCTCTTACATCGTACTGGAAGTGCACCATTTTAACTGTACCGAGGTTGGTAAAGACTTGGGCAGGCTTTGCCGCGTGAGCTGTCCTTTCACTTCCCGCCGCCGCCAGCTATGCATATATAAATTAAATTCAATGAAAACAACACTTTTATAATAAAAAAAACTTCCAATATGAATCTTTCTATGCATAAAATTTAAATTCAATGAAAATAACACTTTTATAATTAAAAAAATTCCAATATGCATCTTTCTATGCATAGAAATTAATTTCAATAATTAATATCAATGATATCCATGCATATTTATAGGAGGTGAATATGTACATGGAGTAAATAAAAATATTTCTTTTAGAATGCACAAATGGTGGAAATTACTCTTTTAGAATAACATAAAAATAAACTTTATTTTCCATAAAATTCAAGAAAATTTTGCCATAACCTCCTTTGTATGGCTAACCATTTCTCAAATTTTAACGTCCTATTTTCAATTTAAAATTAACCCCAATTTGAAGTAAAGTACTCTAATCTACTCAATTTTCACTCTCTAGGAAGTAAACAATAAGAAAAGTTTAATCAATTTGTTTGTTACTCATTCTAGGATAAAGAAAGGCTGAATTCTTAAGGAAGAGAAGGGGGTAGCCTTTTAATCAAGGCATAACATCAGGATTCACTTTAATCAACTAAAAAAAAAGTAAAGAAATCAGAAACCATAGATTGGAAATTTAAAAGTAGAATTTTTAGCTTACATGGAGTTTTGTGAGCTTTCCTTTGGCTTGAGGGTTCTACTCTTGTTTGGATCAAGAGTGGCCACCAATTTCTTTATAGAGGATTTAGTCAAGAACAATTGAATTATCAAGTGAATTCAATGTAATTGGCTCTCTAGGTAGGAGTAGAGTAATAGGGCATAAACACTATTAAGGTTTTACAAATGGGGAGGCTTCTATTTATAGAAAAAAGTGAGCCTCAAACCAAGCAAACTAATTCTAGAATTTTCCACATTAGTTTGGTCAATTTTTGACTATTTTTGGGTCAGTTCAGCTTACTTTTTGGAACTAGACTTGCAATAGGAGAGAGGAGAGATAAAATATCTCACTTAATTGATTTAAAATTGGGAAGCAATGATGAGAAAAAAGGCACCTTATTCATGAGGGGAAATCTCCACTCTGAGGTGTCAAAAATTCATTTTTTTAATGTTTCCTTTGGTCCTTAGTCCACTCTTCATCTTATGTGAGTATTTACTTGTTTTTGGGGGGGTTTTCTTTATTTCTTAAATTTATCTCCTCTCCCTACATTTGGATTAATCTTACTGGTCCCTCAGAACCTTAATTCAAAATTTTCAAAAAATTTGGACCCTTAGGCTAAGGTCTTTTGAGCAGATTATAATTTCTAATGCATCTTAGGAATTTCTTTTTAAACTTATATTTTGAGGGAATTTATTTTAATAAGAAAGGATAATTTTCCATCCAAAGATATCTAAAAACTGAGTTATCTCTCTCTAGAACATTTTCTCTCTCTAGGCTAAAACAGGTAGAAACAAGATCTTTTATTATTTAGAAAAGGGGATTGATTACAAAGAAAGAAAAAGGACATCTTGAGGACCTAGGAGAGGAATCTTACATTCTTTCCCACTTGAAAAATGTGAGATGTCCTCATCTCGCAAACTGGGGGTAATCTCGCATCAGATCGGTTTCTTTCTCCCAAATGGCGTCTTCAAAAGGATAGAACTTCCATTTGACTAATAATTCTCTTAGAATTCTATTCCTGAGAACCTTCTCTCGAACATCAAGGATTTCTTCAGGTTGGAGTCCCATTAGCCCTTGGGTTGAAGAAGTTAACAGTTCATCTCATTAAGTACATGATTCGGGCTCGGTACATACTTTTTAAGTAGGCTGACATGAAATACATTATGTACTTTGAGATGAGGAGGCAGAATAAGTTCATAGGCTAAGTCACCTACTTTCTTTGTAATCAGATATGGCCCACAGTATCTGGGGGATAACTTCTTGTACTTCCCAAGAGATAGAGAACTTCTTTTGGGGCGTACTCGAATGAAGACCATATCTGCTTCTTTGAATTTTTTGTCTAACCTCTTCTTATCTGGATACTGCTTTTGTCTATCCTGGGTAGCTCTTAAATCTTTGCGGATTGACTACATCTACTACTCCATGTCGTCAAGCATCTGTCTAGACATCTTGACCCTAATCAATGGGTCGGACCAAGTTAATGGTGTTCGGTAGTCTTGTCCATACAGAGCTTTGAAAGGGCTCATCCCGATGCTTCGGTGATAAGAAGCATTGTAGGCAAACTCGACTAGGTGCAGATAGCTTAGCCACTTCTTGGGTTCCCTACCACACATAGCATGAACAAAGTATATCTTCGATTACTTGGTTCACCCTTTCAGTTTGACCATCGATCTCGGGGTGGTAAGCTGTGCTGAGATCCAAGAAAGTTCCTACTACTTCGAAAAGTGCAGTCCAAAATCTTGACGTGAACTTGGGATCTCGATCACTTACTATTCTCTTGGGTAGGCCATGCAATCTGAAGATTTCCTTGAGGAACACTTTGGTCACATCCACTGAAGTGTAGATTTCTTTTACTGGAATTAGATGGGCAACTTTGGTTAGTCTGTCAACTACCACGAAGATGGAGTTGTAACCTGATTGCACTGAAGGTAGTCGAGTAATAAAATCCATACTGATACATTCCCACTTCATCTGGGGGATGTCTAATGGATGTAACTTCCCAAGCATTTTTACTCTCTTTGCTTTGACTTTCTGAGGCATTGACGTACATGATTAAGTACATCCTTTTTTAGACCAGGCCAAAACAAGCTTTTCTTTATAGACATGTAGGTCTTGATGAAACCTGGATGTCCTGCAAATAAGGCTATCATGGGCTTTATTCAGAATTTGACCCTTAGTTCCCTCATCGTTGGGAATGCATAGCCTGCTATTATAATAAATAATTCCTTCATCCAGGCTGTACCTTGAACTTGGTTCAACTCCTATGAGGAGTTTTGCTTTCCTACATAAGTAGGGTAGCAATAGGAGGCCAAAGAATCTATCCTCCATGATCTTCTCTCTTGCTTCATTAATCAATGGATTTGACACTACTGTGATTGCAAGCAAGGAGGCTTTTCGGCTGAGGGCATCTGCTGCCACATTTTCTTTGCCTGGGCGGTACTTGATTTCAAAATGAAATTCCTACAGGGTCTGCATCCACCTTCTTTGGCGCAAGTTAAGATCCTTCTTCTGAGTGAAGATCCACTTTAAGCTCTGATGATCTATCATTAAAGTGAATCTTTGGCCCAGTAGGTAATGTCTCCACAATTTCTGGGCATAGACTGCTGAAAGTAGCTCTAGGTCATTGGACACCATAATTTCTCTCATGCGTTCTCAATTTTTGAGATTCATAGGCCACTGCATGACCTTCCTGCATGAGTGCACCTCCCAGGGCAAAACCATTGGCATCAGTTAACTACCTCAAAGGGTAGAGAGAAATCTGGTAACTTCAGAATGAGATTGGTTACCAAGGTGGTCTTCAGCTTATCAAAAGCGCTCTAACACCTAGTAGACCATTGAAACGGGGTATTCTTCTTGTGAAGATTAGTGAGGGGGGAAGCTATGAGAGCATACTTAGGTATAAAAATTCTATACCAACCAGTTAATGCCAAGAATCCTCTGACTTCTTTCACTATCTTTGGTTCACGCCAATCTATGACTGCTTTGACTTTTGCAGAATCTGGAGAAATTTCGTCTTTGGATACAAGGAAGCCCAAGTATTCAACATGGTCGACAGAGAAAGTGTATTTGCTCTTTTTTACAAAGCGTTGGTGTTTCCTTAGAATCTCAAGAACTTTTCGGACGTGAACTTTGTGGGGTCAACTACATTCTTTGAGTAAATCAAAATATCATCAAAGAAAAGAAGAACAAAATCATCCAAGTATTCTCTAAGAATGTCCTGCATTAGGCGATTGAATGTAGCTGGGACATTTGTCAATCCAAATGGCATGACTATAAATTCATAGTGCCCATATTGTGAGTATTGATGGCTGTTGTAACTGCTCTGGCTGTTGCAGATTGGGACGGAACTCTTTCTCTTTGGTTACCCTAGTTCTGGGAGGGAGTTCTGAGATTACTCTAAACAAAGGCAGATGGCTGAGCTGGATTCCTCCTGGGATTGCCCTGATTTTGACGAGACGGGAGTGATAGGAAGGGGCTAGTCTCTACATTCTAGGTCCTTGACTTCCCTATCCTCTTGACATGGCAGGAGTCGTGGGCAGTCTTTAAGCTGGTGAGACCGAAACCCTGACATCCAAAACATCTGTTCTCACTTCTAAGCTCATCCCTCTGAGTCCTTGAAAAAGGTGGGGCTCCTGAGAAAGTGTTCTGAGTGAGGGAAGGGTCTTCCTTCACTTCTGAATCTACCAACATCTTGATTCTCATTTGGGCCTTATTGCCTCTTTGGGGGTGGAAAGTTTGAAGTAGTTCCCGGGGTTTGGAACATTTTAAAGTTTGAGGGTGCAGGCTTTGGGCGAGACCTTGACAACAAATGCCTTGGCAAAGTCCTTTGCCATTCTAACAGCTTCCGCCCATTGAGACTAGTTTGGCATTTTTCACTAAAGTGTCTAATGGCTCGTTCATTCCGCGAATGAATCTAGCCATCAGCTCCTCTTCATCCAAAAGTGGAGAATATTTGAGGAGAATGGCAAATTCCTAATGGTATTCTTCAATTGTCCGGCTATCTTGCTTCAATTCCAAGAACTCATTTATTTTGGTTTCCAAGAAGCCCTTGGAAACCCGGAGAGGACAGAACCTCTTCTTGAGGTATGCCTTAAGATCTGACTAGGTCTGGGTATTTCAGTCGGACGGTTTGTCTCGCAATGGTTCCTCCATGCGACCCTGGCCATTTCCACAATTTTTAATTTGGCGAGAGCCATCTTGCTCCTCTCATTATAACCGGTTACATCAAAGTACTCTTCCATTGCCTCAATCCATTTTTCCACTGTTTCTCCTAACTATTTCCCTTCACCCTTAAATGGACTAGGTTGGGATCGGTGCAGGGCTTTACGAACGTCTGAATCTAACTCTTCGTCTCATCGGTAAGAGGATCCGACTGCCTAGCACGGGCTGCGCGCCTCATGATTCTGACAAAACGAGATTTTTGTCAACTTAACTTTGTCATCAGATTTATGACTATTTAATATTAGAGATTTATTTCTTAAACAAATAAATATTCCATCATAATTCTTGAAAATAAGATTCACTCTGATAATTTTGTTAACCAATATTCACAACCACAAAATCAATTTGGAATCTTTTGCAAAACATCATTTATTATCAAAAGTTTTTGATATATACATAGAGCGTCTCGGCTCCAAAAGTCACTGCCTCAATCACGTATGCATGAAAAGGTGATGCTGCGATGGAGACATGCTATGATATACACGATTCATCACTGAAATGATAAAGGTGCTGTAATTCTACTTCTAGGAATAAAGTGGCTTAGAAGTGTAAAAATTCGGCAAGAATCTCTAAAATTTTGAGGCGAATGATTAAAGAGTTGGATATAATGAACAACTCCTTGCCTTATCAAGATCATGGCTAGTGAGATATTCTGCTTGAGTCTTTGAAGCGGATTTGTATTAACGTTAGTACATTGTCCTCCAGAGAACCACATGTGCTGACGTTGCTCTACTAGATTAGGAAAGTATAGATCCTCAAAGTGACGAGCGAGCCTCACTCTGCTTTCTCGGGTTGTAGCAGAGTTGATGAGGTTTTTGAAGGCAAAGACGATCATATCTTGACTCTGGAAAAGTCCAGGAATGCTAGACAGATTTGGGGTATCCATCTAAAAATCCAATTAATTCAATTTATGAGTTTTCAATTTATGAATTCATTTCAAACATAATCTTAGCAAGTGAAAACATTTTTTTCATAGAATTACTTTAAAATTTTAGGCAATTTCTGCTATTGTTTCATAAGTTTACAACAGCACTCTAATACCACCTCAGTGAGATCCCATTGCCCCCTCTACACACCAGATTCCTGGTTGATAGCAGCAAAAGTGACTTCCTCTTGCGTGGGGCAGGGTTTCCCACTCGGGGCCTCGCCCTCGAATGTCCGAAAACGAGACTAATTTGGTGGTCATTCCGAAACCGAAATCGAGAAAATATCCCCTACCCAAAAAATGGAGACGATTCCACCTTTTTGATTTTCTTAATGAATTTTCTAACGGGGTCAAGAGACTATAATATCCTTCACCTGAATAAACCAGATAGAAGAAAAACTAGTATAGCCTTAACTTGAAGAAATCAATGCTTTTTTCTTAACTGAAATCAGGCACAGTTGTTGAACTAATCATTTGAGAAGTCTTCAAGTTTTTAATTAACTACTCGAGTTCTAAGCGTATTGCTATTAATCAATTTCATTATTAAAACTCTACTGATTCCAGCCTAACCCCATCCGGCCCATGGGTTAGCCCGCCCACCCACTGGAATTGGTATAACCAGACAATTACTCACCCACCCATAATTGAATGCCTTTCTTAACTTTTGCTTTCGAATATAGATACGCACACACTCCTCTTTAAAACTTAACTTATAGAACAATCCATTGACAAACAATTATTGGTTGTAGATGTCATAACTCAAAATTTCCATCCAATCCTTGTTTCTTAAAAAAACAATATCACTCTAGACTCTCCATTGAGACTAGCTGGTCAGCAACAAACGAGATCCGATAAGAGATTACAATAATCATTGGTCCATCATACAATCTTCCATAACATATGCATGGGTGTCCTCGAGCCCATGCATCGCCTGGTCTCAGAACCCTCTAGGATCCTCCTTAGGTGTCCTAGAACTTCACTCACGGACCGCTTTGTTGGCCCTCATCCATCGTACCGTGTTGAGATATCAAGCTCATCTACTGAGGTGGTGAACACTGATGACCCGCCTGGGGGACAGGCCCCACACTTACACCATTGGCATGGTTGGTGAGATCATGGGTTATATGTGGCGAGTGGGATGACAGGCTTTGTGACAGCCATTCTAGAGACTGGCATAGTTATAGTGCCAGCTCATTTAGTTGGGTTCACACTATAGAGAACCCTAGTATGTATTTGGTTGAGTACCTTTTCATATGTGTGTACTCTTATCTAAAGTTGTATATGGTGTGTTGATTGTTGAGTGAAGAAGAAGAAGAATTTCAGCCTCTCACCTTGTGTGTTCTCTTATCTTTGTATATGGTGTGTTGAGTGAAGAAGAAGAAGAATTTCAGCCTCTCACCTTGTGTGTTCTCTATTAGGGTTTTGTGAGTGTGTGTGTGCTTGCAAGAGCTCAAGCTCTCTTCTCCCCTGCGTCTTTTCATGGTATCAGAGCCTGGTTCATGCTAAGAAGTGAGCTGTAAGCAAGAGAAGCACAGGAAGCAGTACGAGGGTAAGAGCTTCAACTACTCTTTCCTATTTGTGTTGGGGCAACTACACCCTTGTCGGGAGCTCTATGGGAGACATCAGCAAATGATCTTTGATTGAGGAGCTTTCTTCGCGGGAGTAAAGCTATAGGGCAACTATACTATCCTATCAAAAAGAATTTTTTGGGCCGAAAATGCGTTTCGGGCGCATCACGACCTCCATTTTTGAGAAAGCAGGCGATTTCTAGCACTGCGGGTAAGTCATCGATTCTCTGCAGAACTATATTTTAAGAACTGCAGGAAGACAGATTGGGTGTGCAGACACTGTGTGTTCTGCAAGGAGGTCAACAGTTGCCATTGGGTGTATGTATGCACATTGAGGTCACTGGTTGTTGTGACATTTGAGTGTACTACAGTACCGCTGCAGAAAATACAACAGTTTGTGGAAGACAAACTAGAGTGCTATGTCTGGTAAATTTGTGTGTCTGGCAAGATGTCAAATGATGACATAAACCAGATTATTGAAAAGATTGATAAGAATAACTTCCATGCTTGAAGGTTGAGGTTGACAAATTTCCTGATGGGAAAGGGTTATTGGGACTACATAGAAGGTGAGTAGGAAGAGGCACCGGAGATACCAGAGATCAATTTGACTGTTGCAGATGTGAAAGAGTTCAAGGACTGGAACCAAGGAGCCAGAAAAGTTATGTATTGGCTCTCTATCAGTATACAAGACACCATGATTGGGCACATATAGGATGCCAAGTCCCCCAAAGAGGCGTGGGACACCTTGGTAAAACTCTATGAAACAAATACCAAGGCACGAAAGATATAGTTGAAGAATGAACTTCATACTGTGGAGAAAAAGAGTATGTATGTGAATGACTATGCATTGAAGATCAAGGGTATTGTGGAATCCCTTGCATCTATTGGTGTTTCAGTAGATGATGATGACAAGGTGGAAGTCTATCTACGTGGTCTCGGGCCACAATATAAGGCGTTCAAGACGTCTATTCAGACTCGAGAAAACATTTCCAATTTTAAAGATTTGTTGATTATAGAAGAGAAGAGCTTGGGTGAAGACCAACAGTCTTCACAAAACAAAAAAAGTTCAGAGCAACTGGACTTCTACACAAGTTTAGAAAGAGGACAAGGTAGAGGAGGCCGTGGACATGGCCAAGGAGGCGGCCGAACAGGTAATCAGAATTATGGCGAGCAGCAGCAACAACAACAGTCCCAGAATTCACAACAACAGCAATAACAACACGTAAGTGGAAGAGGCCAATTCAAAGGCAGGGGGAATCAAAGAGGTCGTGGAAATTGGCAAAGGTAGTATAATGATATATGTGGATGCTTTTATTGTGGTAAGCCTGGACATGTGCAGGCAGATTGCTATAAGAAGTAGGCTGACATGCAAAATGGGAAATTGTAGCAAAACAACTATGCATCCTCGAGCAGAAACAATGAGGATAATTAAAGGTTGTTTGTTATGCAGCATGTTATTAATGCCATGTCTGAAAATGTTGAAGCAGCACATAAAGATGATGTATGGTACGTTGATTCAAGTGCTTGAAACCACATGACAAGTCATGGGGAGTGGTTCAAGGAGATGAAGAACCTTGAAAGACTAGGTTTTGTGGAAACAAGGGATGACACTGCTGCTCATCTAATTGCCCATGTTGGAGATGTGCCATTGTCTATGCACGATGGCAAAGTGAAGTACCTTGCAGACGAACTTCATGTTTTGAACATAACAAAGAATCTGGTTTTAGTTGGCCAGATGATTGAGCAGGGTTTGCAGGTTCGATTATGTTGAAGACTTTAAAGACAAGTGCAGGTTGGTTGCAAAAGGCAACAAAGTGGGTAGAATATTAACGTTGAATGTAAACATGCCTGAAGTGAGTGCTACAATGTTTGCAAATGATTTAGGAATTGTTGCAAACACAGACATTTGGCATAAAAGAATTGGACATGTGAATGTGCAGAGAATGAAGTCTATGCAGACTAAAGGAATTGTGGCAGGGCTGCCAAAATTTAAAGTTGAAGATATGCAAAGAATATGTGAAGCATACCAATTTGGAACTTAGCAAACAAAGCATGTATTTCCACGTAACAAAAATGTGAGCAGAAATGCACTAGATGTTGTGCATTATTCAGATATATGGGGTCCTATGAAGACCATGTCTATGGGAGGCTGCAGCTTTTATGTGACATTTATTGATGACCACACAAGGAAAGTGTGGGTATACTTTGTGAAGGAGAAGGGTGAGGTGTTCACTCACTTTCAGAATTTCAGAGTTATGGTTGAAAAGCAAACAGGGAAATATGTAAAGTGCCTAAGGTTAGATGGAGGGGGAGAGTACTTCTCCAATGAGTTCTATGAATTTCTGAAGAAAAATGGTATTCAGAGACAGTTTACATGCAGATACACTCCACAGTAAAATGAAGTTGCTGAGCAAAAACACAGGCACATTGCTGAGATTGCGCGAGCATTGATGGAAGAGAAGAATATGCCGTATAGCTATTGGGCTGAGGCTGTTTCTACAGTAATTTACATCATGAATAGGACTCCAATTGCAGCCATAGATGATGTAACTCCAGAGGAGAGGTTTACTAGCAAAAAACCTGATTTGTCTCATCTAAAAGTCTTTGGATGCATTGCATATGTGCATGTGCCAGATGAGCTGAGAACTAAGTTGGATCCAAAAGCTAAAAAATGTGTGTTTATTGGATATTCCCTTGAGCAAAAGGGATAACCTACAGGTGTTATAACCCTGCTACACGTGAGTTGAGGGTAATCAGGATGTTGTTTTTGATGAGATGAGCAGCTGGTATCCTAGTGAAAAAAAAGCTGTTGGTGGGGCTGATGTGAGTGGAAATGTGGTTGCACAAAATGCAAGTTAGCAATCACAGTCTTTAAGTGGACCAGGAGAGTCCTCATCTAGTGGTTCAGTTGTGATAGACCATGGAGTGGTAGGCTGCATCATAATACCAGTCCTACAAATATGATTAGTACATCACATAAAGGCAAAGAGAAAGTGGTTGAGCCCCTTAGTATGCCTGACATTTCTGCAGGGCATTCTCATGTTGATGGAGAGTCTAGTGGCTCATCAGAGATGAGCCTTGATAAGAAGCTTGGGATCCGAGCTATGAGAACACCTGGTGTAAAGAAGGCTATGAAAGCTATGAATGCAAAGCTGTGAAGATCTGGGAGAGTGAAGAATCCTGTGCAGAGGTTTACCTATGATGGTTATGTGGCACATCACTATGCATCAGGGATTTCACTGACGTAAATGAAAACATGTGAACATGTTAATAACATATGTTAATAACACAAAAAATCTTATGATCACATGTTATATTCACAAAGCTTTCACAAGGGCCTAAAAAAATTATCTTTATCGGGCATAAAAATCTTCTTAGGTGGCCACTGACCTGCTATTATGTGAAGATGGTAACATGAGAACATGTGAATAGCTTATTCCCATGTGTAGCCAAGCTTTTAAGGGGTTCCCAAATGGCAAGTGACCTGTTATTTTTTGAACGGTAACATGAGAACATGTGAATAACTTGTTCACATGTGTTATTATCACAAAAAATCTTGTGAACGCATGAATATTAAATCCCTGCTATGCATAGATGGCAAAGGTTGTGCAAGTTGTAGAGCCCACATGCATTGATGAGGCTGTTGAAAATATGTGTTGGGAGAAAGCTATGGATGAGGAGATGGATGCACTATATGGAAATGAGACTTGGGATTTAGTGCAATTGACTGAAGGCAAGAAAGCCATTGGATGCAAGTGGGTGTACAAAGTAAAACATAACAGTGATGGAAGCATAAGCAGGTACGTAGCCAAAGGATATGCACAAACATAGGGCATTGATTATGAGGAAACTTTCAGCCCACTTGCCAAGATGGCAACAGCGAGAGTTGTGATAGTAGTGGCTGCATCAAAGCATTAGATGGATATAAAGAATGCATTCTTGCATGGGAAGAAGAGGTGTATATGTTGCAGCCACCTGGTTATGAGGATGTGAGTCACCCCGAGCATGTGTGGAGGTTGAAGAAAGCCTTGTATGGCTTAAAACAAGCACCAAGAGCATGGTCTGACAAGATTTCTAAATATCTTGTCACTATTAGCTTTCATGTAGCCAATGCAGATTTCTCGCTGTATGTGAGACATGGTGATAGAGGGGTTGTGCTTGTTGTCATCTATGTAGATGACTTGATCATTACGGGGGACCATGATGCACAGATCTTTGATGTAAAGATCTTGCTTAGACAGAAGTTTGAGATCAAGGATCTGGGGGAGCTCAGATATTTCTTGGGCATTGAAGTAATTAGGTCACCACATGGTATTGGATTACTGCAGAGACAGTATGGCTTGGACATGTTGTCCAAGTATGGTATGATAGGCTGTAAGCCTATCTCAGTGCCATTGGATCAGAATGGCAAGTGTAGATTCATGAGAGATTTTGGAGGATCCTACTATGTATAGGCGCATAGTAAGAAGTTTGATCTACATGACGATCACCAGACCAGATTTGAGCTATGCTGTTGGGTTGGTGAGTCAGTTTATGCAGGCTCCTCGAAAGCCGCATTTGGATGCATTGAGATGCATACTGAGGTATGTGAGGTCTACTTTGCATTGTGGACTATTTTATGAAACTGGGACAGAGATATGTGTACATGGGTACACAGATGCTGATTGGGTTGGTAGTATCTCAGATAAAAGATGATAGAAGATCTACTAGTGGCTTCATGTTTTCTTTGGGGAGTGCTGCTGTGACTTGGAGCAGCAAGAAGCAACCTACGGTTGCTCTATCTAGTACAGAGGCCGAGTCGTACAGAGGAGCTGTTATGGCAGCATGTGAGGTAGCTTAGTTGAGATAGCTACTTACAAATTTGGGTCTATCAGTGGATAGACAAGTTGTCATTTTCTGTGACAACATTAGTAGTATAGAGTTGGCCAGGAACCCAGTTTTTCATGCTCGTATAAAGCAGATAGAGGTCCACTACTATTTTGTCAGAGAGAAGGTCTTGAGAGGAGACGTTGACCTTGTTTATGTCAGCACACAGGATTAGGTCGCTGATATCTTCACCAAAGCATTGGGTACAGAGAAGCTCCGCAGATTCAGGGCTTTACTTGGTGTACATGAGATGGAGTTGAGCTCGAGGGGGAGTGTTCAGATATCGAGCTCATCAGGCGGTGGACACACTGATGACCCGCCTGGGGGATAGGCCCCACACTTACACCACTGGCATGGTTGGTAAGATCATGGGTTATATGCGGCCAATGGGATGATAGGCTGTGTGACAACCATTCTAGAGACTGGCATAGTTATAGTGTCAGCTCATTTAGTTGGGTTCACACTATAGAGAACCCTAGTATGTATTTGGTTGAGTACCTTTTCATATGTGTGTACTCTTATCTTTGTATATGGTGTGTTGAGTGTTGAGTGAAGAAGAAGAAGAATTTTAGCCTCTCACCTTGTGTGTTCTCTATTAGGGTTTTGTGAGTGTGTGTGTGCTTGCAAGAGCTCAAGCTCTCTTCTCCCCTGCATCTTTTCATACCGGAAGCGCACCATTTTAATCGTACCGAGGCTGGTCAGGCTTTGCCACGTGAGCTGTCCTTTGAACACTCCCCGCCGCCAACTGTTGCAACCAAACTTCCCTTAGAAAAACACATACCAATGCTCCCTCCAACATTCTGGCATAAGACAGTCCTTTAAGAAAACAGAGTTTCTATGCAAGTTTTCAGTTTGAATTTCCTTTGAATACAATGAGTATATCTTAAATCAGTATCCCCAAAACTTCATAATCGTAATATTGAATTTCAAAATAGAATTCCTCGAATTATGTAACCTTGATCCTCAAATCAATTCCAAGGGTCTTAACTTAGTTTCAGATTTGGTGGGAGATTTGAGTGTATTTTCCTGAACTGGTCACATCTTCTTTCCTGAACTGGTCACATCTTCAAAACTGAAGAAAGAGTTTGGTCTTGGTCATAGTCTGATTCAGGGTTCGAGTCTGATAAGGTTCTTCCTGAACTATCTTTCTCAAAAAGGGGGGTGATATTTCAGTTACTATTTTACTGAATTTCATTAATTAAATATTCACTTAACTGATTTCTAAATTAATCATGAATTCCAATGAGGAATAAATTAATCATTTATCTGAAATTCTGACTTCGATAGATTTTCTAAATTTTCTCTTTACAATCCGAGTGAATACGAAACGATAGAAATTTCTCTCTTAGAGTATTTACCTATTCATTTATCAATTACTCATATAAATTAAACATAGAATTAAAGAGAATTCTAATATAAAAATTCTTTATACATCTATTTATGCATAAAATCCAGCTTCAATGGAAATAACACTTTTATATAAAAGAAAAATCCTTTTATGCATAAATCAATTTAATAGGAATAACACTTTTAAAATAAAAAGAATTTCTTTATGCATCAATTTATGCATAAAAATTAATTTTTAAAGGAATAACGCTTTTATAATAAAAAACATTTTTCATTATGCATCTTTCTATGCATATAAATTAAATTCAATGAAAATAACACTTTTATAATAAAAGAAATTTCCACTATGCATCTTTCTATGCGTATAAATTAAATTCAATGAAAATAACTTTTATAATAAAGAAATTTTCATTATGCATTTTTCTATGCATATAAATTAAATTTAATAAAAATAACACTTTTGTAATAATAAAAATTCCATTATGCATCTTTCTATGCATATAAATTAAAATCAATGAAAAAAACACTTTTATAATAAAAAAGTTTCCATTATGCATCTTTCTATGCATATAAATTAAATTCAATGAAAATAACACTTTTATAATAAAAAAATTCCATTATGCATCTTTCTATGCATATAAACTAAATTCAATAAAAATAACACTTTTATAATAATAAAATTTCATTATGCATATAAATTAAATTCAATGAAAACAACACTTTTATAATTAAAAAAATTCCAATATGCAACTTTCTATGCATAGAATTTAAATTCAATGAAAACAACACTTTTATAATAATAAAAATTTCCAATATGCATCTTTCTATGCATAGAAATTAATTTCAATAATTAATATCAATGATATCCATGCATATTCATAGGTGAATATGTACATGGAGTAAATAAAAATATTTCTTTTAGAATGCACAAACGGCGGGAATTACTCTTTCAGAATAACATAAAAATAAACTTTATTTTCCACAAAATTCAAGAAAATTTTTCCATAACCTCCTTTGTATGGCTGACCATTTCTCAATTTTTAACATCCTATTTTCAATTTAAAATTAACCCTAATTTGAAGTAAAGTACTTTAATCTACTCAATTTTCACTTTCTAGGGAGTAAACAATAAGAAAAGTTTAATCAATTTATTTGTTACTCATTCTAGGATAAAGAAAGACTGATTTCTTAAGGAAGAGAAGGGGGGAAGCCTTTTCATCAAGGCATAACATCAGGATTCACTTTAATCAACTAAAAAAAAAAGCAAAGAAATCAAAAAACCATAGATTTGAAATTTGAAAGTATAATTTTTAGCTTACATGGAGTTTTGTGAGCTTTCCTTTAGCTTAAGGGATTTAAGTTCTACTCTTGTTTGGATCAAGAGTGGCCATCAATTTCTTTGTAGAGGATTTAGTCAAAAAAAATTGAATTATCAAGTGAACTCAATGTAATTGGCTCGTAGGAGTAAAGTAACAGTGCATAAACACTATTAAGCTTTTACAAAGGGGGAGGCTTCTATTTATAGAAAAAAGTGAGCCTTAAACCAAGCAAACTGATTCTAAAATTTTCCAGATCAGTTTGGTCAATTTTTGACAATTTTTGGGTCAGTTCAGATTACTTTTTGGAACTAGACTTGAAATAGGAGAGAGGAGAGATGCAATATCTCACTTAATTGATTTAAAATTGGGAAGCAATGATGAGAAAAAAGGTGCCTCCTTCATGAGGGAGAGTCCCCACTCTCAGGTGTCAAAAATTCATTTTTTAATGTTTCCTTTGGTCCTTAGTCTACTCTTCATCTTATGTGAGTATTTACTCATTTTTGGGGGTTTTTCTTTATTTCTTCAATTTATCTCCTCCCTACATTATTTGGATTAATCTTATTTGTCCTTTAGAACTTTAATCCCATATTTTCAAAAAATCTAGACCCTTAGGGCTAAGGTCTTTTGAGCAGATTATAATTTATTTTTATTGCACCTTAGGAAATTCTTTTAAAACTTCTATTTCGGGGGAATTTATTTTAATAAGAAAGGATATTTTTCCATCTAAAGATATCTAAAAACTGAGTTATCTCTCTCTAAAATATTTTCTCTCTCTAGGCCCAAAACAGTTAGAAACAAGATCTTTTATTATTCTAAAAAGAGGATTGATTATAGGGGAAGAAACTGGACATCTTGAGGGCCTGGGGAGGAATCTTACAAGGTATATTCACTTGAGGGTAGGTGTTGAAATATACAAGTGAATGGGTGTGTGCGGGAACAAGCCCTTAGCAAGAGGCTGTAAAAGAGAGTCTGTAAATGAGTGAGAAGCAGTGAAAAGGTGAAAGGTATCTACTACTAGGAGAGAATAAAGGGTAGCATGAGAAGTTCTAGGATGTGTGAAGATATTCTGGAAAAATGCAGAGGTGAAGAGAATCAAGCAAAAGAGGTGGAGTGAATCAAGGAGAGATCAGTGAGATTAGATGCTTGGCATCTTGTGGATGTAAACTCTATAAATTGAGGCATTGGCCTAATGAGAATTTTTTTGTTTTTGAGTATCCATGCCTACATTAAGCTATCAATTAATTGCTCACTAATATCATCTTAATCATCGTCTAATCTCTTTGTTAATAATGTTGATTTTTGCATTTGATCCACCATAGCTCATCACTTTGCTTGTATTTTAACACTCTCTATCCACTGCCTTCGTGAAGATGTCAGCCACCTGATCCTCTGTGCTGACATATACTAGATCTACATCACTTGCTAGAACCTTCTCCCTCAAAAAGTGATAGTGCACCTCCATGTGCTTTGTTCTAGCATGGTATATTGGGTAACTAGACAATTGTACGCTACCATGCTAGAATAAAGCACCTCAATGTGTTTTGTTCTAGCATGGTATATTGGGTTACTAGACAATTGTATACTATTCATGTTGTCACAATAAATGATAACTAGTAATCTAAAGTGGCTATCACATAGCCTATCATCCACACTGGCGGCATATCGACCATAATCTCATCAACTATGCCAGTGGCATAAGTGTGGAAGCTATCACCCAGGTGGGTCATTAATGTTTGTCGTAGCACTAGTTAATCTTGATATCTCAACACTCCCCCCCTCGAGCTCAAATCCACACACTGTAGTCCAAGTAAGCTCCTAAACCTGTGGATCTTCTCTGTGCTGCCCACTGCCTTCGTGAAGATGTGAGCCACCACCTGATCCTCTGTGCTGACATATACTAGATCTACATCACCTGCTGCTAGAACCTTCTCCCTCAAAAAGTGATAGTGTACCTCAATGTGCTTTGTTCTAGCATGGCATATTGGGTTACTAGACAATTGTACCCTACTCATGTTGTCACAATAAATGATAACTAGTAATCTAAAGTGGCTCTATCACACATCCTATCATCCACACTAGCGCGGCATATCGACCATAATCTCATCAACTATGCCAGTGGCATAAGTGTGGAACTTGTCAACCAGGTGGGTCATTAATGTTTGTCGTAGCACTAGTTAATCTTGATATCTCAACACTCCCCTCGAGCTTAACTCCACACACTGCACTCCAAGTAAGCTCCTAAACCTGTGGAGCTTCTCTATGCCCACCACTGCCTTTGTGAGTGAAGATGTCAGCCACTTGATCCACTGTGCTGACATATACTAGATCTACATCACCTGCTATAGAACCTTCTCCCTCAAAAAGTGATAGTGCACCTAAATGTGCTTTGTTCTAGCATGGTATATTGGGTTACTAGCCAATGGTGTGCTACTCATGTTGTCACAATAAATGATAACTGCCCTATCCATGGGCTCACCTATATCACCAAGTAGCTTTTGAAACCAAGCTATCTCAGAAGTTGCCATAGCAGCACTCCTGTACTCTGCCTTTGTACTCAACAAGGCAACTATTGTGGCTGCTTCTTACTTCTCCAAGTCATAGTAGCACTCCCAAATGAGAACATAAAACCACTAGTAGATCTCATGTCTGCAACACTACCAACCCAATTAATATTGTGTACCCATGTAGTTGTATCTCTATACAAGCCTCATAGAAATGTCCATAATCAAATAGCTGCTGAGAGGGGGCAAATTTCCATGACTAAAGCACTACAGTCAATTGTGAAAAAGGTGGATCAATTTGATGGTAAGGACATCACAAAGTACCTGCGCAATTACACAAAGGAAATGGAGCTAAACAGGGTAACTGAGGAGGATATGGTTCGAAGCTTTGAGCTGGTATGTGTTCCTGAAATAAGAGAGCGCATAAGAGGATTACAGGAAGCACATGGTGGCAGAAATTGGGAGGAGTTCAAGCTTGCTTTGAAGGATGATTATTTCATGGAGGATTCTGAGCAGGTGACCAAGCGAACTTTCTTGGAATGGGTCACAAAACCCAAAATGGGAATTTCTGCCACAGAGTTGCTAAGAGAGTTTGAGAAGCGCTATGCCCAGCTGTCAAGGATTGAGCACACAACCTTGGACAGGGAAAAAACAGAGCTCTTCTTACAAGCAGCTGGGAAAGATAAGGATATAGAGCAGGGGCTAAAGAATGATTGGAATGATGTCGAGGATGCGGTCACCATGCTAGCAAAGCGGCAGCGAAGGAGAGATAAAATGGTGATGAGCTCGGCAACTCCTATAACTGCTGTTACCCTTGAGAATCTACCAAAACCAGCTGCTGCAATCCCAAAGGTAGAAGGGCCGATGGAAGAGCTTATTAAGGGAATGCGAGACCTAAAATTGAAGATGTCCAAGATTGAAGAAAAAGGGCTACCATTAGGATAGGCTTCTATGCAAAGGCCTCAAAGCAAAGAAGTGTTTACATTCAGATGTATATGGTGTGATGACCTAGAACATGCAAAGAAAGACTGTGCTAGCTATAAGGAAGCCCTTAGAAATCAACTTGTGTTTTTCAAAGATGGGAAAATCCACCTTACAGAGACTAGTCTTCCATTAAGCACAAACTTTGGGAAAGGAGGGATGAAAAAGCTGGTTGAGGATATGGCTGCTAGCCATGCCATCTCTATGGTTGAGGCAGCAACCTATGGGTTAAAGGCTGGTCAATCAATGCAGGAATCTGAGAATGATGAAGATTATGAGAATGAAGATTTTTGGCCATCAACAATGGAGCTAATTGCATCAAAGAAGGTGTCTAAACAGGCTTTCCATGAGGCAGGTGACTGTATACGTCTTGAGACTGGCTGGGAAGAACCTGTCGATTCTTTATCTGTTCATGCCTACATTGCAAAATGCCAGAATAATGAGGCACAGGTAGAGGAAAAGCGTAAGAGGGAGAATGAGGAAGGAGGGCCATCAAAAAGGGTCACCCGTGGTAGTGAGAAGAAGGATCCTGGGCCATCACATATGCCTCCGCCGCATAGCAGACCTCCACAGGAAGTATCAATGGAAGAAGTGCTAGCAAAAATGAAGCATGAGAAGGAGAAGGGTAAAGGGAAAAGTCCACTCTACAAGCTTCAATCTGATATTGAAGCTGCAACAGACCTCAAAAAGGTGCTTGAAGAGAGGATTCTAAACAGTAGGGTGGAATTTACACTAGGGAAAGTCTTGGGGATTGCAAAGAAAGAATTCCATGATGAGATAATTGATATTATACGAAGGAAAAGGCAGTCCATAATTGAATCACAAGGGGAGGCAAGCACTTCCAAGACTCATGGAGTACAGGTACAGCAAAAGGAAGAGAGAGAGAATGTGGTGGAATGTAATCACTCTACTGAAGGGGCACAACAAGTGCGCTTTGTGGATGAGGATGATGAAAAAGAAGTTCTTACAAAGAGTCATTACTCCAGGAGCCATTGGGCAAGGGCCACCACTGAAACCCTTGTCAAGATAGGTGACTTGGAAGAGCCGTATGTCGCTCTAATCGACCATGGGTCTGAAATAAATCTTATGGCTAAAAATCTCTACAACAAATGTAAGTGGCCAATGGATGTAGATCATGGGTGGATGATTAAAGCAGCTAATAACTCATCTGGAGAGCTCTATGCAGCCTGTCCAAATGTAAGGGTAACTATAGGGGATGTGAAAGATGATCAGAACTTCCTTGTTCAGGAGATGTCATCGTATCCCCTCATCCTTGGGCAACACTACATTACAGCTGTGAGGATGGAAACAAAAGTTTTGGATGATGGCTCGGCATATGCAAGAATAAGGAGTAAAGATGGCAAGAAAGCTGTTCAGTTCTTGACAGTTTGCATTAACCATGAAAGGAACCGTGAGTCTCTTCGAGCACAGTCACTCCCAAAGATAAACAGAGAATTCATGAACTACAAGGAGTTGAGGGATTTTGGCCAGGTGCCATTGTAGAGCGAGATTCCAATGGTACAAGGGAAAATGAGTTCTCGCAGGACTCAATCAATGTAAATAACTTTTCAGCAAATTTTCAGGGATTTTCTCGCTATGGGTCACTGGTCTTTGTAAAAAGCAAGGATTTGAAGTGTGGCATGCGTCGACATGTACAAAATGAACAAAAAACTCTTGAGCAGTGTGGTCTTTTGGAGAAGAATGAGTTTATTTCAAGGGTGCTTGATGAGGTGTCATTTGTGGATACTATGGGTGTGCTTTTTGCTATGGAAAGAGCATGCTTACAGGGTGGAAATGAGATGATAGAGGTGTCATCTATGGGGATGTATGATATAATCTGGAAATTTGAAGGGATGGAATGTAAAAACATGAATTGTGAGATGGATGCTCATGATACAAAGTACAAAACAGTTGCAAAGAAGGTGAAACCAGTTGCCTTGCCCTTGCCACCAAGAAGCAAGGAGAAAATAGATGAAGCCTCTATGCAACCGAATCTCAGAGATCCGAAGAAAATTGGGCATAAGTTTACACAGGAAACCCTAAAAGAGCTGAAGATTGGTGAAAAGGATTTTCTGTTGCCAGTTGAAAGGGAATGCTTTGAGGAGATGCTTGTAAAACATGGGAAAGCCTTTGCTTTTCAGCCGCATGAGATAGGCTGTGTTGATCCAAGTGTAACAGCGCCAATGGTGATCTTCACTATTCCACATGTGCCCTGGAACCTGCGGGCCGATTCCAGTACCAAAGGCTCTCTTGCCAAAGCTGATGGAATTACTAAAAGAAAAGACCAGGATGGGAATTTTACAGCCATCATGCGCTCCATACTCCAACAGATGGTTTACCGTGCCAAAGAAAAATGAAACATTGTGCTTCATTCAAGACATGCAACCTGTAAACAAGGTCACAATCAGGAATGTGGGAGCAGGTCCGATTGTGGACGAGTTTGCAGAAGCATTTGCAGGGAAAGCTATATACTCTATGGGTGATCTGTATTCGGGATATGATCAGTTTCAGCTGGATATACAAAGCAGGGACTTGACCACAATGAAAACTCCTTTGGGTCTAGTAAGGATGTGCACCTTACCACAGGGAGCCACCAACTCAGTGGTGCATATGATGAATGGAATGAATAAAGTCTTGCGAGACTTCATACCACAAATAACTATGCCTTTTCTGGATGATGTGCCAATAAAAGGTTGTGATGAGAAAGATAAAGATGGGGATTTGGATTCAAGGGGGTGCCGCAAGTTTGTGGCAAATCATATAAAAGATTGTAATATGATTCTATCCAGGCTTGAAGAGGTGAATCTTACTTTGTCTGGATTGAAATCAGTGTTTGGGGTTGGTGAAGTGCTAATCGTGGGGCATCTTTGTAGTACTAATGGATGCCGACCTTGTCCAGCCAAGACAGATGCAATACAAAGAATAAAAGAGATATGCATTAATGTTACAGAGCTAAGGAGATTTCTTGGTACATGTGTCTTTTATGTTATATGGATCCCACATTATGCACATGTAGCAGATCCTCTTTATCAACTTTTGAGGAAAAATCAAAAATTTTTGTGGAGTGCAGTACATATTAAAGCTATGTGGAAGCTGAAATGTCTGCTCCAATCACCACCTACTCTAAGGAAGGCAGATTATGAGAGTGGCAGGCCTGTGATTGTTACAGTTGATACTAGTCCTACTGGGATAGGATGGGCAATAGGGCAAGATGATGAGGATGATCACAGGTATGTAATCAGATTTGGAGCAAAGGTATTAAGCATTCGTCAACGAAAATATCCGCAGATCAAGAGGGAGTTATGGGGAATAGTCACTGCTCTAAAATGTGAAAAAGAATATCTTATTGGGACATCTGTACTTGTGGAAACTGATTGCTTGCCACTCCTTGGGATGATTGCAAGCTGCACCACTCTAGATATCGCTATGCTTAGGTGGATTGCCTATATCAAGTCACTAAATCCTGAGTTTGAGCATATTGCAGGAGAAGATAACCCAGTTGCAGATATGTTATCAAGAGCCAGGTATGAAGATGAAGAAGGGATGATTAGTGACATTGATGATGTAGGTACAAAATTCTATACTACTGCATATGCAAAAGGGGACCATACTTGCTTATCAAATGCACTTGAGTCTTTTACTGAGGAAATGTATGAAGGAGATTGGTTGCTTATTGGTCAATACTTGAGTACTTTGACAAGATAGGAAAATTGGTCCGACTTAGAATTTAAGAGGATCTGCAGAAAAGCATATGGGTATTTTCTAAAGGATGGGTACGTGTGGAAGCATCCTAAGCAGAGGAATGCTATGCCACAGAGAGTCATATGTGATAAAGAGACTCAAAGGAAGCTCATGAAAGAATTCCATGAGAGTCTCTGGGAGGGCTGGACATCGAAGTGTGTGGGCCACCTTTACCAAAATAAAGGAAAGATATTGGTGGAAAGGAATGTACAAGGATATTTCCCAATATGTGGAAACATGCATGGTATGTCAAATGTACTCAAATGTGCGACATCATGATGGATTGCAACCAACCTACCCACCTGCCATGCACTACAAATGGGTAGTGGATCTAGTTACAATGCCTTTGGGAATTTGGCAAATGCGGTACATAGCACTTGCAAGAGAAGATTTGACAAATCAGGTGGAAGGGCGTGCACTTAGAACAAAGAGTACGGAAACAGTATGCAAATTTCTCTTGGAAGATGTGATTTGCCGGTATGGTTGTGTTGGGAAAATAACAGCTGACAGGGGTGAGCTAGATGTTGAAGAAGCAAGGGAATTCTTCTCTAGAATTGGCATCAAATTGGCCTTAACATGTGCCTACAACCCTGAGGGCAATGGTAAAAGTGAGCGAGGACATCCTCCAATCATTAAAGCTTTGGCTAAGGCATGCAGAGGAAGAATGCGAGAGTGGCCAAGGCTCCTACCATATGCTTTGTGGGCTGACCGTACAACTCATAGCTCAGTGTGACAGGATACATGCCTGCAGAATTAATGTATGGTCAGAAGCCAGTAATGCCAATTGAAGAAGTAGTTCAATGTATTACCCTGAATGGAAGAATTGAATAGGGAAGACCTCCTTACATTGCGAATAAGGCAGCTGGAGAGGAGGCCTGAAGATGTAGAGCTTGCTAAAGTTCGTTTGAAAGATGCAAGGTTGAAAAATAAAGAAAGATTTGATAGAAGACACAAATTCCGGCCAAAATCTATTGAAGAAGGTGATTGGGTCCTAATGTATGATAGTAGTCTTGACAACCAGTTCACTGTTCAAAGAAAGTTTTCAAAAAGATGGTTTGGCCCTTACATTGTCAAGCATGTGCATGGAAATGCCACGTATACCCTGTGTGAGCTTGATGGAACAGAGATAAAGAATCTTGTAGCAGGCAAAAGGATCAAGATGTTTAAAAGAAGGCATGAAAGTGATTCTTTTGATTCACAGGAGACTCAGGATGAGAGGCTTGACGGTGATAGCATGGATATGGTTGAAGAGGAAGAAGATGATCTTCCTGGTAATGTAGAAGATGAAGATGACATCCAGGTATATGTGGATCTTGATGATGATTTGGCACATACCAGAGGATGCGCAGGTTTAGAGGGGGTGGATGTCGTGCCATGGCACGTCTATGGTGTGAAACCATGCATATTAGGCCATCAAATGCAAATCCAGATGCATGGGATTAAGTGCCATGACTTGAGTCATTATATGATGCCTAAGTATATATGTTCATATTGTAAATGAGGTTCAATAAGATGACTGAGACTGAGCCAGGTCTCAAAGCCTCTGTACATAAGTGTGGTGTGAATCATGGAGTTTCATGCTTATGGTAAACCTTGAGGTAGCACAAATTATCAATGAACCAAAGGTAGCATCACTTCCTTATGGGGCTAACAACAAAGAGGGATTAGATAATATGGTTGAAGATGCATCCATGCAAAATGTCATTATGAACGTTTCTTCTAGGCTACGCTTCACCAAAGCATATGTCACTCATTCTGAACTAAAGTGCACATTCAATTTGGAGATAATCGGGCTGAAAAAGAATCCCAATGGTCCCATGTACACATCTCTTGGTGTAATGACAAAAGGAACCGTGATAGAGATGAATGTGAGTGAGCTTGGTCTAGTAACTCCGACTGGTAAAGTGGTGTGGGGCAAGTACGCACAAGTCATAAATAACCCTGAGAATGATGGCAGTATCAATGCTGTTTTACTAGTGTAATAGCTATACCCATGGAGAGGTATCACGGTTTCAGAGCGAGGCCGTCCATATACACCCTCGTGAAAATGTTGGGCAAGTGTGGATATATTTCTGAAGCAGAAGATGTGTTTGAAGGATTGTTTAAGCATGACATGGTATCATGGAATGTGATGCTCTTAGCATATGTTGAATAAGGAGAGGGAGAGAAAGCTGTACAGCTATATAGACAGATGCAAAGGGAAGGCATAAATCCTAGTGAGAGAACTTTTGTAATTGCCCTTCAGGCATGCTGCACGCTTGCAGAGAATGAGGTGGCTGCTGTTGTTGAAGGTAGATGGGTCAAAATGTTATCTCTCGAAAATGGCCAGGCACTACATGTCGATGCTCGGAGGGAAGGCTGTGATTCAGATGTCTTTGTTGGTTGTACTCTCATAGTGATGCTTTCAGCATACCTTGAACGAGGCGAAGGGCATTGGAAGATCAAGAGGCAGCAGCAGCTGGAGACGTATACGCAAGGTGGTGGCTTGCGTGGCAAAGATACGAAGGAGTTTTAAAAAAAAAGGAAATTTCTGAATATTAAGCAAGAAAAAAGGAGGCGTAGTGTATTTCAAACTGGGAAATTCGAATTTTTAGCTGCAAAAGTGAATGGAGCCCGAATCTCTTGCAAGAAATAGAAGAAAACCAGGAAAACAACGCATATTGAAGGGGGGTGTGTAAAAAAATCAGAACCAGAGCTGAATTCGACCAGAGATTCAGAAATCGTGATGACGGCTACTGTATAGGGCATCCTGGGGTTTGAATTAAAGAGAAAAGGAAGCACTAACCAATGGCATGATCTTCAAAAATCCCACAATATACAAGGGAAATGATGTCAAAAGCTCTACGAATGTTGATTTTGGTGCATACTGCAGTGAAGCAGAACATGGAAAAAGCGAAATCCGTAAATTCGCTTCTTTTTTTTACTCTGAGATAAGTAATTTTTTTTTGTTGTTACTTACAATTTCAAAAATCGTATAGTCTAGGAATAAAAATATTTCCCCTTTAAGGTTTTTGGGAACGAGAAGGGTTTTGGGGGAAAAGGTTCTTATGGTTTGGGAGAGTCTTGGAATAGGAAAGCATCAAAAATACAAAGAGTTTCCTAGATTTGGATTTTATTTGTAAAAAGCTACTTGGTTGGATTTTGGATTTTCTAGACATGGAGTTTTCTAAAATCACATGAATATGTTGTACATATGCCATATGCCATCTTTTGCTTTGTGTGTTGTTGGAATCTGAAAGCAGGTTTTTATGAGATCAAGAGACATCTTGAAATGATGGAGTTGGCAGTATATGATATATGTGATGTGAATGATCACATGTATATGGAAATCTTTTGTAGATTGTGTTATGCCTACATGTGATATGATTGAGGCATTTGGAAAAAGAGTCAGGAGATCTATGCTTGGAATTGGTCATGCTCTTGTCACACAATTTATGTGCAATCATCAAGCTGAATTTGGGAATGTATTGAAGTGAATTGGCACATGTACATGTCATAAAAAATGGAGATGCCTTATTCCCCTTGAAGAGTTATGTGTTTTTGTTTCCTTGCTGGAATTTGAAGCCACTCTCACAGCCAGAAGTCTCGCACTTGCCCAGCGATACCGCAAACGTCACGACAACGTGGTACCCAAATTTGGGATGCCCGCCTCGATTTGCGTGCCGGATCGCCCCAGGGACGAATTGTTTTTAATCCGGGAGGTTCTCCTGGTCGTTGGGGTTCAGACCGTTTGTCAATCGGACACCCGGTCGAACATTTATTAAGGTTTAAAGGTCATCGCTTTTTAACTAAAATGACTGAAATTTGCATATAAGCTTGATCCGGTGTCCGTTTTGGATGCTGTAAAATCCTATATTAGGGTAAAATCACGCGCACAGATTCTAAATTTGGGCTTAGAATTTGAAGATTCTAAGTAGAAATGACTCAAATAATGAAATCATTGATTTTTATACCATAAAAACTCATAAATTTATCTATTACATGGACATTTCTTTATTAGATGGGTATGTTACATCCTTCTCCCCTTAAAGAAATCGAGATGTCCTCATCTCGTCATGAATCGGGGATAATCCCTTAAGAGTGTAGCTTCATCTTCCCAAGTTGCATCTTCTTCAGGGTAATCTTTCCATTGTACTAGATGTTCTACAAGAGTTCTATTTCGGAGTTGCCTTTCCCTAGAATCTATGATGCTATTGGGCTGTAATTCAAGGACTTCTTGAGTAGGCATTACAACTTGTTCATCATCAAGAATATGATCGAGACTGGGTACATATGGTTTTAATAAACTTACATGAAATACATTGTGGACTTTGATATGGCTGGGAGTTGGAGTTTATAGGCACTTTTACCTAGACACTTGATAACTATATAGGGACCAGAATACCTAGGGCTGAGTTTCTTATATTTTCTAAGTGATATAGAACTTCGTTTTGGTCGCACTCGTAGAAGAACTCTGTCTCCTTCCTTGAAGATCCTTTCAAACCTCTTGGTGTGAGCATAATGCTTTTGTCGATCTTGGGCAGCTTTAATATCCTTTTGGATTGCCTTGGTTTGTTCCTCCATCTCTTCGAGTATTTTCCTGGATGCCTCAACTCTTATGGTCGGGTCAGAGAAATTTAGAGGAGACAAGCATTCTTGCCCATAGAGTGCTTTGAACAGTGATATTCCTATGCTTTGATGATAAGATGCATTGTAGGCAAATTCTACTAGAGGAAGGTATTGAATCCACCTTCTTGGTTCCCATCCACAATATTCTCTGAGAATGTCTTCAATTACTTGATTGACTCTCTCAGTCTAGCCATCGGTCTCTCGATGATAAGCTGTGCTAAAGCAAAGTTGAGTTCCCAGGGCTTGAAATAAGGACTTCCAGAACTTTGAAGTGAAGTCAGAATCCCGGTCACTTACTATCCTTTTTGGGAGACCATGAAGTTTGAGGACTTCCTTGATGAATATTCGAGCAACATCAGAAGCTTTGAAGGTTCTCTTTGAAGGTTTTCTTTGCTAGTATAAGGTGAGCTACTTTGGTAAGTAAGTTCACTACTACCAGAATGGAGTCATATCCTCCTTGAATAGTGGGGAGACTTGTGACAAAATCCATACTAATGCACTCCCACTTCATTTGGGGAATATCCAAGGGTTGAAGTTTTCCAGGCATCTTGACCATTTCAGCTTTGATCCTTTGGCATCAGAGACATTGCTTCAAGTACCGAAGCACATCATTTTTCAAGTCTTCCCAATGAAAGCTCCTTCTTACGGCATTTAATGTTTTTGCATAGCCTGGGTGTCCTGCAGCAGCAGCAGAGCAGGGCTATCATGAGCTTCATGGAGGATTAGTTTCTTTAAAGCAGGATACTTAGGGATACATAGCCTGTGTTTGAAGTAGAGGCTTCCTTCATGAGTGGAGTATCCCTTGATTAGATTCTTCTCTTTCCCTGAATTTCCTCCTTCTACTAACTTCATCATCCTCTGATAATCTAGGTCATGAGATGAGACTTCTTCCACCTTGACCAATATGGGATTATTTGGCATTGAAATTGCACTCAAGAAAGATTTGCGGCTAAGTGCATTTGCTACCACATTATCTTTCCCAGGGCAAAATTTGATGTCGAAGTCATATTCTTGTAGAATTTCAATCCATCTCCTTTGCCACATGTTGAGGTTAGGCTGGGTGAAGATCCACTTTAGACTTTTGTGGTCAGTTACAAGCTGGAATTTGCCCCCAAGAGATAATGTCTCCATAATTTGAGGCAATGAACAACTGTTAAGAGCTCCAAATCATGGGTGGCATAATTGCTTCATATTGCTTCATCTTGCGGGAAGTATAAGTGATTGGTCTTCCTTCTTGGCCTAAGACACCACCAAGTGCTAGACTACTAGTATCAGTAATCACTTCAAATTCCTTGGCAAAATTAGAAAGTTTTAGGACTGGGATAGAAGTAATAATGACCTTGAGCTAATCAAAACTGTTTTGATGAACTGGCAGAGCCACACTATTTTGCAATCCTTCTTAAGAAGATCCGTCAAAGGTGCAGCTACCAAGGCATAATCTTTGATAAAAATCCTATACCATCCCATGATTCCCAAAACCCACGAACTTCACGAACTGATTTAGGGGGTGGCCACTCCAGAATATCCTTTACCTTGGCGGGGTCTACTGAAATGCCATCTTTGGAGATGATGAATCCAAGATACTCAATTTGATGAGTAAAGAAGGTACATTTGCTCTTCTTGGCATAGAGTTTGTGTTTGCGCAATAATTGCAGAACTCTATGCATATGCTCCTCATGCTCTCCCATTGATTTGGAGTAGATTAATATGTCATCAAAGAAAACAAGCACAAATTCATCCAAGCAAGGACGAAATATATCTTGCATTAGGCGGTTGAAGGTTGCAGGAGCATTGGTTAACCCGAATGACATTACAGTAAACTCATAGTGGCCATAACGGGTATTGAAGGCTATCTTGGGTATATCTGCTCCCTTGACTTTGATCTGATAGTAACCAGACCTCAAATCTATTTTTGAGAAAACTTTGGCCCCATGAAGCTTGTCAAGAAGTTCATCAATGCGAGGAATAGGGTACTTATTCTTGACAGTGACTTGATTTAGTCTTGGATAATCTATGCAGAGGCGGAGAGTTCCGTCCTTCTTTTGCTCTTTAAGTTCAATGGCTTCAGGAAGGGACATTTTATAGGGCATTTTTGAGACGGGTTGAGCTCCAGGTATCACCTTGATTTCATGATCGACTTCTCGAGGAGGCGGTAGCCCTGTAAGCTCGTCAGGGAAGATGTCAGAGAATTCTTGGAGCCAAGAGGGTCCTGTCTCCATACTAGGTTGAATGGCTTTGTTAAGCTTGACTAAGAAAACTTGCTGACTCTTACATGTTCCCTTGAGAAGATGTTTTGCCTTGACTACCCTAGATTTAGGTTTTCATGTTATCCCCTGAACAGATATTACTTGGCCATGCTCATTTTCAAAAGTGATACTCCCCTGGTTACAATGAATGCTAGCTTTGTTTGCAATTAACCAATCCATCCCAAGGATTCCATCATAAATTCCTAATGGCAAGACTCTAAAGTGGCCATGAGTTTTCTCATTACCCAGCTCAAAATCAAGGTTCCCTATAGAGTGGCGAGATAGTACTTCTTTCCCACTGGCTAACTTTATAGTCATTCTTCTAGCTGTTTTTTGACTCAAGTTTAATTTTTGCAAGCACCTAGGAGAAAGAAATGAATGGGTACTGCCACAATCAATCAAAAGCTGAAATGGCTTATCGTGATGAGTGGCTGGGGTTTGGATTACACCAAATTGTTTATTCGGACCTCCGTGTTCTACTGCCGCATGGACGGTGGCACGCTCTTCTTCAGCCATTTCCAAGGTCGGTTCTTCACTTATAATACAGGAAGTCCTAGCAACTGCTCCTCCGCGACCTCTGCCATGCCCACCACCTCTTGCACCTTGGTTGATAGGGGTTCCACGACCTTGATTTCCTCGGCTACCGTGGGGAAATGATGTTGTCATCTTGGGATAGTTGGCTCTAAAGTGTCCCAGCTCATTGCACTTAAAACACAAAGGGCCTTCTCTGGAAGAAGCAGCATACGAGAGCGGGGGACAAAAGAGATGCCTTGTCGCCCTCTGTTGTAGTAGGGGAAATTCTGTTGGGGTTTCTTGTAGGGTTGATCTTTAGGATTTGCTACAGGGTAAGATCTCTTTTGATGCTTAGGTTTGTCAGTCTTCATTTCTTTCACAAGGGGCTTTGCTCGTATGAGAGCATCCTGTAAGGCTTGGCCTCATTGTGCTTCAAGGCGGGAGTCTAAGGGTTCATTTAACCCTTGGCAGAAACGAGCCACTAGTTGGGGCATACTTCCGAAGAGTGATAGCTTTGGAATAGTAGTCCTCAAGAGTTAAGCTGCACTGCCTAAGACTAAAAAACTCATTCATCTTTATGGATTCATGGGATGGGGGAAGATATCTTTCCTTCACTGCTCGCTTGATGTCTTCCCACGTTTGAGAATGCTCGGTGACTTCCTTGTCACGGCACCACTGTTTCCACCAGAGTTTAGCATATCCAATGAGGCGAAACCGTGCAAGCATAGACTAATTTGCTACTCCAATATCGGCGGCAGAGAAATAATCGTCCATCGCCTCAATCCAGACTTCAGCATCCTTCTCAACCTTTGAACCTTCTCCTTTAAAGGAGGGAGATTGCATTTGCTTGAGCAGGAGCTTCTTCTCCTGGGTATCAGTGTAAGCGCATTGGGAAGTGGAGGGTGATCGTCCTAGCCATCATTGTAAGAACAATTTTAAGACTACAAGATTCATATTTGCACAACGCTTATTTTTGGAGAGTAAAACATTGAAATTATTTTATTTCCAAACGAGTTTTATTACAAAGATCTGAGACTAATATAATTAGTCTTGCTATCAAGGGAAATTCCTAAGCTTGACTATGACATAAGGGTAGAGCGGTCCACATAGGTGAAATATGGGGGTTCTACTGTAGTTTCTAAGACTCTAAAAATTGATGGTAAGGGTGGTAGACTCTGGATTGGGGTAGATCCCAACACAGCTACTCTATCAGCATCAGCAGATAAGATCTACATCACTTTGTCATACACCCAACGATCTTGAGGTATGCGAATCCCATCTATAGACACAGAGGTGTCGGCCCTGGGGGTACCGACGAACCAAAATAAACGGATCATCTTAAACTTTTCAATCCAACGAATCCACTTAAGGTCGGTGGTGAGGTTCCCAATTCGATCTGCTTGGATGAAGAAATATCTCAGCCCACGACTCCAAAAATCTCTACCCCATCCTCTTTCAATACGAGAGAAATGAGGGAGGGACATCTTCTCTAGTATCTGCACCATGGTGTCACAGAACTCGAAATTTGAGGAGTGAAGCAATCTCGAAAACGAGAAACTTCGAGTAGGCATCTTCCTCTTCCTACAATCATTCAACATCAATTCAACTTGTTTGTTTTAGTAAGATGTTTTTGTTAATTAGCATTATGTTAGGTAAAACATTCATTACAAAACAGTCCTTAATTGGCAATTCCTAGGAGCTAAGATCGGCTCTGATACCAATTGTAAGGTTCCCCCTTCTAAAATAGGAGAAACACTTAAGATAGTCCACTAAGTCTTAACTTGAAAAAAATTTCCTATTTATCGACACCTTGACCATGTAGAGATTCAAGGATACAATTCATAGATAAGACCTAGTCCTATCCCACAGGGGAAGCGTGATCTTCTAAAAGTCAAATTACCCATAGGGCAATTTATCATAAATTGAGCAACTACTAGACTTGATTTCTAGAGACAACGCTTTTTTCCTCATCCATGCAAGGCACAGCCGCTGACCTAGTCTTCTAGAATAGAGTTGCCCAAGAACCTAATTATCTAGCGTAAGGCTTTCACTTAATCTGTTGGAAAGCTACCCGATTAATCGGGTCCACCCGTCCATAGGATGGTGCCATCGGGGCATTCCATCCTGAGCCCACTTTCCACCCTACTCATGCGTCAATTTGTTTTCTAATTAATCCTACCACATTGATTGACATAAATAAACATGTTCCTTAATTACGGCCCTTTTCACAAGGTTTGTTAAAACAGCCTTTTTACACAATACAATCATACCAAAGACAAGATATATATATAAAAATTCATACATGAATCAATTCCATACAAGCCAAACCGGCTCTCTTATTGTTTTTTCTTTATTCTGCTGATCTAGAATTCGGCCTTCCAGCCTCTACATGCTGGGCAAAACCCTACGAGACCATACATCTCATCGTCGGCGGCCGCTGTGGCGAGGACTCAAGCTGGCCTGTCACCCTCTCAGGCTCCATCGCTCGATCCTCCCGCCCCTCAGAGGGATGTCTGCACACTAGGGTGGGCTTATTTACCGCACTAGCCTGGGCCCTCAGAACTTGCATCATAACCTCTCGCCTCAATCGGCGAACCTTATTCTCCCAATGGTACGAGGGATACCTTGGGCCATTCTCGGGCTTTGCTGACGACGCTGCCTGGCTACACAAGCACGGAACGGAGTTAGCGTTGAAGCCAGGAAAGCTTGCACTCTTTAAAGATAACAATTTCAATGCAATTTATTGAATACAGCATCACACAATTCGTAACTTCATACAATTTTATGTCATTATTTTAAAAAGGAAAAGATACACATTTATTAGCAATATATATAAAAAAACTTTTCTTTAAAATATAACCAAGCTAACCTGGCCACCATTTCCTTGAGGAGCTTGAAGAGGGAGGGTTGGAGCCGCATCGGGAGCATCTTCCCTAATTTTGTTGTTGCGTGCTCCTCTTAGGGCAATATTTTGACGTTTCTGGGATGGGGCCATCTTGGACGTAGACTTGTAGGGCTTGCTGCTGTGGTCGAAACGCTTCAGTCAGATCTCAATTCTGAGATCGTTTGCTCACCGTATGAGCAAAAGACTATAGCGTATGTGAACCCTTTCTAAAGGCAAAAATCCCTTATTAAAGTCTACGCAAATGTGGGGGGGGGGATTGTGAGATGTCCTTAAGACCAAAAACGTGGAGAAGGGCTGTGAGGGCTACTGTAAGTCTATTCACATGGGGGGGAGAAGAGTTAAGGACACTGCCTCTCCTAGCAAGAGGGGGATGGAGGAAAATTAGCTTATCTGAAAAGAGGCAAATGAGGGGGTGTGAGAGGGGCAGCTGCAAGGGGCGGCTGTACTGCAGCAAGTACACCACATCGGGATGGACGACGATATAGACGGTGGTACAACAGGGCATACGCTGCACAGAAATACGTGTAGCCTGTGGAGCACCCCGGAGGTTTATATAGCTAAGGGGTACGGGTATGGGCGCTGCATAAAGCAAGGACGAAAGGACGGTGTACCGTCAAAGGCTATGGATCAGTGGCCTGCATGGGTCTAGGGAAAAGGTACGGTGTGAGTTGTCCGAGAAAGGAGTGGTACGCATGTACCTTATCTAGTCTAGGCCAGCATGGGTGTCCATGTAGGGGTACGTGTGGACCATAGTGGACAGTCGTCCTTTGGTTCTTGGGCGGCCATCGTACGCGCACCCTAGTAAGTATGTACGGTCTAAATTTTGGGACGTGGTATCCAAATTTGGGGTGCCCACCTCGATTTGCGTGCCGGACCGCCCCGGGGGTGATTTGTTTTTTGTCCGGGAGGTTCTCCTGGTCGTTGGGGTTCAGACCGTTCATCAATCGAACGCCCGGTCGAACATTTATTAAGGTTTAAAGGTCATCGCTTTTTAACTAAAATGACTGAAATTTACGTAAAAGCTTGATTCGGTGTCCGTTTTGGATGCTGTAAAATCCTATATTAGGGTAAAATCGCACGCAAATTCCAAATTTGGACTCAGAATTTGAAGATTCTAAGTAGAAATGACTCAAATAATAAAATAATTGATTTTTATACCATAAAAACTCATAAATTTATTTATTACATGGACATTTCTTTATTAGTGAAGATGGGTATGTTACATTTCCCAGAGTGGAAACAGTTGGGATGGAAAGATTGGTACTAGAGAGGGGAATGGTGGCACGTTATGTGAGTAGTGGTTTGGGCGATGCCACAAGCAAGGCTTGGGGCCCGGGGGGAGAGGAAGGTAATGTTACAATTGAGCTATGGGGTGGCATTAACGTGGTGGCCAATTGTGTGGAATAGCTTTCTCGCATGTTGTCATCAAGAAAGATTTCCCATTTGCAATCCTGATCAAAGATGGAGAGGTCCTTGACCAAAATTTTATCGTGAAGCCTTGGATTGTGCAAGACCAAGAGGAAACGGTCCATTAATTGCTTATCACTCAATTTATCCCTCTCTTTGCAACGTGAATCAAGGTACTTGATGTGTGCAACGTAGTTGCGAAATGTTTCCTCTGGTTTTTGTTCCAATTGGAATAGTCGGATGATGGGGCTCCATTTGGGCCCATAGGGTGCAAATACGAGAATGAAGGCGCTCTCACCACTTTGAAAGTTCTTTTGCCGAGGGTCCAAGGATTGGAACCATTGCATGGCCTTGCCTTTAAGGCTAAGTCCAAGTAGATGGACCTTGGTTACATCGTCAAAAATTTCAAATGCTTGACAAATTTGGTTAAAGACCTCGATGCGAAATACAAGGTCACCAACTCCATAGAATTTTGGTAGAAGTTTGAAAAATTTCACCCACATAAGTTTTGTACGTGATGTTTGTGGGTGCAAGTGTTGTGTCACTCCCCTTCCTAGAGCTTGTGCTAATCTTGGAATGGCAAGTTGTGGTGTAAGGGGAGGTATTGCAAGGGTGGAGGGTGGGAATAGATCCATGGTGGATAGAGAAGAGGGTATGTGAATGTGCTCGGGGCGTCTATCCATGTTGGAGTGCATGTAGGGAGGGGCCCCATAATACCAGAAAGCTATTTGCAGATAAGAGAGGTTAACTTTGGCTTATACAAATGGGTAATCTTAACAATTGTGTTAACAAAGGCCGTAAAAGAAAGACTTGTCAAGAGTATAACGAGATAAATGTACACAATGATCTCAATAATAATATATTATGACTGTAGGAAAAACTATGGACTGAGAATGAAAAACTTGCGACTCAATGTACAAGAGAGTGAAGGGAGATGATGACGAAGGAAGGCTCACAAACTAGAGAAAGCATACACTAAGGTGTGTGTCTCTCTTTGTGAGGGTGCTTATTTATACCCAAGCATGCCTTGATGCCCAATTTTGATGCCTTAATGCCCAAGCCGAATATCTTGTTGTCATTCAAGTTAGATGCCTTGAGGCCCAAGCCGGGTGCCTTGCAGGTCAAGCCTTGCAAGATCAAGGTGTCCCAGTTTGTCTAGTTTATGCTGGGACTCAGGACAATGCTTGGAGAGAAAATTTGGGGGTGAAGGTACTTGAAATGAGATCAAGAAACTAATAGAAAATACACATGGACTAAAATTAACCCAATATAACTTAAAATAATATAAATTAGTCTAATTAATCAAAATTAAAAAAATATATAATGAAATGATTTAAAAAAATGATCTTTCCATACTTAAAGTAATCCATTTTTTTCATAGATGTACCATTACAAGTACACTAGTCCCTATAGGTTTTAGATTATTTACATCAAAAATGTAATTTTATTAATTAGATTATTAATATTGGTTGGTCTTCTGGTAGCCTGGAAGAATTTTGGAAAAGAGATCATTGAAAATCCAACCATTCGATTTGCAATTTTGACTAACCAGCACATTCTACTAATGTCTCAGTATCTACCACTCTTTTGATCTACAAGATTGAGAATTTTAAGTGGTAATTATTGTGGGTGCAAAAGGTGGCATATATTATAACACTTTAAAGACCTTGAAATATTTAAAGAAAATAGAAAAACAGCTTAAAATTTTCTCAAAAAATTAATTTAAGCTCTATATTATGTGAAGATCTAAGGTCCAAAGTGGGAATCTCATATGAGTTTATATGTAAAAAATATTAGCATTTTATGGAATCAATCCATATTTGGGACATGGTGTATACATTGACTTTGTACCTAAGGAAATGAGGACTTTTGACTATCTAATGATTAATCAGATTATGCAACTATATTCCCAACTTTGCATGTGATGTTCCAACAGAAGGACTTGAAAGGAAATTCCTTCATTAGTTAGGAGAGATTGGCCACTAAAGGTAAACAAATGCCTGTTTTTTTATTGTTTACAGGTTGCCTCAGTGGACGAAACTGGGCACCCTAATCCTGCAACCACCCTGATTTGTGTAGGCTTGATGTGCAAGAAATGCTTCCCTAATGAGGGATACTAAAGCCTTAATACACTAGATGTAATGCACAATCACTCACGTGTAATTTAAGCCTCCAAGTAGTGCCTCTTTTCACTCTGTTTTACACACAGAAAACCGAGAGCTTTTTACCTTTTGTATTGAAGCTTAATGTTAGTGCTTCCTTGTTTCTTCACATTGGTGGCTTTGATGATGCCTAAGAAGCCTTCAAATTGGTCTTCTCTCTTGATTTAATGTTTGAAATAATCCTCCACAAGCTTGTCTTCAAATTCTTGAACTTTTTCCTCTCTCATGAGAGAAACTTTCACAAAGAATCTTCTCCCAAGAGTATTCTTCACACCCACAATGGTGTGGCCCACTAAGTGATAGACCCTCCCTTAATCCCTTATTGTGCCACTAACTAAGAGAGTGAGAGTAATAGATGAGATAATGATTTCAAGATAGGATTCATAAAGAGGTTATGCTCACATAGAGACCTACACACACGTGTAAACTATTATGACTCTTTCCTCTTCACTCGAATGTTCCACTCAATGAAGTGATGAATCAGCCCCAAAATGCAACAAATGCAACACTTTATTCTTCACTCCAATGTGCCACTCAATGAAATGATGAATCAGCAACAAATGCAAGGAGTCACTCATAAAGAATACCACTCAATGTTAATAGAGAATGCTACCCACAATCACAAAGATGTATCTATCACAACTCATGAAAGATTACACTCCCATGGAAAGGAGCTGTGATACCATGTTAAAATACATGGTGTGACCTTAGTTATTGAATGAATCAACCAATGCAAAAGATCATCACATAAACAATCTCACACCATTGAAGCAGCAAATGCCACCACTTAGATGTTAATCAAATGTAACCAATGAGTAATGGATTATACTGCAAGTCACCACACAAATTCATCACATAGACAACTACCAATGAAGAGAGAAAAGAGAGACTATTTCCACAAAGTACCACTTAGTATATTGATCACTAAGCAAGTACACAAAGTATGAGCACTATACTCTCCACTTAGATATCTCTAGCTCTCTGATGTGTGAGTAGTAGACCCTAAATTTATAGACTCATGAGAGGGAGGGGCCTAGAGCCCTTGATTCTCTCCATCTCCCTATGATTTCTCACCTGACTCACCTAAAAGGTGATGCCCCAATCAAAGGAAGATAACTACTAGACCTGCACCCTGTTACTCTAGTAATTTGAGCCTTCTAACCCTAGAACAAACCACTCTAAGGTATCACTAAGGAAACACACTAAGAATGGATGCTAGATCACATTTCTAACAAACCCACACTTTCCTAGAGTGGTCATTCAATGAATGTAACATAATACCTACAACCTGGAATTGTTGCAGTCCTAGTCGCGGTCCCCATACATCTGAATGTATGACATCTAATGGCCTTGCACTGACTTGCTTTTCATGTGGGAAAGCATGTTTGGCCTGCTTACCAAACTAGCATGTGTCATATAATTTGTGCATGGCATAACCTTAAACTTTGGCAAACCTGTAACAATATTTTGAGTCTACATACACTTCAGTTGCCCTACATTCACATGACCAATGCACTTATACCATATGTCAATATCTGCAATGACACATGTTCCCATTAGGAAGTGAATGGGGTCTTCTTGGGCCCTTTAATTTGCCCAAGCCTAATCAAGGTGATTAAGGAATAGCCAAATGGGGGTTTGCCATGTGGAGTGAAATGTTGGGTTTGTAAGAGAGGTGTAAGAGTGGTCAAAGGGTGCACTTTTCCCCCCAAAAAAGGGGAGAGGCAATTTTACAATTTTCGGACCTCCATAACTTCTACATACAAGCTCCGATTTGAGCGGAGATTATAGATCCATGATCTACGCATCAAGAGCTTTCCATAGATATGTTACATTATATGGTTTTGTCTGCTAGATTTTAAATCCCATTTTCCCTCCAAAATTCAAATTTGAATAAAGTAGCTGTTTTGAAGCTTCTAATTAGAAAACGTTTCTTCTTTTAAGAGAAAAGGTTTGACTCCTTAAACTGCCAAATAAAAGGGCCCAAGAAGCCTTCCATTGAGGTCCTAATGATGCGCAAAACATGGATGTCTTTACTTCAAGCCTATTCAAATCCAAAGTAAACATCTTGCCATTTATGTTACCCTTTGCAACCAAGCGACAGTAATTTTTTAAGTCTTCCACAAAACATCCTTGAGGATTAACTTGCAGACCCTGCTCAACCATCTGTCCACAATAGAAACCAAGTTCTTTGTAATGTTTGAACATTAAGTACATCTTCCAAGTACTTCATCCTACATAGACAATGGCACTTTACCAACATGCACAATGGGATGTGTAGTATCATCACCTGTTTCTACTTAACCTAGTTTTTTCATTTTTTGCATGTCTCTAAACCACTCGGCATGACTGGTCATGTGGTTAGAGGCACCAGAATCCACATACCACGTATCTTGATATCCTTACACATCTCATGTTATGGAACTGAGCATGTGCTGCATCACAAATAGTTGCTCACTTTTCTCATCACCTCCCCTGTTTACTAGATGATGCATAGTTGCCTTGCTATAACTTTCCACTTTTAATATCATTCTACTTTTTATAGCAATCCTTTGTTGTGTGCCTTGGTTTGCCACAATAATAGCACTCTATTATATTTGCATTTTGATTTCTTTTTCAACCACCTCATCCTCTTTGGCCCCCTTGCCTCTAGACTAGCCTCTTCCACCTATGTATAATTGGTGCTATGAATCATTGGACTGTTGTCCAGAATTCTGATTTCCTTGTCGGTGGCCACCACTTTGGCCTCGACCACAACCTCTATTTCTACCTCTACCTGAAGTAAAGTAAATGAAATTTTTTGATGTGTTCTTGCTTTGTGAAGAAGACTCCTAACTTAGTGACTTTTTCTTTATTATCAACATAGATAGTGTTGAGATTCAAGCTCAATGTTAGCTTGTGCCAACGACACTATGTGCTGGCATATTAGGTAGCAGCATGTGTGAGACATAAATGACCGCGTCCAGCTGGTCATAGTGTGTGGACATTAGCTAGGGTTAGTAGTGTGTGGACACAACACATATTGTGGGTTGTGTATTATGGATTATGGCTTTATACATTGTGAGAGAAGGGAGATGGCTTCCCTCTATGGTTAGGGTTTGCAATATACATTAGGGTTTTCTCGTGTGTGTGTGTCTCCTCTCCCTCTACCTGTTTTTCATCATGGTATCAGAGCTTGGTGCCCTCTATTAGGGTTTATGAGTGAGTGAGAGAAGAAGGAGAAGAAGGTGTGAAGAAAAGCTGTGAAGCTTGCCATTGATGTTGTGAAGCTTGGAGCACACCGATTTCTATCAGATCTGAGAGCTTGGCCTACCGGGTAAGGACTACTAAACACCCTTGAGCGGATTGCAAGTGATTCAAGCACAAACAAGGCAAATTAGGGTTGCCCAAAGCAAAGGAAAATTCTGGTTTTTTGCAAGCTTTCCATTAAAGCTTGGAAGCGGTGATGTATGGTGGAAATAGATGCAATCTGGAAAACAAACATATATGTGACAAGGATTAATGTATTGGCAACTCATGTGCAAGCCCTACATTGAATTTGGAGCAAGTATGATGCATTTGAATGAGTGAAAAATTACTGTTTTTGAAGCTCTCACAAAACAAAGAAAAAGAGTCACTTGGTGTGTAAGATTCCTCCCCATCCTCTCAGGATGTCTAGTATCTTCCCCTTTAGTCAAATCCCTCTTCAAAAATATAAAAGATCTTGTTTCTACTATGGCCTAGAGAGAGAAAATCTTCTAGAGAGTGATAATTCAGTTTTTAAATATTTTTGGATGGAAAAATATCCCTTCTTATTAAAATAAGTTCCCCCAAAATAGAAGTTCAAAAAGATTTTTAGAAGGTGCATTAGAAATCAAGTATAATCTGTTCAAGAGGCCTTGTCCTGAGGGTCAAGATTTTTTCAAAATTTTAAATTAAGGTTCCTATGGGCCAATAAGATTCATCCAAATGTGTGGAGGAGATAAATGGAAGAAATAAAGAAAATCCCCCCGAAAATGAGTAAATACTCACATAAGATGAAGAGTTGACTAAGGACAAGGTTATTAGTTACAAAAGAGAGATATTTAGAAGAAATGATGCATTTTTGATGCCTGAGTATGGGGGAATTCCCCTCATGAAGGAGGCGCCTATTTCACATGTAGGGGAGAGTTTTAAACTCCCAAATAATGAGATATTTTTATCTCTTCTCTCTCCTATTTCAACTCGATCCAAAAAGTGAGCTGAACTGACCTAAAAATGGTCAAAAATTGACCAAACTGATCTGGAAAATTCTAGAATTAGTTTGCTTGGTTAGAGGCTCACTTTTTCCTATAAATAGAACCCTCCCCCTTTGTTGAAGCTTAATAGTGTTTTTTGCACTGTTACCCTGCTTCTCCCAAGAGCCAAAGACTGTGAGTTTACTCATAATTCATTAGTTTTTTACCTTCGCTCTTCTAAAGATTGGTGGCCACTCTTGTTTCAAAAAAGAGTAGATTCCTCAAACCATCAAGCCAAAGAAAAGCTCTCAAATTCTCCTTGTAAGTTGGAGATTCTTCTCTTTTCTATTTCATTTTATGGTTTTTTATGATTTTTGTCTTCTCTAATATGAATATGATGTTATGCCTCATTGAAAAAAAGGCATTCCCCTCTCTTCTTTAGTAAATCCATCCATTCTTTATCCTAGATGAATGATTAATGGATAACATCAAGCTTTTCATAATGTTTCTCTTTGATAAGTAGAAAATGTTTACATTAGAATGATTTAAATACTCTTGGTGAATTTTTAATTAATTTTAGAGAGTTAAAAATTGAAAAATGGTCAACCATACAAAGGAGGTTATGGCAAAAAATTCTAAAATTGTGAAAAATAACTTTTACTTTTTTTATTCAAAAAGAGTAATTCCCATCGTATATGTATTCTTAAAGTGTTATTTCTCATCCTAAGTATAGAAAAATGCATACTAAAAATACTTTATTAAAAAAGTGTTACCTTCTTTAGAATTAAATTCTATGCATAGAAGGAAGCATATTGAAATTGTTATTTTGAATATAAAAGTGTGATTTTCATCATAAATGATTTGTATGCATAAAAGATATTTTTTTATATTAAAAGTGTGATTTTCATCATAAATAGATTTTATGCATAAATTAGATGCATAAGAGAAATTCTTTTATTCTAAAAGTGTAATTCCTACTAAATTGGATTTATGCATGGAAAGATGCATAAAGAATTTATTTTAATCCAAAAGTGTTATTCTCATCAATTTAGATTTTATGCATAAATTGATGCATAAAGAATTTTATTTTTAATTCAAAAGTGTTATTCTCATCAATTTTGATTTTATGCATAAATAGATGCATAAAGAATTATATTCTTAATTCAAAAGAGTTATTCTCATCAATTTTGATTTTATTCATAAATAGATGCATAAAGAAATTTATTTTTATTCCAAAAGAGTTATTCTTATCAATTTTGATTTTATGCATAGAAAGATGCATAAAGAATTTTATTTTTAATTTAAAAGAGTTATTTTCATCAATTTTGATTTTATGCATAGAAAGATGCATAAAGAATTGTATTTTTAATCTAAAAGAGTTATTCTTATCAATATTGATTTTATGCATAGAAAGATGCATAAAAGATTTATTTTTATTTCGAAAGTATTATTTTCATTGAAATTAAATTTATGCATAGTTAGATGCATAAAACATTTATTTTTTATTTTGAAAGTGTTATTCTCATTAAAATGGAATTTATGCATAGTAAAATGCATAAAAGATTTTTTTTTGAAAGTGTTATTTTCATTAAAATGGAATTTATGCATAGTAAAATGCATAAAAGATTTATTTTTATTTTGAAAGTGTTATTCTCATTGAAATGGAATTTATGCATAGTAAAATGCATCAAAAGTTTATTTTTAATTCGAGAGTGTTATTTTCCTTAAAATTGAACTTATGCCGAAATAGATGCATAAAAGGATTTTTATAAACATATTATTCATACTAAAGTTGTGTTTATGCCTGATTAGATGCGTAAAGAATCGTTATATCAAAAAATTAGAATTCTCGTACATTCTATAAATAGATGTGATAGGAATCAGATAGATGTAAATGGATGTGGGTATGGATGTGGATGTATGGATGTAGATATGGAATGTAGATATGGAATGTGGATGTATGGATGTAGATATGGAATGTGGATGTGGATGTATGAATGTAGATGTGGATGTGGATGTATGAATGTGAATGTGGATATGGATGTGGATGTATGAATGTGAATGTGGATATGGATGTATGAATGTGGAATGTGGATATGGATGTATGGATGTGAATGTGCATGTGGATGTGGATGTATGGATGTAGATGCGGATGTGGATGTATGTATGTGGATGTGGATGTATGAATGTGGATGTGAAAATAGATGTATGGACGTACATGTGGATGTATGGATGTGGATGTGAATGTGGATGTGGATGTGGATGTGGATGTGGATGTATGGATGTGGCTGTATGGATGTATGTATGTGGATGTGGACGTGGATGTATGGATTTGGCTGTATGGATGTATGTATGTGGATGTGGATGTATGAATGAGGATGTGAAAATGGATGTATATGGATGTGTATGTATGAATGCGGATGTGGAATTGGATGTATGATGTGGATGTACGAATGTGGATGTGTATGTAGAATAATAAATGCGAATGTGTATGTGAAATGATGTGTCGTCGATATGAGTGAATGGATGAGATGCGATGACATGTGAATTGGGATGTGAACAGGGATTTCATATTCACGTGATCACAGCCTTTTTTCTTGTGATCACAGCTATTGTTCACAAATCTCAATGTTCACAAAATTCACAGTTCTCAAATCCTAGAGGGTGGGATGACCTGGTAACCCACAATTGGCCCGCCGGGCTACAAGTCTGGACCGCCGGGCCCGCCGGGCGCGCAGAAGCCCACCGGGCCCGCCTCCCGGCCCGGCGGGCTATATTGTGGTATAAAAGGGTGGTCCAGGGGGTCACTGTTCACAGAATCTTCCTTGTACTTGGTGTCAGTGGTGCTAGTGTGATCAATTTGAGGTAATTTTTAAGTTGAAAGTGTTGGTGTCATTTAATTTTTTGCATACGCTTAAGTTTAACGTTGTTTGTGATGCATGTGCATGTGTCGTTAAATGTTAAGAGGCCCGCTGCAGATGGCCGAGCGATTGGCTAGGTCTGCTGATGTGCACTCTTAATATTTAACTTATGTAGAAGTTTTCGTTGTGGCACGGTATCTGCAAATGGTCGGTTTACTGACTAGGTTTGCAGTTACCAAGTTACAATGCGGCTTTGTTTTTGTTAAATGCTTTGAGAGCCCGCTCTGCAGATGGCCGGTTTACTGGCTAGGTCTGCTAATGTGCGCTCGTAGCATTTGACATGTGTGATGCTTTGCTACTTAGTACGGTATCTACAGATGGTCGGTTTACTGACTAGGTCTGCTGACACCAAGCTATGTGGTGAAGTTTGTTTTTGTTATTTGGTTTGATAGTCATCTGCAGATGGTCGGTATACTGACTAGGTCTGCTGACGATGTGTCAAAGCATTTAACTTGTGCCATAGTTTTCATCTTAATGTGATATCTGCAGATGGTCGGTATACTGACTAGGTCTGCTGACGTCAAGTTAAGTCGTAAACTTGTGTTTTGTGTTTGTTTTTGACGATGAATGTGATTATTTAGTTTGCATGACATGAGTCATAAGTGTGTTGGATGTAGAAATCTCTTAGTTAGCTTACAAATAGCATTTTTTGTGGTTATAAATGTTGCAACTATTTGTCAATTATATTGTGCAGATTGATGGCGACGCTTGCACTTACTCCTGAAATCAAGAAATCAATTCGTATCAAACTCGTTACCCTCATTAGTTGCTTGTCACCTAATCACATCAAGGGTATTGTGTCTGATAGGAATCGATTTGAGCAAATATTAGGTGAGGTTGTCCGCGCAGTGAAAAATATCCATGTGGGTGCTGATGGAGCAGCCATCAAGCATTTTGTTACTAGCATTGTGGGCAACATGCCTAGATGCGCTGTTGACCTAGGTGACGACAAACCAGCGGAAACAAATGAATCCAAGCTGGAGCACTTCCACACAAAATGGAAGGTAGAGAAAGAGAGGTCCAAGCGTGCAAAGGCCATAGACACCCAAGCTATCCTGAGCAAGAGAGCTCGCAAAGAGCTGGACCGGCCTGCTGATGAACAAGAAGATTTATCATCTGGTGCACGTGAGGTCTCTAAAGGCACCCACTTGCAGCGCACAAAGCATAATACTAACTGCAGCATGACAATTGGGTTGCCTGCAGAGGCCATCATCACAGAAAAGAAGATGGGCTCTGGATCGTACGGCGTTGTACATAAATGCCATATTCAAGGTGTCTCCTGGTTTCCAGAAGGCATTTCTTATTGTGCAAAGCAATTCCTTGGTAGCCGAAGGGCTCAATTGAAGTCTTTTGCTCAGGAGGCTTCAATCGACCTAACCCACAGGGGCATAGTGCGCGCCATTGGGCACACAAGGAAGGAGCCATGGATACTGCTCTTCCCCCTCTTTAATGGGGGGAGTCTTGGAGATATAATGGAGTGTGTTCTGCCTCCTAAGGGGACCCTCAGTTCCATGCTTGCTGCAGGCAAAGGCAAAGCCAACAGATACAAGAAAAAACAAGTGGCTCCTCATGAAATGGAGCGATACAAGTCTTTGATTTTTCATGCTCCCGAGCTTATCTGTGCCCTTGTGAATACCATGGCCTTTGCACATGCTGAAGGGATCATCCACAATGATTGCCACCCCTGGAATATAATGATAGATTTCACCAAAGAAGGGGTGCCACGGGTAGGCATCATTGACTGGGGTCTTGCATTGAGGGATGGGATTGAGTTCAAACCCACAAATATCGCCAACAAAGCAGAGCACGATCAACGCCCCTGGAGAGCCCCTGAGCTCGCAGATGTAAGGTCCCCTTGTCCATGGAGCAAGGCATCAGATGTCTTCTGCTTGGCTTGGGTGATTGAAAAGTTTACATTATTTTGTGCTGAGTTTGCAGAAATGACCAAAGTGCCGTGGGTGGGTAAAACTGCCATCCACACAAATTTGATTAAGGAATGGACGGCTGCCTATATGACGCCATCAAAGGAAGATAGGAAGACCATGGCAGATTTTGAGGAGCAATTGAAGAATTTGGAAGTGTCACCTGCTGCATGCTTACGTCCACTATCTGAGATGACACCACACTTATTATAAAGCCTCTTGTAAATGATATGTTTTGGTTGGCTATCTATTCCATGACCTGTCTTTAATCGACTGACACTATTTTGGTCCCAATTGTTAAATATTATTTTGATCCCAATTCTCTCTCTCTCTCTCTCTCTCTCTCTCTCTCTCTCTCTCTCTGAGTATTTGAAAATAACAAGTTTGCAGTAAATAAACATTGATTTTATAAACTTATACCTAACATCTGAAAATAACTTTAAAGCTATTCCTAAATTAACATTGATTCTATAAACTTAAAGTGTATACATACTTTTTCTCAGATGGCTGATAATAATGAAGCCGCAAAGAAGGCATTTGAACGCTTAAAGCAAATCTCGGGCAGTGGCACTGTGAATGATGCGGCACGTATTGCCGGACGCACCTCCAAATGGGCACCGGCCCATGGATTACAGTATGCCCAAGTAAACAAGAATGTGTCCAAAGAGATGGTCAAGAGCATCTGGCCTGACGTCTCCAATGATGCCATAAAAAAAGGGCGCTTGAAGCTGACACAATGTAGTGTTCCTTTAATTATCGAGCATGCGGAGCGCATTTTTGTGGATGTCATGGCCCAACCCATGCATCACGGTGACTGTCCCCTCTGGTTTGCTAAAATGCTATATGCACAATTTGTGCAGAATTCAGTTGTAGACTTTAGCTCTCGACCTCCTCATCTACATGTGGAAGACATTCGGAGTGAGTCAATCACTATGCCTCGAGATGAGTTGCAACTGGCCATTCTTGGAGCCTCAATGGAAGTTCATCACACGGTTGATGAGCTTCAAACTCAAATCAACCAAATTAGAGGCACCCAAGGCCCTCAACAGACGGAAGCAGCACCAGAGCGCGGGCAAGCACCTGAAAGTTCAAGCGCTAGAGATATACTAAGAGAGAACAAGCTCTTGAAGAGACGCATAACGCAAATGGAGGAGCAAGGCCATGCAAACTCTCCTATGACGGCATTTGAACACCCGAATAGTTTGGAGCAACCACCTCTACATGGGCACGAAAGTGGCAGACCATGCCCTATTTGTTATAGTTTCTTTCACTCATGGTCTGGCCACTACACTGTCCCATGTGGGCACATGTACCACTTGACCTGTCTTTTGCAACACATGGTCAACAGTACTACGTGTGCTTTGTGCGGCAAAGAATTTCACAAAAATTTGTATATATGTTTTAAATTGGGTGCCGACTATGATTGGTTGACCAATGCACGACACATGGACGAGTTAGAGCCGCATTTAAACTTATCTCTCTCTTAAATGCAACCCTGGAATTTAACAAGATTCGGCAACTTTGTTCAAAAGATTTCCAATGCTCTCTCTCTATCTCTCTCTCTCTCTCTCTCTCTCTCTCGCACACACACAAACACATGCACACAGATTACTTTGGAGTGTGTCAAAACTAACATGATTTCGTATTCTAAGTTTAGCATGACATGACTAAAAACCATACTCTCTAAATTGACACTAACATGTTTGATATCCAGTTGTTGCAAGACGGATTACTTTGGAGTGTCTCAAAACTAACATGATTTCGTATTCTAAGTTTAACATGACATGACTAAAAACCATACTCTCTAAATTGACACTAACATGTTTGATATCCAGTTGTTGCAAGACGGATTACTTTGGAGTGTCTCAAAACTAACATGATTTCGTATTCTAAGTTTAACATGACATGACTAAAAACCATACTCTCTAAATTGATCACCAACATGTTTGATATCCAATTGTTGCAAGACGGATTACATTGGAGTGTGTCAAAACTAACATGATTTCGTATTCTAAGTTTAACATGACATGACTAAAAACCATTCTCTCTAAAATGTTCACCAACATGTTTGATATCCAGTTGTTGCAAGACGGATTACATTGGAGTGTGTCAAAACTAACATGATTTCGTATTCTAAGTTTAACATGACATGACTAAAAACCATACTCTCTAAATTGACACTAACATGTTTGATATCCAGTTGTTGCAAGACGGATTACTTTGGAGTGTCTCAAAACTAACATGATTTCGTATTCTAAGTTTAACATGACATGACTAAAAACCATACTCTCTAAATTGATCACCAACATGTTTGATATCCAGTTGTTGCAAGACGGATTACATTGGAGTGTGTCAAAACTAACATGATTTCGTATTCTAAGTTTAACATGACATGACTAAAAACCATTCTCTCTAAAATGTTCACCAACATGTTTGATATCCAGTTGTTGCAAGACGGATTACATTGGAGTGTGTCAAAACTAACATGATTACATCAAACGTGAGGAGCGTCTGCGGGTGGCTTTACTAACACCAAAATCGGGTTGCAAGTTTTCTTCTATCTCTTCAATAAAGCACAAGTTATCGCTCGTATGTGGGACATTAGGCTCTACATCTCCATTCTCTTCTGCATCATACTCATCCTGAGTAATGTCATATGTCCACTTAGGCATCTCTTCGTTGTAATCATCTGACTCAATTGACTTCACCAATTTATCATTACAATACATATACACCAACTTCTCAGCTCTATCACTCAATAAACGATTTCTGCTAATAGAATGCACATACTTGTAACTGCTCCAATTACGTTCAAAACTAGAATTTGAAGCACATTGCGCAAGCACTCTCACAGCTAAGCGTCGCAAAGTTGGAACACTTCCCCCATTCAACATCCACCATTTCCAAGCAGGCTATTCCTTAGCAAGCTTTTGCACAAACTCCAAGGCAAATCTACCTTCTTTCAATTTATACTTGGTTAGCTCAATTACCGCTGTTGCTTGCTCATCTGGACCTTCATAAAATCACTCCACAACATCATAGAAATCATCGATTACCTCCTCATCTAGGGCATTCACGTCCATATGCCAGTATTCTGGGTCAAGACAATATGCAACACTATGCAATGGACTATGTGCTCCTACCCACCGAGCGCTTACATACTTGGCCAAGATATTTCTCCTTGCTCTGGTGAATGGAGGACTCCAATGCTTGACAACAGTTTTAGTGGGCTCCTCTGGGTTTGCGAGGCTTTCTTGAATGGACCACCACGCCATCCAAACCTTCCCGATATTTGGCAATCTAGAATCCAACTGGCGCAAAGCAAGCATAACTGGCATCATAACATGATAACAATCTGCTGCTTCCTCCCATAAACTACGATCCGATATCAAAGATCGCATGTACCTCACCTTTTCTTTAACCTTTTCGGACTGGTCAACCTCCCACTCAGAGAAGCCAGCACACACAAAGGTTTCCATGACTGCATTCCTATTTCTTAGGAGAGATTGAAGCATATAAAAATTAGTGCAAAATCTGGTTTCACAAGGCAACTTTAGCATAGTTTCCATGCGTTGACGATACATATCTAAAACACGTTGCCGTTTGAGCACAAATTTGACAATCTTACTTGCACTATCGATAATCTCCTTGAACCACTCTGTATCAGCATTTTTGTACCAATCTTGTAACACCAAGTTAAGGCTATGAGTGTTACAACCAAATGTATAGATATTGGAAAATCGAGATTCCAACATACGACCTGCTGCTCGACAATTAGCTGCATTATCCATAATCACTTGAAGCACATTTTCAGACCCAACTTGGTCGATAGCATCACCAATGATATCGGCGATAAATTGACCAGATTTAATTTCCCCGGAGCTATCAACAGCTTTGATAAAGCATTCCCCACGAGGACATACCAACATTACATTTATCAATGGACGTCTTTGGGCATTCGACCAACCATCACTGACAATTGTGCATCCAGACTGATTTGTGGTGTCAATTATGAGTCTTTGAACGCTTTCCCGTGTGTTGTCATAGCACTTGTCAAGTAATTGATTTCGCATGTAGTGATAAGTTGGTGGACAAAACCCAGGTCCATATTCTCCAATCTTCTTCCAAGCCATCTTCCATGAATCTTTCGTGACCATAGACAATGAAGAACCAGTAAAGAAGATCGCTTTCGCTAAAGCAAGTTGAGCATCCTCTAAAGCAGTGGCACGAAAGCTGTCAACTAGATTAGTTTGTCTGGTACGAGACATACCCACCTGAAACTCAGGAGATGCATCCATCGGTATTGAGACATCTGGACCTTGGGTGTCATTTTGGCAAGTAGTATGTGTTGGAGTCACTCCTTGGTTGGAGATCCCTCAACTTGATGCTGCCAAATTCGGCGATTGGTGATTTCTTGCACAGAGATTGGGCCTCTTGTTTTGTGATGCTTGTTTACTTATCAAAGCTCTAAGGCGCTTTGCAGCATCATCAGCTCCTGCACCCTTGCATTTACCTCCGGGATTTTTTGTGCTAGTGCCAAGCAAATGCTCCCTTATTCTGGGAGCACCCCCAGATTTTACCAAGCCACAAAAATTACACTTCCATTCGACAAATCTAGAAAGATTGGAAGCAAATTGCCATTCAGGTCCCGGTGATTTTCCTCCGCTCCTCCTCTTGCCACTTTGAGACGCAACATTCAAAGTTTGTGCTGTCATATCTCGTTGCAAGGAAACTCCACTAGTTTCTAATGGTCTGTTGCTTCGTTGGGTTGATGTGCCACAATTAGAAGAAACCATTGTAACACCTAAACAACAATCATGCAAGATTTGAGATCCAAAACAGCCTGAGTAAAACTAAAATATGCAATTATAAAGTCTAAAACCCACTTCTTGCCAATGCAACCGAACGTTTGGTGAGATGCATTTGAGGCAATCCATCCCTAAATAGAGATGATGTCCCGAACATCTCACCACCTATATCCTCCTCTAGAGAAGCTCCTACCCAGACCAAATGGCACTCGAGTAGACCACCCAAGAGGAGGTATTGCTAGTCGACCTAAAGAAATCAAACGTTTGGTGAGATGCATTTGAGACAATCCATCCCTAAATAGAGATGATGTCCCGAAAATCTCACCACCTATATCCTCCTCTAGAGAAGCTTCTACCCAGACCAAATGGCACTCGAGTAGACCACCCAAAAGGAGGTATTGCTAGTCGACCTAAAGAAACCAAACGTTTGGTGAGATGCATTTGAGGCAATCCATCCCTAGATAGAGATGATGTCCTGAACATCTCACCACCTATACCCTCCTCTAGGGAAGCTCCTACCCAGACCAATTGGCACTCGAGTAGACCACCCAAGAGGAGACATTGCTAGTCCACGTAACAAATACGATAAACCATTTACAATCAAAATCTTATAAAATAAAAAATATTATTAACAAGCTTCAAACAAAAATCCAGAATATTTATACTCACCTCTTGTGTCTTTTAGCCTGAGGTGAGCCACCCAAGTGCTTTGGTAAAGCACATTTGGAAGTGAGGGGAAACCCTTTATATAGGTCCCTCCAAAACAGCCAAGTTTTTGGTGCAAAAAAAGGCCCGCCGGGCTAGATAAGTAGCCCGCCGGGCTAAACAGTGGCCCGCCGGTCCAAGCTAGTAGCCCGCCGGGAAAACCGGGATAGCAATTTTCTCCCGATTGTGTGAATATCTATGATATTAACAAGTGTGTGAGAGTGTTATTAACTAGTGTTATTACCACTTCGCGGTTAACGTGATCATGTGAATGAAATCCCTGGATGTGAATATATGATATGTGATGTGAATGAATCTGAGGTGATGAGATGGAAAATGATGTGATTGGATGAGAATGAGTACACATATGAATGGAATGTGGAATACGTAATGTGGACTGATGAGGGATAATATGGAAAGACAAGAGTTCAATATAGAAACTCTATTTGTGACTTGTTTGTAAATGATTGTTTTATGTCAAGAATGTTGGGGAAGCATTTTGACCGTCTTCTGATTAAGGTCGTGGAGACCTAACTGATAAAGTTGCAACTGCTGACGCGGAGAGTCAATGGAGGACATCTCGCGTAGCAAGGTCGGTTGAGGTCTTGACTAGTCTCGGTTCGATTTAAATGGTGAGCTTTCGGTACAGTGGATGAGGGACCAAGGAAGCGGCCTATGAGTGAAGCGCGAGGTGACCTGCGACCGACGAAGGATCCTAGAGGGTGCTGACCATACGGTGCTCAGGCTCTGGGTCGTCGAAGATACCCACACGCATCGTGGAAGATATTGGAACAAGGAGTAAGAGTTGTTTTCTGAAACCGAGTATGGATCTCGTTGATTGACCTTGCTGATCCTCAACTGATGAGTCCATAGCTCTCTTATATGGATCTGTTGGTTGATCTTGCTGATCTTCAACGAGGATTCCATCTTGATTCTTATAAGTGATTATCTGCCGGGCACTATGAGCTAGGAAAGGCAAACTATAGAAAAGGCCCCAAAGTAAACAGGTGGTGTGAGCGTTCTTGTTGCCAATGATGCCATAGATACTTCGATAAAGGAATGATTGGAAATTAAGATTCAACTGGATACTTGGAAGTTTATAATCAGTAACACTATGATTTCATTAAATGACTCAATTAAATACATTTGAATCTAGGAAAGAGGCAATTTCATATTGGGTGTGTAAGTGGTGTGACTAGAGTTAAATTTGCTTGAAAATCTAGCTAGGGGACCTGGGAACTCTTTTCCCAGGTACTCGGGACAAAACCTAACCAAATTCCTAATTTCATTCCATCACTACAGTGGTTGGGTGGTTGGGTAACCCATGGGACTAGGCTAGACTGATAGATCCATAAATCGAGACTCAATTTCTGTTTAGTTCGATAGATGAAGTAAATCTTGGACAAAAATTGTTCTATGGAAAAGAATCAACGGCTGTTCCTCTCAATGAGGAAAAAAGTGTTGGTCTCTATGATCCAAGTACAGTCTTTTTCCCTGATTTGACTATGGGACTTACGGGTTCGGTCAAATGAGCTCAGTTAGTTAAGGCTCTTGAATACATTAGGGAAAAGTTATCATGGTGGAATCGCCCGTGCTTTCCGAGCAAAGGAAGTGTTTTCGGGTTCGTCAGAGATGGTATCAGAGCTATTTGGCTAATGAGGATCAACCGAGAAGCCAAATATGTGAAAAATTTATCAAGAGGCACTAAAAGGTTGTAATTGTGTGATAAAATTCATACAATTTGATATTCAAACTGAAATTCGTAAATTGGTAATTGGGTCTTCAGATGGAAGTACCGTAATTGTATGGAATCCCTGACTGCTTGAGGCCTAGACATGATGGTATTTACCTTATAGTTCCAAGAATCGTGACTACCCGTATATACCAAGGGTATAACTGCAGCTCTTTACTGGCAATATATATACGAGTAAATCTAAGACTTGAAATTATAAGCATTAATGCTATCCAGATGATGAATTCGAATGTGGTTGATATGATTTTTAAATTCTGGTTGTGAACTGATGAGTTGATTTGGATTCTGATTGAAAAATGATGATTCTTGAAATTTATTTGAAATGTAATAAACTGAGCAAAACCCCTATGAGGATGAATGGGACAAGTCCCTGTGATGATGTTCATAACTCGAATGACGTTAATGACTACAACAAATCACTATGAGATTAGTGGATTGTGCTGGCAGATTACTACTGTTAACTTTTGATCAGTGGATCAAGTTAAGGGATGATAAATTAAAAATCTGAAAAATTGAAATCCCCATGGAGGACTGTTCAAATGGAAAAATTCAGTCTGATGGACCATTATTGTGTTAAAGATATGAATGAAATATTTTGAATGAATTATTAACTCATAATGCGTTCTATATGAGTATCTTTATCCCTTGATTCTGTGGAGAGCCAACCTATTTAGAGAACCTCGGAATCAGTTGAATCAAAAATCTGATTGAATCATCAATAAAGAGAATTAACAAGAATTTTCGTATTGATAGGAACATGGATCGAGGTCGTCATGGTAGAAATGTTAACCCCCAACTCGATCAAGAAGAGCTCGACCTAGATGATGTTCGTAAAACTCTTCAAGTTCGCAGCTTGGACCTTTCAAGGGAGAAGGGGAAAACTTTGGCAAGGCTATGGAGAAGTGGATCGAATCAATGGAAGAATACTTCGATGTCACCCGGTACAATGAGAAGAGCAAAATGGCTCTTGCAAGGCTAAAGATAGTGGAGTCACCTAGAGTGGCATGGAGAAACCACTACGAGACAAACCGTCTCGACCGAAAAACCCAAACCTGGACTGATCTCAAAATTTACCTAAGGACGAGGTTCTGTCCTCCCGGCTTTTTAGAAACAAAGATGAACGAATTCTTAGAGTTAACCCAGGGGAGTAGAACTATTGAAGCATATTACTAAGCATTCGCCCTCCTCCTCAAATACTCGCCTCCGCTCGATGAAGAACAGCTAATGGCTAGGTTCATTCGGGGACTGAATGAACCTTTGAATATCTTGGTGAAGAATGCCAAGCCAGTTTCCATGGTCGAAGCAGTCCGGATGGCAAAGGATTTCGCCAAGGCCTTTGATGTCAAAGTCCCGCCAAAGCCAGCACCATCACCTTTCAAAAGGTTTTTATTCCCACAAGGTGATTCCAACCTTCCTTCGCCTAAGAGATATCAGGGTCAAACCCAAGATATGGGAAGTTCCAGAATGGAAGAAATGTCCTTTTTCTCGAAACTCAATCCCCTGGATTTCAACTTCAGAAGTTCCATCCTTGAACAAGAGAGTGAAATGCTATAACTATCAAGGGTTTGGACATCGCAGCATGGATTGCCCAACTCCTTTTGGATTAAGGTTTTCAGGGCAGGAAAATCAAGGATCAAGATTCCAGACTCCAGCCCCTTCCGTCCAGAGTAATGAGGGTTCTATCCACCAAAATCAAGGAAATCCCTGAGGTAGACCCTCTATCCAACCTGCAGTTTCAATCCAAGGTAATGCAAGACCTCCACCTCAGAATAGAGGAAGTCAAAGAGAGTTGTTCCCAAACCGACCGTCCACTTCCAAGGCAGTAACGCTGGAAGTGATTGAAAAAGAAGAAGATGATGAAAGAGATCATACTCCACCTGCGAGATGAGGACATCTCGCGTTTTTTAAGTGGGGTAGAATGAAAGTTTCCTCCCTAACCTCTCAGGATGTCCAGTATCTTCCAATGTAGTCAATTCCCTCTTCAGAAATATAAAAGATCTTTTTTCTACTAGTTTTGGCCTAGAGAGAGAATCTTCTAGTGAGTGCTAATTCAGTTTTTAAATATTTTGGGATGGAAAAATATCCCTTCTTATTAAAATAAGTTCCCTCAAAATAGAAGTTCAAAAAGATTTTTAGAAGGTGCATTAGAAATCAAGTATAATCTGTTCAAGAGGCCTTATCCTGAGGGTCAAGATTTTTTTTAAATTTTAAATTAAGGTTCCTATGGGCCAATAAGATTCATCCAAATGTGTGGAGGAGATAAATGGAAGAAATAAAGAAAATCCCCCCAAAAATGAGTAAATACTCACATAAGATGAAGAGTTGACTAAGGACAAGGTTATTAGTTAAAAAAGAGAGATATTTAGAAGAAATGATGCATTTTTGACGCCTCAGTATGGGGGAATTCTCCTCATGAAGGAGGCGCCTATTTCACATGTGGGAAAGAGTTTTAAACTCCCAAATAATGAGATAGTTTTATCTCTCCTCTCTCCTGTTTCAACTCGATCTAAAAAGTGAGTTAAACTGACCTAAAAATGGTCAAAAATTGACCAAACTAATCTGGAAAATTCTAGAATTAGTTTGCTTGGTTAGAGGCTCACTTTTTCCTATAAATAAAGGCCTCCCCCTTTGTTGAAGCTTAATAGTGTTTTTTGCACTGTTACCCTGCTTCTCCCAAGAGCCAAAAACTATGAATTTACTCATAGTTCATTAGTTTTTGAGCTTCCCTCTTCTAAAGATTAGTGGGGCCACTCTTGTTTCAAACAAGAGTAGATTCCTCAAACTATCAAGCCAAAGGAAAGCTCTCAAAATCTGCTTGTAAGTTGGAGATTCTTCTCTTTTTTATTTCATTTTATGCTTTTTGTCTTCTCTAATATGAATATGATGTTATGCCTCATTGAAAAAAAGGCATTCCCCTCTCTTCTTTAGTAAATCCATCCATTCTTTATCCTAGATGAATGATTAATGGATAAAATCAAGCTTTTCATAATGTTTCTCTTTGATAAGTAGAAAATGTTTACATCAGAATGATTTAAATACTCTTGGTGAATTTCTAATTAATTTTAGAGAGTTAAAAATCGAAAAATGGTCAGCCATACAAAGGAGGTTATGGCAAAATTTTCTAAAATTGTGAAAAATAAGTTTTATTTTTTTTATTCAAAAAGAGTAATTCCAATCGTATATGTATTCTTAAAGTGTTATTTCTCATCCTAAGTATAGAAAAATGCATACTAAAAATACTTTATTGAAAAAGTGTTATCTTCTTTAGAATTAAATTCTATGCATAGAAGGAAGCATATTGAAATTGTTATTTTAATTATAAAAGTGTGATTTTCATCATTATGATTTGTATGCATAAACATATGCATAAAAGATATTTTTTTACATTAAAAGTGTGATTTTCATCATAAATGGATTTTATGCATAAATTAGATGCATAAGAGAAATTCTTTTATTCTAAAAGTGTAATTCCTACTAAATTGGATTTATGCATGGAAAGATGCATAAAGAATTTATTTTAATCCAAAAGTGTTATTCTCATCAATTTTGATTTTATGCACAAATAGATGCATAAAGAATTTTATTTTTAATTCAAAAGTGTTATTCTCATCAATTTTGATTTTATGCATAGATAGACGCATAAAGAATTATATTTTTAATTCAAAAGAGTTATTCTCATCAATTTTGATTTTATTCATAATTAGATGCATAAAGAATTTTATTTTTATTCCAAAAGAGTTATTCTTATCAATTGATTTTATGCATAGAAAGATGCATAAAGAATTTTATTTTTAATTCAAAAGAGTTATTTTCATCAATTTTGATTTTATGCATAGAAAGATGCATAAAGAATTTTATTTTTAATCCAAAAGAGTTTTTCTTATCAATATTGATTTTATGCATAGAAAGATGTATAAAAGATTTATTTTTATTTTGAAAGTATTATTTTCATTGAAATTAAATTTATGCATAGTTAGATGCATAAAAGATTTATTTTTTATTTTGAAAGTGGTATTCTTATTAAAATGAAATTTATGCATAGTAAAATGTATAAAATATTTATTTTTATTTTGAAAGTGTTATTCTCATTAAAATGGAATTTATGCATAGTAAAATGCATAAAAGGTTTATTTTTAATTCGAAAGTGTTATTTTCCTTAAAATTGAACTTATGCCTAAATAGATGCATAAAAGGATTTTTATAAAAGTGTTATTCCTACTAAAGTTGTCTTTATGATGCGTAAAGAATCTTTATATCAAAAAATTAGAATTCTCCTACATTCTATAAATAGATGTGATAAGATGTGATAGGAATCAGATAGATGTAAATGGATGTGGGTATGGATGTAGATGTGGAATGTGGATGTGGATGTATGAATGTAGATGTGGATGGGGATGTATGAATGTGAATGTGGATATGGATGTATGAATGTGGAATGTGGATATGGATGTATGGATGTGAATGTGCGTGTGGATGTGGATGTATGGATGTAGATGCGGATGTGGATGTATGTATGTGGATTTTGATGTATAAATGTGGATGTGAAGATGAATGTATGGACATAGATGTGGATGTGGATGTGGATGTATGGATGTATGTATGTGGATGTGGATGTATGAATGTGGATGTGAAAATGGATGTATAAATGTGGATGTGAAAATGGATGTATGGATGTAGATGTGGATGTATGGATGTGGATGTGGATGTGGATGTATGGAAGTATGTATGTGGATGTGGATGTATATGTGAAAATGGATGTATGAATGTGAATGTGGATGTGGATGTATGAATGTGGAATGTGGATATGGATGTATGAATGTGGAATGTGGATATGGATGTATGGATGTGAATGTGAATGTGGATGTATGGATGTGGATGTATAGATGTAGATATGGAATGTGAATGTGGATGTGGAAATGGATGTATACATGTGGATGTGGATGTGGATGTGGAAATGGATGTATGGATGTGGATGTGGATATGGATGTATGAATGTGGATGTGGATGTATGGATGTGTATGTATGAATGCGGATGTGGAATTGGATGTATGATGTGGATGTGTATGTAGAATAATGAATGTGAATGTGTATGTGAAATGATGTGTCGTCGATATGAGTGAATGGATGAGATATGATGACATGTGAATTGGGATGTGAATATATGATATGTGATGTGAATGAATCTGAGGTGATGAGATGGAAAATGATGTGATTGGATGAGAATGAGTACACATATGAATGGAATGTGGAATAAGTAATGTGGATTGATGAGGGATAATGTGGAAAGACGAGAGTTCAATATAGAAACTGTATTTGTGACTTGTTTGTAAATGATTGTTTTATGTCAAGAATGCTGGGGAAGCATTTTGACCGTCTTCTGATTAAGGTCGTGGAGACCTAACTGATAAAGTTGCAACTGCTGAAGCGGAGAGTCAATGGAGGACGTCTTGCGTAGCAAGGTCGGTCGAGGTCTTGACTAGTCTCGGTTCGATTTAAATGGTGAGCTTCCGATACAGTGGATGAGGGACCAAGGAAGCGGCCTATGAGTGAAGCGCGAGGTGACCTGTGAAGGATCCTAGAGGGTGCTGACCATACGGTGCTAAGGCTCTGGGTCGCCGAAGATACCCACACATGCATCGTGGAAGATATTGGAACAAGGATTAAGAGTTGTTTTCTGAAACCGAGTATGGATCTGGTTAATTGACCTTGTTGGTCCTCAACTGATGAGTCCATAGCTCTCTTATATGGATCTGTTGGTTGATTTTGCTGATCTTCAACGACGATTCCATATTGATTTTTATAAGTGATTATCTGCCAGGTACTATGAGCTAGGAACTATAGAAAAGACCCCTGAGTGAACAGGTGGTGAGCGTTCTGGTTGCCAATGATGCCATAGATACTCCGAGAATGATTGAAAATTAAGATTCAACCGGATACTTGGAAGTTTATGATCAGTAACACTATGATTTCATTAAATGACTGAATTAAATACATTTGAATCTAGGAAAAAGGCAATTTCATATTGGGTGTATAATGAAAAGATGCAGGGGGGAAGAGAGCTTGAGCTCTTGCAAGCACACACACACACTCACAAAACCCTAATAGAGAACACACAAGGTGAGAGGCTGAAAATCTTCTTCTTCTCTACTCAACACTCAACACACCATATACAAGAATAAGAGTACACATAATATGAAAGGTACTCAACCAATACATACACGGGTTCTCTATAGTGTGAACCCGACTAAATGAGCTGGCGCTATAACTATGCCAGTCTCTAGAATGGCTGTCACACAGCCTGTCATCCCACTGGCCGCATATCTCCCATGATCTCACCAACCATGCCAGTGGTGTAAGTGTGGGGCCTATCCCCCAGGCGGGTCATCAGTGGCCACCGCCTCACTAGACGAGCTCGATATCTCAACACTCCCCCTCGAGCTCAACTCCATCTCATGTACACCAAGTGAAGCCCTGAATCTGCGGAGCTTCTCTGTACCCAATGCTTTGGTGAAGATGTCAGCTACCTGATCCTCTGTGCTGACATAAACAAGGTCAAGGTCTCCTGCCAAGACCTTCTCTCTGACAAAGTGGTAGTGGACCTCTATGTGCTTTGTACGAGCATGAAAGACTGGGTTCCTAACCAACTGTATACTGCTAATGTTGTCACAGAAAATGACAACTTGTCTATCCACTGATAGACCCAAATCTGCAAGTAGCTTTCTCAACCAAGCTACCTCACATGCTGCCATAGCAGCTCCTCTGTACTCGGCCTTTGTACTCGATAGAGCAACCGTAGGCTGCTTCTTGCTGCTCCAAGTCATAGCAGCACTCCCCAAAGAAAACATGAATCCACTGGTAGATCTTCTGTCTGAGATACTACCAGCCCAATCAGCATCTGTGTACCCATGTACACATATCTCTGTCCCAGTCTCATAGAACAGTCCACAATGTAAAGTAGACTTCACATACCTCAGTATGCGTCTCACTGCATCCAAATGCGGTTTCCGTGGAACCTGCATAAACTGACTCACCAACCCAACAGCATAGCTCAAATCTGGTCTGGTGATCATCATGTAGATCAAACTTCCTACTATGCTCCTGTACATAGTAGGATCCTCCAAGATCTCTCCTGAATCTGCACTCAACTTGCCATTCTGATCCAATGGCACAGAAATAGGCTTACAGCTTATCATACCATACTTGGACAACATGTCCAAGCCATACTGTCTCTGCAGTAATCCAATACCATGTGGTGACCTAATCACCTCAATGCCCAAGAAATATCTGAGCTCCCCCAGATCCTTCATCTCGAACTTCTGTCTAAGCAAGATCTTTACATCAAAGATCTCTGCATCATGGTCCCCCGTAATGATCAAGTCATCTACATAGATGACAACAAGCACAACCCCTCTATCACCATGTCTCACATACAATGAGAAATCTGCATTGGCTACATGAAAGCCAATAGTGACAAGATATTCAGAAATCTTGTCAGACCATGCTCTTGGTGCTTGCTTTAAGCCATACAAGGCTTTCTTCAACCTGCAAACATGCTCGGGGTGACCCACATCCTCATAACCAAGTGGCTGCAACATATACACCTCTTCTTGCAAATCCCCATGCAAGAATGCATTCTTTACATCCATCTGATGTAAAGACCATTGCCTTGACGCAGCCACTGCTATCACAACTCTCACCGTTGCCATCTTGGCAACTGGGCTGAAAGTTTCCTCATAATCAATCCCATATGTCTGTGCATATCCTTTGGCTACCAATCTAGCCTTGTACCTGTTTATGCTTCCATCACTGTTATGTTTAACTTTGTACACCCACTTGCATCCAATGGCTTTCTTGCCTTCTGGCAATTGCACTAAATCCCAAGTTTCATTTCCATATAGTGCATCCATCTCCTCATCCATGGCTTTCTCCCAATGCACATTTCCAACAGCCTCATCAATGCATGTGGGCTCAACAACCTGCACAACCTTTGCCATATATGCATAGTGATGTGCCACATAACCATCATAAGTAAACCTCTGCACAGGGTTCTTCACTCTCCCAGATCTTCGCAGCTTTTCATTCATGGCTTCCATAGCCTTCTTTACACCAGGTGTTCTCATAGCTGGGATCCCAAGCTCCTCATCAAGGCTCATATCTGAGCCACTAGACTCTCCATCAACATGAGAATGCCCTGCAGAAATGTCAGGCATACCAAGGGGCTCAACCACTTTCTCTTTTCCTTTACGTGATGTACTAACCACATTTGCAGGGCTGGTATTATGACGCAGCCTGCCACTCCACGGTCTATCAATAGACCCACTAGATGAGGACTCTCCTGGTCCACTCAAAGACTGTGATTGCTGACCTGCATTCTGTGCAACCACACTTCCACTCAAATCAGCCCCAACAGCTTCTTTTTCAGCAGCATACCAGCTGCTCATCTCATCAAAGACAACATCCCTGCTTACCCTCAACTCACGTGTAGCAGGGTTATAACACCTGTATCCCTTTTGCTCAAGGTAATATCCAATAAACACACATTTTTCAGCTTTCGGATCCAGCTTAGTTCTCAGCTCATCTGGCACATGCACATATGCAATGCATCCAAAAACTTTCAGATGAGACAAATCTGGTTTTCTGCCAGTAAACCTCTCCTCTGGAGTTACATCATGTATGGCTGCAGTTGGAGTCCTGTTCATGATGTATACTGCTGTAGAAACAGCCTCAGCCCAATAGCAATGCGGCATATTCTTCTCTTCCATCAATGCTCGCGCAATCTCAGCAATGTGCCTGTTTTTCCGCTCAGCAACTCCATTTTGCTGCGGAGTGTATCTGCATGTATACTGTCTCCGAATACCATTCTTCTTCAAATATTCAGAGAACTCATTGGAGAAGTACTCTCCCCCTCCATCTGACCTTAGGCACTTTACATATTTCCCTGTTTGCTTTTCAACCAAAACTCTGAAATTCTGAAAGTGAGTGAACACCTCACTCTTCTCCTTCATGAAATATACCCACACTTTCCTTGTGTGGTCATCAATGAAAGTCACATAGTACCTGCAGCCTCCCATAGATATGGTCTTCGTAGGACCCCATACATCTGAATGCACAACATCTAATGCATTTCTGCTTACATATCTGTTACGTGGAAACACATGCTTTGTTTGCTTCCCAAATTGGCATGCTTCACATATTTTCTGCATACCTTCCACTTTAAATTTTGGCAGCCCTGTCACAATTCCTTTTGTCTGCATAGATTTCAATCTCTGCACATTTACATGTCCAATTCTTTTATGCCATATGTCTGTGTCTGCAACAACTCCTGAACCATTTGCAAACATCGCAGCACTCATCTCAAGCATGTCTACATCCAACGTAAACATTCTGCCCACTCTGTTGCCTTTTGCAACCAACCTGCACTTGTCTTTGAAATCTTCAACATAACACCCATCAGGGTTAAACCTAACCTGCAAACCCTGCTCAATCATCTGGCCAACTGAAACCAGATTCTTTGTTATGTTCGGTACATGAAGTACATCTGCAAGGTACTTCACTTTGCCATCCTGCATAGACAATGGCACATCTCCAATGTGGGCAATTGGATGAGCAGTGTCATCCCCTATTTCCACAAAACCTGGTCTTTCCGGGTTTTTCATCTCCTTGAACCACTCCCCATGACTCGTCATGTGGTTCGAAGCGCCTGAATCCACATACCACACATTATCTTTTTGTGCTGCATCAACATTTTCAGACATGGCATTCACGACATGCTGCATAACAAACAACCTCTCATTATCCTCATTATTTTTGCTTGAGGATGCATAGTTGTTTTGCTGCACTTTCCCATTTTGCATGTCAGCCTGCTTTTTATAACATTCTGCCTGCACATGTCCAGGCTTACCACAATAATAGCATTCACGTGCATCATTGTACTGCCTTTGCCAATTTCCACGGCCTCTTTGACTCCCCCTGCCTCTGAATTTTCCTCTTCCACCTGCGTGTTGTTGTTGTTGTTGATTCTGGGACTGTTGTTGTTGCTGCTGTGCTGGCCATAATTCTGATTACCTGTTCGGCCACCTCCTTGACCGCGTCCACGGCCTCCTCTACCTCGTCCTCTTCCTGAACTCGTGTAGAAGGCCTGTTGCTCTGAACTGTTTTTGCTTTGTGAAGACTGTTGGTCTTCACCCAAGTTCTTCTCTTCGATAATCAGCATAGACACCAAATCTGTAAAGTTGGGAATGTTTTCCCGAGTCTGAATAGACGTCTTAAACGCCTTGTATTGTGGCCCGAGACCACGTAAACAGACTTCCACCTTGTCATCATCATCTACTGACACACCAATAGATGCAAGGGATTCCACAATACCCTTTATCTTCAGCGCATAAGCATTCATAGACATGCTCTTTTTCTCCACAGTATGAAGTTCATTCTTCAACTGTATCTTACGTGCCTTGGTATTTGTTTCATAGAGCTTTACCAAGGTGTCCCACGCCTCCTTGGGGGACTTGGCATCCTGAATGTGCCCAATCATGGTGTCCTGTATACTAATGGAAAGCCAATACATTACTTTCCTGGCTCCTTGGTTCCAGTCTTTAAACTCTTTCACATCTGCAGCAGTCAGATTTATATCCGGTATCTCCGGTGCCTCTTCATGCTCACCTTCTATGTAGTCCCAATAACCTTTTCCCATCAGGAAATTTGTCAACCTGAACCTCCAAGCATGGAAGTTATTCTTATCCAGCTTCTCAGCCACAATCTGAGTTATCCCATCATTTGACATCTTGCCAAACACACAACTTTACTAGAAACTGCACTCTGGTTTTTCTGCACAAATGCTGTATTTTCTGCACAGCGGTACTGCAGTACTCTCAAATGTCACAACCAGTGACTTCAATGCACATACATACACCCAATGGCAACTGTAGACCTCTTTGCAGCACCCACAGTCTCTGCACAGTCAATCTGTCTTCCTGCAGTTCTTGAAACAGAGTTCTGCAGAGAATCGATGACTTACCCGCAGTGCTCGAAATCGCCTGCTTTCTGAAAAACGGAGGTCCTGACGCGCCCGAAACACGTTTTCGGCCCGAAAATTGTAGTCCATAGGACTGTATAGTTGCCCTATAGCTTCACTCCCGCGAAGAAAGCTCCTCAATCAGAGATCGTTTGCCGGTGCCTCCCGTAGAGCTCCCGACAAGGGTGTAGTCACCAACACAATAAGAAGAGTAGTTGAAGCTCTTACCCTCGTACCGCTTCCTGTGGTTCTCTTGCTTGCAGCTCAGCCCTTAGCACAAACCAGGCTCTGATACCATGAAAAGATGCAGGGGGGAAGAGAGCTTGAGCTCTTGCAAGCACACACACACACTCACAAAACCCTAATAGAGAACACACAAGGTGAGAGGCTGAAAATCTTCTTCTTCTCTACTCAACACTCAACACACCATATACAAGAATAAGAGTACACATAATATGAAAGGTACTCAACCAATACATACACGGGTTCTCTATAGTGTGAACCCAACTAAATGAGCTGGCGCTATAACTATGCCAGTCTCTAGAATGGCTATCACACAGCCTGTCATCCCACTGGCCGCATATCTCCCATGATCTCACCAACCATGCCAGTGGTGTAAGTGTGGGGCCTATCCCCCAGGCGGGTCATCAGTGGCCACCGCCTCACTAGACGAGCTCGATATCTCAACATATAAGTGGTGTGACTGGAGTTAAATTTGCTTGAAAATCCAACTAGGGGGCCTCGGAACTCTTTTCCCTGGTACCCGGGACAAAACCTAACCAAATTTCTAATTGGATCCCATCACTACAGTGGTTGGGACTAGATGGGGTTAGGCTGGACTGATGGATCCGTAAATCGAGACTGAATTTGTGTTTAGTTCGATAGATAAAGTAAATCCCGGACAAAAATTGTTCTATGGAAAAGAATCAACAACTGTGCCTCTCAATGAGGAAAAAAGCGTTGGTCTCTTTGATCCAAGTACAGTCTTTTTCCCAGATCGTCATGACTATGGGACTTACGGGCTCGGTCAGATGAGCTCACTTAGTTCAGGCTTTTGACTACGTTAGGGAAAAGTTATCCTGGTGGAATTGCCCGTGCTTTTGGGGCAAAGGAAGTTTTTCTGGGTTTGGTTTTGGAAAAACCGATGGTACCTTGGACTGCGTATGCTGGTTCTTTTTGGATGCAATTAGTTTGACTTTCTACATCAAAAGTGAAGTTCATTGTGTACTTTGGAGTATCTGGAACACTTATAGGAGTGTGGTTGAGCTGAGGAAGGCTCGTTTACAGACTTGGAAGAGTGCGGAAGATGCATTTGCATTGAGCAAATATTTCAGACAACCCAATACAAATTGTGGGTGAAAAATTGGATAGGAAGAACTTCCAAGCATGGAAGTACAGGATCAAAAGTTTTCTGAAGGGAAAAGGTTTTTGGAATCTTATTACAGGTACTGAGCTAGAGCCGGAGCTACCCCAACAACCTACAAAGCAACAGGTTGTAGCTCATAAGAAATGGTTAGAAAGAGCATACAAAGTCTTGCATTATCTGTCTATATGTATTTCGGATGCTATACTCATACATATACATGATGCTGAGAATCCCAAGGATGCATGGGATACATTGGTAAAGCTATTTGATACTACAGACACGAGTGCTTGCAAGTCTCAGTTGTTGCGACAAACAGATTCATAATGTGAAACGGAATCGAACGAGCATCCATGTGATTATGTACAAGAGATAAAGAAGTATGCAGATGCATTGGCAACAGTCAATGCCCCCATGCCTGATGATGATTTGGTAGACATTACCTTGCGTGGTCTTGGCAACAAGGAGTATAAATCTTTTGATACATCCATCTCAGTTCGGAGTATAGGTTTACCAGATTTTGATGAGTTGGTTTCACTCTTGCTTGTGGAGGAAATCAAACTCAGTGACTCCTTTCATGATGCATCTATTGGCCATGATGATAATGGCAGAAATTAGGCTTTCTATTCACAAAGAGGATTTAGAGGCAGGGGGAGATTTGCATCACGTGGCCGTGGTAATGGTCATGGATGGCAGGACAAGTCACCACAACAAAATTTTCAGCCTACATATGGTGCTAGAGGTGGTCGTGGATATACACCTCAGAGAGGCAGAGGTAATCCTCATGCTAGAGGACGTTGGCAAGGCCAACAAACATCTATGCAAAATGTGGAATGCCATTACTGTGGGAAATTTGGTCATATGGCACGTGATTGTTTCCGCAAACAAAATGATTTGAGAGGGGGTGGAGCACAACATGGTGGAAATTATGCACAACATGGTGGAAATTATGCATCAAGCAGTAATGATGGCAGCGCAAATCACTTGTTTGCCATGAAACATGTTGTGGGATATATGATGTCGAATGGTGAAAATGATGACACTTGGTATATGGACTCTGGAGCATCAAACCATATGACTTGTCATGGTGAATGGTTTGAGCATATGAAGCCTATGGATGTGAAAAGCTATGTGGAGACATGAGATGATACCCAACATGCCATTACACATGTTGGAAGTGTACCATTGGTTATGCACAATGGTTCCACAAAGTCTATGGCAGATGTCTTGTATGTGCCTTCTATTACAAAAAGTTTGGCCTCAGTTGGTCAAATGGTGGAACAGGGTTTACAGGTTCGTTTCAACAAGCATGGTTGCTTCATTGAGGATTTCAAAAATGGATGTAGAGTCATTGCCAACGGCAAGAAAGAAGGCAGGTTATTTAAGCTGGATGCTGGGATTCATGAGTTGAAATCAGCCATGTTCTCTAAAAGCCGAAATGTGGTATAGGAAATTGACATGTGGCATAAGAGGATTGGACATGTGAATATACAAAGGTTAAAGAACATGCAGGCAAGAGGCATTGTTAGTGGGCTGCCTAGATTCAAGTATGATGGGAATATGCATGTTTGTGATGCCTGTCAGTTTGGAAAGCAGGTGAGGTTGCCGTTTCCTAGAGAAGGCAATATGAGTAGCAGGCCACTTGAGATAGTTCATAGCGATGTATGAGGTCTTGCACAAAACCCATCCATTAAAGGCATCTTATATAATGAAACATTCATTGATGATTTCAGCAAGATGACTTGGATTTACTTTCTCAGAGAGAAAAGTGAAGTGTTGGGAAAGTTTATGGACTTCAAAGCTTTTGCAGAGAAGCAATATGGGTCTTGGATAAAATGTTTTGACGATAGATGGAGGTGGTGAATACACCTCACATGCTTTTGAGCATTTCAGCCCCATGGACCCACTCACAAAGTTTTACTCGCATCATATGCCATACGATGGTGATGTAAAACCCAAACCTGTTATTTTTTACATATGAGACCCTTGGGCACTATGCACAAAATAGTGAATGCCATCACACCATCCTACCCATCCGGCGTCCAATAGTGGTGAAACTTTGCGAGTTGAGGAGTAGCAGCATATTGACCCACTCCCAAAGTTTCACCCGCATCAGATGCCATACAATCGTGATGTCCCACTTAAAACCACTATTTTTTTGTATAAGGGACCCCCTTGGGCACTATGCAAAAAATAGTGCAGTTGCCAACACAACATCCCACCCATCCAGCATATAATGGTGTGGTGAAACTTTGCGAGTGGAGGGGTAGAAGTCTCATGGACCCACTCGTAAAGTTTCACTTGCATCAAATGCCATAAAAGTGTGACATTCAACCTAAACCCGCTATTTTTTGCATAGGAGGGAACCCAAACTTGGGCACTATGCAAAAAATAGCAGGTGCCAACACACCGTCCCACCCATCCAACCGATGGTGTGGTGAAACTTCACGAGTGGAGGGATAGCAACCCCATGGACCCACTTACTAAGTTTCACCCACCATCAGATGCCATACAAGCGTGACGTCCCACCCAAATCCACTATTTTTTGCATAGGGGTCCCCTTGGCACTATGCAAAAAAAGCGGTTGCCAACACACCGTCCCGCCCATTCGACATTCCATGGTGGTGAAACTTTATGACTGGAGGGGTAGTAGCCCCATGGACCCACTCACAAAGTTTCACCGGCATCGGACACCATACGAGCGCTACATCCCACCCAAACCCGCTATGTTTTGCATAGGGGATGCCTTGGGCACTATTAAAAAATAGTGGGTGCCAACACACCGTCTCACCCATCCCATGTCCGATGGCAGTAAAAATTTGCAAGTGGAGGGGTAGTAGCCCCATGGACCCACTCGCAAAGTTTCATCCCCATCGGAGACCATACGAGTGTGATGTCCCACCCATCTTGGTGGTGAAACTTTGAGAGTGGAGGGGTAGCACCTCATTGAACCACTCATAGAGTTTCACCCCCATCAGGCGCCATACAAGCATGACATCCCATACAAACCCGCTATTCTTTGCATAGGGGATGCCTTGGGCACTATGAAAAAAATAGTGGGTGCCAACACACCGACCCGCCCATCTGGCATCTGATGGTGGTGAAACATTGTGAGTGGAGGGATAACAGTCCCATGGACCCACTTGCAAAGTTTCACCCACATCAGAACACCAGGATACAAGCGTGACTTCCCACCCAAAGCTGCTATTTTTTGCATAAGGGACCCCTTGGGCAATATGTAAAAAAATAGTAGTGCCAACACACCGTCCCGCCCATCCGATGGTGGTGAAACTTTACGAGTAGAGGCAGCTTCATGAACCTAATTGCAAAGTTTCACCCCTATCAGTCACCATAAGAGTGTGACATTCCACCAAACCTGTTATTTTTAGAATAGGGGATCCATTGGGCATTGTGCAAAATATAGCGGGCGTGCCAACACACTGTCCAACCCATCTGGCATCTGATAATGGTGAAACATTTCAACGCGTGGAGTGGTTATAGCCCCATGGACCCACTCCCAAAGTTTTATCCCCTTCAGATACCATATGAGCCGGACGTCCACCCAAACCTGCTATTTTTTGCATAGGGAACCCCTTGAGCACTATGCAAAAAATAAAGGGTGGCAACACACCGTCCTGCCCATCTAACATCCGATGGTGGTGAAACTTTGTGAGTGGAGGAGTAACAGACCCATGGATCCACTCACAAAGTTTCACCCCCATCGGATGTCATTCAGGTGTGACGTCCCACCCAAACTCGCTATTGTTTTCCTTAGGGGACCCCTTGGACCCTGTGCAAAATATAGCGGGTGCACCGACCTGTCCATTGGGCTCCATTGGGCATACCATGGTGGTGAAACTTTGCAAATGTAGGGAAATAAGTTCCACGTACTCACTCACAAAGTTTCACCTACATTGAACACCATACACCCATGACATCCCATCCAAACCTGCTATCTTTCGTATAGGGGACGCCTTGGGCGCACTATAAAAAACATAGTGGGTGCCAACACACTATCCCACCCATCTGCTATCCAATGGTGGTAAAACTTTGCAAGTGGAGGGTAGCAATCCCATGGACCCACTCACAAAGTTTTACTCCACTCGGACACCATACGAGTGTGATGTCCCACCCATCTCGCGTCGATGGTGGTGAAACTTTGAGAGTGGAGGGGTAGTGTGACACGAAGTTGGGGTTTGGGGACTTCGGTCACTTCTCAGAATCAAAACACACGTGTATGAAACCTCACAGCCTCCTCACCTCCCTTTCTCTCCCTAGGTTAAGATAAAGATATACACATCAAAGGTGAGATCATAATTCATGGAAGGAAAGATGAAAGGCTCAGGAGAAGCAAGAATTTATGCCAGTCTAGCAGCTCCAAACAAGAGGGCAATTCTTTGTTGAAAGAAAATCTTCCGACTCAAGATTATGTGAACGAAAACATATAGGGAATATTGGTAAGGTTCATCCGTTCGAATTGGACGATTTGGTCGGAACATATTAAAGCTAATATAAAGAGCTTCCTAGACATATGATCAATTTTAGAAACCAATACCCGAGTGATGAGTAATTACCGATTGAAATTTGGGTATTGGACCACAAAAACTGCACTTCCCTCTCTTTGCTGAAACCTCAATTTTCACATAGCCTCTTGCCTCTCATCTCCTTCATGATTCAAGCTAGAGGGTAAGGGTTAACATTGCTCAGTGGACAACCGTAAAGATTTACCTATGGTCCCCAAAGTCTTTCCACATGCTCATTACCGCTAAAACCATTGGTACCTCCAAAGGAGGGCGGCAATAAGGCAAGGGCTACCTTGAGAAGTCACACGCCCACCAAGATAATAACTCCTTATCCCCCCTTATCATGAATCATCAAAGAGGTCCAAAATTGGATTAAGCATGAGGAGCTAATGCTAAATGAGATATTCACATGTAAAGACAGTGTTTGAAAGATAAGAGAATGGCAATGACACAAAATGCTCAATTGAGGAGGCTCATTCCTTGATTTGAAAGGGAGAGGAGGGCTCCTTTTATAGGTGGAGAATCACCCTCTCTTCCATTGTTACAAATTATAACATAAAAATCTTCAACCCTTCAGTGACATAAGGGTAGATGTCACCATCAATTGTCCTCTTAGGCTAAGTCTTCTATTGATTATTAAATTGAAGACTTTTTGACTTTGAGAGTGTGATAAGATAATAGCCAAGCCTAAGTGGCATGTAGGTGGAGATCCCACTTACACATGGCGGAATTCTCCTCTTCCATGTAGGCATTCTAGAAGAATCTTTCCCAATTATGCACCTACACACACTTCTCCACATGCCTTCCACACTCCCCAACTTGTAGCCTTATGGTGAATACCATATTAATAATACAATTAAAATCCATGTGAGCATGAAGGCCCACTTTTATTTTCCACATCACTAGCCTATCTACCATACCAAAGTATTTATCAAGCATACTTGTGGCATTTACAATGTGTACACCCTAAATCAAGTAAAACCCTTATATTTGAAGATAGAATGTTGTTATCGGGGTAGCCGCCAAGCCGCCGCATCACCACACCATTATTCCATTGTGGGCGCCGCAATCTTCTTGAACAAGCTTCCACCTTATTACCATTGAGAAACCATCAAAATATGCACAAAATTGAAAATGAAAGATATCAATTTTCCATGTCACATCTTTCCCCCCCAGCAGATCCTCCATGCTTGTCTTGGGGGTCTGCTGGCCATGGTGCTCGAGGGTAGAATATCTTTAGCCGGTACTCATTAGCACATCCAGGAACCTCCTGGCCACTTGCATCCTCTAGAAGATAGGTGTTATTTTTGAACTTTTGAAGGGGCCTTCCTATCATCGAAGAAGCTTCTTATCTAGCCGTTTCTCCACACGGCCATCATACCTCATGACTAAGCTTCCTTGCTTGAGTTCTGGCTTCTTCTTCTTCTTCGTAAGAGTGTCATGACTTGCCTTGCACCATTGTTGTGCAGCCTTCAAATTTTGAAGTCCCTGAAGTTGCCTCTCATCCAAGATCTCCAATTGTGCTAGGTGTTGGGCATGTGTTTCTTCTTCATTATTCAAGCGTGCAAAAGATGTGCGAAGGCTTGTGATTTCCAATTCTATTGGCAAAATAGCCTCCATTCCATAAACTAACTGAAAAGGTGTGAAACCAAGAGAGAGTTTGTGAGTTGTCCTATAGGCCCATAGGACCTCTGGCAAATGCACATCCCACTTTCTCTTCATAGTATCCACCACTAGCTTAGACAAAGATCCACAAAGCAGTCCATTAGTTTTTTCTACTAAACCATTACATTGGGGATAATAGGGAGTTGACATAGCATGCTTTATTTTTAATTTCTGCACCAAAGCTTCCATCAAGTCATTCCTGAAAGACCTCCCCCATCCGTAAGAATTTCTAATGGACACCCAAATCGAGCACATATGTATTCCCTGAGAAAGGATGCCACAGCCACTGCTTTATTATTGACCATTGCCTTTGCTTCTGCCTACCTTGTTGCATAACCTGTGGCCACCAATATGTAATACTTCCCATGTGAGGAACGAGGAAGTGGACCCACAAAATCTAATCCCCACCTTTCAAATGGACCATATGCTGGGATAGGGTTTAAGGGTCCGGGAACCAATTGCTTATGCCCATATGCCTGGCATACTTCACAGCTTCTGCACCACTCATAGACATCTTTGCTGAGTCGAGGCCAAGAATACCCTGTGTTAAGGATCCTTGAGTTGTGCTGGCTGAGGCAAAGTGACCTGAACATTCATGACATAATTCCATAATCCTTTTAGATTCTTCCAGGCTCACTACCCTCCTAAAGGATCTTATCCTTACCTTGCTTGTAGAGAACATCCCCTAGAATGGTGTAAGGATGAGCTTTCCTGGTAAGCCTTTGCTTCTGTTGAGGATTCAATCCAGGAGGGAAGTATCCTGTATCTAAATAGTGTTGAACATCTTGGAGCTCAGGCCAACCTGTATCCATTAATGCAAGAGTAGCTACTTTGAAAGAAGCCAAGGTTTTAGTAGCCAATTCATCAGTCTTTTGATTATCCTTCCTGCTAGCATGCACAAATTTACAAAACCCAAAAGCTTCTTTTAACTCCATTGCCCTTTTATACAATTCTTGGAGATTAGGACTCCTTGCCTTATATTCTCCTTTTATTTGTCGGATGACCAATTGTGAATCCCCTTTAACCTCTACCTCTTTAATTTCATCTTTTATGCAATCTTCTAATCCCCAAATCAATGCATTGTACTCAGCCACATTATTTGATATAGCCTTTGGAAATTCCCTACCCTTGGCCCATACCTCTTTTCCTTCTGGATCAAATAAAACTATCTCCCCAGCCCCACATTACCTGGAAGGGCTAAAGGCTCCATCAAAATGCATAGTGAAAGCAGTTGGTGGTGTCTCCAAATCTTCAAACACTTCTTCCTTTGCTCCTGTTTCTTCTTCCTCTTCCTTCCTGGTAAGCAAATCTGTAAGAGAGGCCCTAGTCGTGTTTTTTGTAATAAAACTGAAAGAGAATTCTTGAAGCTCGCAAATCCACTTTGCAAACTTCCCTCCTGCTGCAGGATTGGGTTTACGGACCAGGAATTGTAAGGAAGGTTGAGATGTGAGGAAGAAAAAAGGGCGAGGTAACAAGTATGACCTGAACTTCTTTACTGCAAAAACAAGAGACAAACCACCTTTCTCCATTTCTCCATATCTCTCCTTGGCATCAGCGAGTTGTTGGCTTGCATAATACACTGGTTGCATATGCCCTTGCTCTCCCTTTTGCAAGAGTATAGCACCCACTGAATGTGATGAGACACTTGGGTTCACATAAAAGTCCTCCCTCCACCTAGGAGGCTACACAATTGGATTTTGACTCATGTATTCCTTGAGAAAACAAAAAGATTGAATTTGATCCGGCCCCCATCGGAAAGAAACATTCTTCTTTGTTAACAGATTTATAGGATACATCTTCTCAGAGAACATGTCAACAAAGCGTTGGTAATACTTTGTTTTACCCAAAATCCTCCTTACCTCCCGTACATTGGTAGGTGGTGGGAGGGCCACAATTGCCTACACCTTCTCAGTATCCATCTCTATGCCTTCTTCTAAGATAACATGTCCCAAGAGAACCACCTTCCTTCGTGCCAAGCGGCATTTTCCAGGATTAAGACACCCTTTTGCATCATCAATACTTTGCAAGGCCAACCTCAACTTTTCCAAGTGATCCATGTGGCTTGAATAAATGCAAAAATCATCCAGAAAGACCCTTATAAACTTTCCCAAGTAAGGTGCAAATACCTGACTCATGAAGCATTGAAAAGTTGCTGGTGCATTGGTCAAGCCAAATGGCATCACCCTATAGGCATACACTCCCCAAGGGGTGATAAATGAGGTTTTCCTTTGATCTTCCTCACAAATCCAGATTTGAAAGTATCGAGAGTATCCATCACACACTGAATACAATTCATGACCTGCAACTTGATCCAAAATCTCATCTTGAAAGGGTAGAGGATAGTAATCCCTCTTTGTGCATGCATTCAGAGGGCAAAAGTCCACACACACACGCCATTTTCCACCCTTTTTGGGAGTGACTACAACTGGGGAAATCCACTCTGAATTCTTTACTAGAAAAATAAATCCAGCTTCAAGCAAATTAGTTACCTCCTTCTTAAGCACCTCTGCTTGCACTACTCCCAAATGCCTTAGCCGCTGTACCACTAGCTTACTTTGGGGCTTGAGATCAATCTTGTGCTCTACTAGGGTAACTTGGCGTACTTGTGAGTAGTTGTTTGCAAAAAGGTTAGGAAATCCATCCAACATTTTTAAGTAATTCTCCCTTTTAGTACCTGCTATGGACTCATCAAGAAGAAGTTCATTTTGTTGGTGAAGACTAGTGAGGTCCACATCTCCTTTCTTGCACATGGTTGAAGAAGCTTCCCCTTCCAAGGCTCCATTGTCTTCAGCATCCCCTCGATCCCTTCCTAGGGAAAGATGATAAAAAACAGAAGCAGGAGAGAGCACACACAAGAGAAGCAAACCCTAATCCATATCCATCAATCATAAAGAAGGAGAGAAGCCATAGTCACCATCTCTCTCACACACACAAAGGAGAACACAACATAATGTTATGTCCACACTACAAAGTAAACCTAATGTAATGTCCACACCACACATGACCAGCTGGACGCGGTCATAAACACACCACACGATATCTATCTACCATACTGTCACTCTGTCAGCACCCATGTGCTATCCTCCAGCTGTATACGAGCTTGACATTTCAACACTCCCCCTCAAGCTCGACATGTCCATCTCTAGGACTTCAAATCTAGTACGGAAATACTCGAACTTATCCTTACCAAGTGCTTTGGTAAAGATATCTGCAACCTGCTCATCTGTCTGCACATATGTCAAATCAACATGCCCATCTAGCACTTTCTCTCCGATGAAGTGATAGTGGACCTCAATATGTTTGGTCCTGGCATGATAAACTGGGTTGCTAGCAAGCTGAATACTACTCATGTTGTCACAATGAATGACAACTCTCATATCACTCTGTAACCTGACATCATCTAGCAACTTCTTCAACCACATAGCCTCACATGCAGCTATGGCTGCTCCACGATACTTTGCCTCTGTGGTAGATAAAGCAATTATAGGTTGCTTTTTACTGCTCCAACTCACAGCTCCGCTACTAAGGCTAAAAACATAGCCACTGGTAGACCTCCTGTCATATGCACTACCGGCCCAATCTGCATCTGTATATCCATAGACATGCATGTCTTTTCCTGCCTCATAGAAAAGACCATAATGCACGGTAGTTTTGACGTATCTCAGAATACGTCTCATAGCATCCAAGTGAGGTTTACGAGGACTTTGCATAAACTGACTTACCAAACCAACTGCATAACTGAGATCTGGCCTCGTAATGGTCATGTAGATAAGGCTACCAACCATTTTCCTGTACATGGTGATATCATCAAGCTCATCACCCAAATCAGCCCTAAGCTTCATGTTTTGCTCTAATGGTGTCAACATTGGTTTGCATGCTGTCATACCATACTTTGCCAGCATGTCAAGTGCATATTGCCTTTGCACCAGCCATATACCTTTGCTTGTTCTAATCACCTCAATGCCAAGAAAGAACCTTAAATCACCAAGGTCTTTCATATCAAATTCTTTGCATAAAGAGGCCTTAACCTCATCAATGCCTTTCCCACAATCACTTGTTATAATCAAATCATCAACATAAATGACTATCATCATGATACCATCATGTGTCTTCTTCACATAAAGTGAAGAGTCTGCATTTCCAACCACAAATCCAATACTGACAAGATATCTGCTGATCTTGTCACTCCAAGCATGAGGTGCTTGCTTCAAACCACCATAGAGTGCTTTCTTTAACCTGCAAACAAAAGTCGGATATTTTGGATGTACATATCCTTCTGGCTGTTCCATGTACACCTCTTCTTGTAGTTCACCATTCAAGAAAGCATTTTTTACATCCATTTGATGTAAAGCCCAACCTTTTTGTGCTGCTAGTGCAATGATAGACCTCACTGTAGCCATTTTTGCCACTGGGCTGAAAGTTTCATCATAATCAAGACCATAAGTTTGTGCATATCCTTTAGCGACCAGCCTTGCCTTATGTCTCTCTAGGCTGCCATCTGATTTGCACTTTACCTTATACACCCATTTGCAACCAATTGCATTCTTTCCGGTAACTCAGCCAATTCCCATGTATCATTTTTGTCCAAAGCATCCATCTCTTCATCCATGGCTTTCTCCCATACATGCTCTCCAATAGCCTCTGTATAGCATGTAGGTTCCACATGCTTTACCATAGATGTCATGTATGCATAGTGCATAGCAAGGTCTCTATATGTCAATCTGTCAACTGGATATCTGACTCTCTGGGATCTCCGCAATGCATGCGGGTCACTCTGTACACCTGTAACACGAGCATGTGGTGGCACATATCTATCCTGCCTAGCACCAGGTGTGCGTAAAACAGGTATGCCAAGCTCCTCATCCAAACTCTCAGAACTAGATGACTCATAACCTGTGATTCCAATTCCTTCGACTTTCTTCTTGCCTTTATCCATAGCACTACTCCCAGTGCTCACACTCTCATGCCTAAAACGTCCTGACCATGGACGTACACTGCTACTCTCAGCTTCTGCTGCTGGCCCATACATAGTAGTAGAATTAGAACTTGCTTGTGATGGCAAGTTCACAGGCACATTAGCCTCAAGTGAGTCAATGACTCCCTCATCTTTTGCTTTGTACCAACTAGCAAGCTCATCAAACACCACATCTCGTGAGATGACTACTTGTCTAGTTTGAGGGTTATAACATTTGTAGGCCTTTCGATCCTCTGCATATCCAACAAATACACATTTCTCTGCCTTAGGATCCAAGTTCCGTCTTCTTTCATCAGGCACATGGACATAAGCTACGCATCCAAAGACTTTGAGATGTCCAATGTCTCGCCTGTAACCTGTAAGCCGCATCTCTGGCGTGCTTCCATGAATGGCTGCTGTAGGTGTTTTGTTCAGGATATACACTGCAGTAGCACATGCTTCTGCCCAATAGTAATCTGGCATGCTCTTTTCATTGAGCATTGCCCTTGCCACTTCACATATAACTCGATTCTTTCTCTCAGCCACACCATTCTGCTGAGGTGTATACCTGCATGTCAACTGTCTTCTTATCCCATGCTTCCGCAAGAAATGCTCAAAAGCTTTTGAGGTATATTCACCACCTCCATCTGTTCTCAAACATTTAATCCAACAGCCATATTGCTTTTCTACAAGAGCTTTGAAATCCATGAACTTTTCCAGCACTTCACTCTTCTCTTTCAAAAAATATATCCATGTCATCCTGCTGAAGTCATCTATAAATGTCACATAGTATAGACTTCCTTTGATAGATGGATTTTGTGCAGGGCCCCATACATCACTGTGTACTATCTCAAGTGGCCTGTTACTCATATTTTCTTCTCTAGGAAACCTCAACCTTGCCTGCTTTCCAAACTGACAGGCTTCACAAACATGCATATGTCCATCATATTTGAATCGAGGCAATCCACTGACAATGCCTCTTGTTTGCATGTTCTTTAATCTCTGTATATTGACATGTCCAATCCTCTTGTGCCACATGTCAATGTCCTGCACAATCCCATTGCTCTTTGAAAACATGGCTGAGCTCAATTCTGGTATGCCTGCATCCAATTTGAACAACCTTCCTTCCTTCTTGCCCTTGGCAATCAATCTACAGCCATGCTTAAAGTCTTCCACAAAATAGCCATTCTCATTGAATCTTACTTGTAATCCCTGCTCAACCATTTGGCCTACTGATGCCAAATTCTTTGTGATGGATGGTACATATAACACTTCTGACATATTCTTCACATTTCCATCATGCATCCTCAAAGGCACACTGCCAACATGTGTTATAAGATGCTGAGTATCATCTCCTGTGACCACATAACCATTTGTATCCAATGGTTGCATCTTCTCAAACCACTCACCATGACATGTCATGTGGTTTGAGGCACCTGAATCCATATACCATGACTCATCTCTTGCGAATCCATTGTCCCCATAATGTGCTTCATTGCAAAAAATTGATTTGAACTCCCATCATTGTTACTGGTAGATGCATAATTTCCATGTTGTGGTCTTCCATTCCTCACATCATTCTGCTTTTTGTAACAATCTTTTGCCATATGTCCAAGTTTGCCACAATAGTGGCATTCAATCCCATTCAAATTTTGTTGAGGACCTTGCCATCGTCCTCTACCACGAGCACCTGTTCCAAATCTCCCCCTATGGGATTGAAATCCACGACCTCCATGTGATCCAAATGATGACTGTGAATTTTGAAAATTCTGATTTGATTGTGGTTGAGTAGACCTGTCATTCCAACCACGTCCTCCACGGCCTCGAGGGGTAAATCTCCCCCTACCTCGAAAGCCTCTAGATGAGTAAAAAGCCTGATTCCTTGCATGCTCATCATTGCTTGACGAGGATGCACCACCTGTAACACTCATACCACCAAGGCCAAGCTTCAATTCTTCCACAATGGGCAAGGACACAAGCTCATTAAAGTCTGGCATTCCTCCCAACCTTACTGAGATGGAAGTGTCAAAAGATTTGTATTCTTTGCCTAAACCATGCAATGTGAGAGCAACCAAATCATCATCATCCATTGGGGCATGGATTGATGACAAGGAATCTGCATAACCCTTGATTTCCTGAACATACTCATGTATACTCCTATTCCTTCATGTTACACTGTGAATCTGTTGCTTTAGTTGTATCTTCCTTGCACCAGTGTCTGTCTCATACATTTGGCACAATATACCCCATGCTTCTTTCGGTGTATCTGCATCTTGGATGTGAATAAGCAAGGCATCTATTACACATATTGAAAAATAATGCAACACTTTCGAAGACCGCTCTACCCATTGCTTGTGAGCCAACAACTGAGCATTATTTGGTTGAGGAGGTAGGAATGGCTCCGGGTCTTCTTCCGACACGAGACTCCATAAACCTTTGCCTTTCAAAAAACTCTTCATTCGAAACTTCCACACTTGAAAGTTAGTTCTGTCAAGCTTCTCGCCAACAATCTGTATCGGACCATCTCCCATTGTTGAAAAAAAATATAGTAGATGTTCCCCTTTGACAAGTTATATGCAGGACCTGTAAAGCTTCAAATCTCTCCAAATCACATCAAATGCTTGCAAATTGTGTGCATTAACATCCCACAATGATGCATCAACAATGTACACTCGATCAAAGTTGAAACCAAATGATATTCCTTCACAAAAAAATTTCTGGTTTTTTTCTCGCCAGTAACCAGTCAAGATTATGCTCTAAATTCTTCAAATCTTGTCCAAATTCAATGATTCAACTTGCATTGGCTTCCCAACATATCCTAGAAGTGTTTGATCAAATTCTTCAAGGTGAATGAGAACCACCAATTTTTGTAGCTCCCTGGTTTGCTTTTTTCTGCATCTGTCAGGTACCACCTCTCACTAAAAGTGCTCTATCTCCTTCAAATCTTATCCAAATTCAAAACTTTTTGAATCAAAAGTTTAGCAACTCATAGGACTCTACTTGTACCAAAGGAATTAGGCCAATTTGATATAGACAAGGATTAATGCCTTGATTAATAATGCTCTGTTTCTGGACAGACTTTCTGCAAACCTGCAAACCTCTGCTAATTGAGTTCAATGAGCTGCAAATACATCAAGTGAGCTGCAACCAAGCATCACAAGGCCTTAGCAATGTCTTTTCTAAACTCCCTAAGCTTTGAATGGCATCAAATGGAGTAGTATTGAGTGAATTACATGAATTTTATTGAAAACTGTCAGGACTACAGCTCCAGAATGCGCCGCCTGCTTGTAGGGGTTCTGGGGAGAGGGCTTTACACCATTGACATGATAGGCCTCTTAGTTATGACCTAATCTAACAAGGGTATAAGGGGTTTGGCTCAATTTTGCTTCAATCTTCCGCATTCAATCCTCTACCGCGGGCATATGTTCTCTGTTTTTGTAGAGTCCAAAAAACCAGAATTTTTTCCTTCACAAATTGCCTGTAATGCATCAATTTTCCATGCAATGACTTGCCCCAAAGTTGCTAATACATGTGTTCATTCACAATACATGAGAGCCTCAGTGTTTGCTTTGCATTTGATCCAATACATTTGCCAAGACACACTCCTTCATAAGCTTTCCATTAAAGCTTCAAAAACAAAAATTTTCTGCTTGCTTTTGCACCTTTAATCTTCTCTTACACTTGCTCTTGATACCTGCAATCCGCAGAGGGGGCCTTGCTACACTTACCAATGGTTTTTAGCTCTCAGATCTGATGCCGATGTGTGCTCCACAGCTTCGCCTTTGCTCCAAGCTCCAATGGCTTCCTTCACAGCTTTTTCTTCTTCTTCCCTCTTCTCTCACTCACTCTCACAACACAGCTAATGAGCTCTTGGCTCTGATACCATGATAAAAAACAGAAGCAGGAGAGAGCACACACAAGAGAAGCAAACCCTAATCCATATCCATCAATCATAAAGAAGGAGAGAAGCCATAGTCACCATCTCTCTCACACACACAAAGGAGAACACAACATAATGTTATGTCCACACTACAAAGTAAACCTAATGTAATGTCCACACTACAAAGTAAACCTAATGTAATGTCCACACCACACATGACCAGCTGGACGCAGTCATAAACACACCACACGATATCTATCTACCATACTGTCACTCTGTCATCACAGCACCCATGTGCTATCCTCCAGCTGTATACGAGCTTGACATTTCAACAAAAGACCAAATGCAACTCCCTCCACCCCTCCTTCTGAGATGGAATCCTCGGAGCTACCACTTGTCTCTTCTTCATCGGATGACTCTGACTCTGAACTTTCAGAAGTTGAAGGTTCACCTCTTACCACCTTCTTGCGAGCGACGACTCTTGATGTTGTAGTGGACCTTCTTATTCTCACCTTGTAGAATAAGAGCACCTATCTCCCACTTTTGAATTGCCTTCACTTGGCGAAGCCATGGCCTACCCAATATCAATGGGTAAGCCTTAGCATCAGGCTTTGTAGGAATGACCTGGAAAGTTGTAAGCACAGAAATACCAGATACATCCACTCCCAAATTCCTGACAATTCCTAAGGTTTTCACCCCCTAGTATTATCAGCAAGTTTGATGCGATAGGGAGAGTTAGAGGAAGACAACTTTAAATCGGCATCTTTCATTGTTTTTTCACTCATGACATTGATTGACGCACCTCCATCAATGTATGCATTAGAAATTGTTTGCCCCTCAATGATATCAATCATAGGCACATCATCTCCTACATCAATATCCACCTTTTGAACCATAGGAGTCCCATTATCCCTCTTCTTCTTTTTCTTAGATTCCCTTGTGCTAGCCAGCTTACCCCATTCCTTTCTGAGCTTTGGAGAGAGTGCCAAAAGCTGCCCAAATGTGATTTGTGCCGTTTTCTCCCTAAGATCTGTTAAGAGGTCATAACTAAGAGATCCTTGTCCAAGAGGAAGTCAGATTGTCCAATTTTTCTCCTAGACGACTTCTTCTTCTTCTTATTTTTCTCCTCTTCTTCAGATTTATCTTCTTGTTCTTCTTCTTCCTGACTCCTAGTTTTACGACCCCTTTTTTTGCCATTAATGGCATCAATGTTTCCTCTTCTTCTTCTGAGCATGTTTCCTCTAAAAGTGCTAAACTTTTATCCTCTTTTCCTCAATTTTGGACGCTCAGTGCGATAGTGCCCCTTCTCTTGACATTCATAGCATGTGACACTACTTCTATCCCTAGGTTTATCCTCAACTCGTGGAACCTTAGGTGGCCTTGCATTGACTAAGTGTAACTTCAAATCAGCAAATTCTGCCATAAGTTGTACAATGTTATGATCCAAGGATGGAGCTTGTACCTGAGATGTTGAGGCTATCTCTACTCGTGGTGGGGTTGGCACACTCAAAGAAGATTGGAATGTGGACTCGATATGAAGAGTGGCCTCCTTCTTCAAAGCAATACGAAGAGCCTCTTTAAAATTAGTGGGATCTTTGCTGAGAACTTTTCCATGTAAGCGGGGATCCAAAGCCCTGATAAACTTGCTCATCTTAAGGTGCTCCATTGCTAAAGAACTCGTTGAATCTTCTATAGAAGGTGAAGAAGAAGAAGAAGCAACAACATGTAAAGAAGCTTGTTGATATTTGATGAATAAGGCTTCATACCTCACTGAAAAGGCAGAAACTGACTCTCCTTCCTTTTGGAAAATTTGATCCAATTGCAATAGTAAAGCATTTGGTGACTCCACTGTCCCAAATCTCTCCTTCATTGCTTTGGTCAACCTTTCCCAATCATTCTTGGGCTCCTCTCGCAAAGCCTCATGCCAAGTTAAGGCCACACCCTCTAAGAAATTTGGAAGTATTTCTGCCCTCTCCTTCATAGACCAACCCGTCAAGCGGCATGCTCGGTTAAACTCTCAGAGATAACTCCCGGGTCTTCTCCTTCCGATCCATGGAACACCGGAATGTTGAACATCGTGCACCAAAATATGAGTAGCGACAAGGAAAAATTACTTTTTTTTAAATAATTTTTCTTTAATCATGCGAGACCTTGAGGTTAAAATAGAATAATTCTAAGTAAAACCTGCCCGCCATCTCCATCAAAAGATGTGACACGAAGTTGGGGTTTGGACTTCGGTCACTTCTCAGAATCAAAACACACGTGTATGAAACCTCACAGCCTCCTCACCTCCCTTTCTCTCCCTAGGTTAAGATAAAGATATACACATCAAAGGTGAGATCATAATTCATGGAAGGAAAGATGAAAGGCTTAGGAGAAGCAAGAATTTCTGCCAGTCTAGTAGCTCGAACGAAAACATACGGGGAATATTGGTAAGGTCCATCCGTTCGAATTGGACAATTTGGTCGGAACATATTAAAGCCAATATAAAGAGCTTCCTAGACATATGATCAATTTTAGAAACCGATTGAAATATTAAACCAATTTTAGAACATATTAAAGCCAATATAAAGAGCTTCATATGATCAATTTTATTAAAGAGCTTCCTAGACATATGATCAATTTTAGAAACCCGAGTGATGAGTAATTACCGATTGAAATTTGGGTATTGGACCACAAAAATTGTACTTCCCTCTCTTTGCATGAAACCTCAATTTTCACATAGCCTCTTGCCTCTCATCTCCTTCATGATTCAAGCTAGAGGGTAAGGGTTAACATTGCTCAGTGGACAACCGTAAAGATTTACCTATGGTCCCCAAAGTCTTTCCACATGCTCATTACCGCTAAAACCATTGGTACCTCCAAAGGACGGCGGCAATAAGGCAAGGGCTACCTTGAGAAGTCACACGCCCACCAAGATAATAACTCCTTATCC